>NW_020799095.1:131441090-131481330 GCF_003259725.1 Athene cunicularia
CCCCCCCCCATTTTCTTGGTAATGCTTAAACCTTTGTGGCTGAAAATATAAAATCCAGAGAAGAAGAAAAGCAAATTCAACTGCCTGAGGCAGCATAGAAAATTTCAGCCCAAAGAGGCAGAGTCTGGCAGGGCTGTAAGGCAGCTGTGTAGGAGGAAGCATGGAGCAGCCTCTAATGAGAAGGTGCTACCAGTGCCGCTTATCATGCACATGTGTGTGCACGAGTGTTCACCTGTGTGTGCATGCAGCAAGGCTCACTTGTGCTCTTGTGAGAACAGCTATTGGGCCAAGGTTGGGATTAGCCCAGATTGGGCAAAACCCAAGAATACTGTTTACATAGCTCAATTATTTTTCCAGTACTTTATGAAGTCTCTCAGCTGGGAAGGGCATTTCCACCTAACGGAAGTTTGCTACACACAGTAAATTTGTGACTCCCTTCTATGAGATTTTAGCTAAGAAACACTTAGCCTAAGAAGGCTGCCAGGTGAAAAGAGAAAAGATATGATGAAAGGCACTTTCTCACCTTTCTGAAACCCTCCTCATGGGATGGGAGCTGTACAAGACAGCAGTGCATAGCTCAGGCCTTTATTATTTAAGTTCACCAGGACACAGTCTGATAACTTCAATCCCCAGTTTCTTTTATCACATGTTAAAATCCTTCTCCCCAGACACTCAGCTGAATAAATGCTCATTTATCTCCTTTGTCTGCTGTTGGAGGTTTTCAGGCTGCCTCCACACAACTCCTGCGCAGACTGCAGAGAATATTTACAAGCAGTCTCTCTCACACATGTCTTAGAGCATGCACAGCACTTGTTTTGTTTAGTGTAGGAGGTTTCTATTTTTGCATTAGTAGCTCCCAATAAGCTTTGCCATAGCTCATGCTACATCATATGTTTTATGTGTTGTGGACAGTCTTGAAAGATAACAGGGATGCAACAGTACAAAATGGCTTCAGACTTTCCATTCTAAAGAAGTAACAGGAACTGTCCTCTTTTTCTCCTAATTTTTCTGTGGAGACTTCAAGTGGATCAGAATGGTCCATTTAGTTAGTACCTTGCCTCTCACACCGACCAGGGCTGTACACCTCAGAGCTGACTGTGGAAACAACTTGGCCTTATATGTAATTTCATGACACTCCAACAAGCAAGTGGGGAGCTTTACTAAGTCTGAGAATGTATTTGCTAGGAAGGGTGTTTCAGTGTGTAAGACATTAAACTTCTGTTCAAGATACCAATTTTTTTTTGGTCTATGGTCTGAACCATAGATTGCTAAAAATAGGCAGTTCACTTTTGCTGTCTCTCAGTTAACCATTTGTAAAATTCCCTGTCTGACTGAGTCACTGGGATGTATTGGGATACTGGAGTGATGGTGCCCATAATAGCTCCCAAAGTGGTTAGAATGCCAAGAGGAAATGCTGTGATGATGTTGTCCCCTGCTAGGACTTGGTAGGATGGGCAGAAGTGCCTGGGGCATGTCCTGTTTGTATTTTCCGTCTGCAGTTTCTTGGATTTATAGCTCCATCAGAATAGGCTTAGGTAACAGATTTAGCCACCCTGCTGTGTATATACATGCTTTGACTAGAACTCCCAGGGATTAGGTGGAAAATTTTCTTTCTGTGCCCAGTGGAGTCTGGGCCTCTTCATAGAAGCAACTAGTTGCTGTCTCTGTAGCTGGCAGTTGTGATATGCTCCTCCTGCAGGAACTGTGTGCAGACTCACTCACATTTTACATAGGCCACTGAATGTGTAAATCATCAAATGTGATGATTTACGGTCACTGCTTGGCCAGCCTGGACTCCCTGAGTGGATGAGTGACCTTGAGTTACTGGATTTTGGACTCTCTTGCCAATTTCTTGTTTATTGTGAGTATCTGTCTTGCCCAATCCAATGTCAGGAAAAGGTGTTTAGCTAACTAACTGCAAGATATTCTCTACATTTTTTTCGATGCTTGACTGAAGTAAAATATGACCTTAAAAGCATCAGTAAATACTGCAGCTTTCATGTAAACACATCAGATATACATCTGCTATTTCTTTGTTCTTTACTGATAATAGAGAAGTTATAGAAGGAAGGCATGTGCATACCTTCCACTGTGTGGGTTCTTTTCCATCCCTTCAGCAGTGGCCTTTTCCTACCAAGAAGTCTTTCAGTGAGCTTCCTGTGAAGGAAGGCGCAAAGGGAGAAGCTCTTGTTTTTTTCCAGGAATCTCTTCTCTTCATGCAGTCCTAGTGAACAGGTTGTACCTGATAATATGTGCTTCCAGGGTGCAGAGGACTGTAGCAGTGTTTACAGGTGGGACTGGTGGGACTGCCCTAAGAGTAATCATTGCCATATAGGGATGCTAAGGTGTGCGTCCTCCACAGAGATTTTGGGTTGTCACCCAAACTAAGCCAGGTTCTGGCTGCTCAGCACTGTGATGCTCTTCAAGCAGCAATCATATTGGGCAGACACATGGGTGGGGAAGTTGAAAATCTTTTCCCTCCTGTCTTATTATACATGGTGTTGCATGGATCCCGGTGACCCCTGCACAGCCTGCCTGTTCTGAACTTGTCCTGTGCCTCCTCATAGTCCTGCCTTAGGATTTTGTAGGATGGGGAACATGTAGCTCAAATCTACAGCAAGCTCCCATAGGAAGCATGCCTGGGAAACAGCAACCCACCACTGCAGAACTACTGGCTAATCATACATTCATAACACAGCCTAGGCAAAAGGAAAAGTATGATCTAGTTACCTTCTTTCGTAAAAAAAGCTCTACCATAAAAAAGCTATAAGGCTCCATATATTATACCTGAAAACTCTGAGAGCTCATCTAGGGAAAAAGCCACAGGCCACCAAGTCCAACAACTTGAACTCTCTGAAGCTACAATAGGTGCAAAATTCAATGCTATGTTCTGGTCCCAAGGTAGTCATTGCACTTTCAAGGAAGCAGGGTAAACATGATGTTTTGCAGGATAATCCCAAATGTGATAGTGGGATGTTAGCCAAAGGCTCTGCATCCTGGAGAACATTTGGGTAAAAGGTACAACAAGGATTAGACAAAGAATCCCAAACTGGTACTTCATCTGTCTTTTAGTTTTTACTGTAGAACTAAATACTAGATCAAGATGTCTTCAGCTGTTGATAAATCAGAGTCCGTAAACACCACCAAAGCTCATGCTTTCAGGCAGACCATATAGCGGAGATGGAAAGTGGGCAGCCTTCACTGAATCATTATAAAATTTGTCCTTGGGGTGCTGCATGGATGCATAACCACAGTGGTCCTGATACTCAGCAGCTTGAGATCCAGACCTCAGTTCATGACCTAGCAGCCAATGCAGAGTGCTGTGGAGTGGCGTAACGAAAACACTGGCTGTGGAGAGTGCATCCATGAATGTGAAACTCAAACAACCTCTTGACCCACAATCCGCCTATGGTTCAATCCACTCCACTCAATCAGATAGAAACCGCTTGCAGCTATGCAAATAGTCCATCCTCCCTGTCTTGTTGGCCTTCCCTCTGCCTGACCTAATTAGTGCGGTGAGTAAATACAGGAATGAGGTCAAATACAGGGCTAGATTTTCCTTGAAATGGCTCCAGATATGTCCAGGCCACTTGATACTGTGGTATCCAAAGAGCCTGCTCTGGGAGCAGTAGCTGCAACATCCATCCATCCAGAGGCCGGATGAACCAGAGTGGGGTGGCAGAGTTATCAGCCCCTGAAAATTTGAGCTGAGGGTTAAAATAAATAGCATACCATCTGTATCCACTGATCTGTATAACAACCAGTATTCCCCCCATTTGAGCTCTGGACTTGTGTTCACGCATTCCTTTGCTTCAGATGCATTTCCAGGGCAAATTACAACAGTATCTGACATGGTAGGGGCTTTTTAACACAGCATCAGGCGCCAGGTGATTTTTTTTTTTTAAATATTAAGTCAAGACAGTCTGCTAGGGAGGCAGGCAAGCCTGGTCAAGTTCTCACATACTCGCTCTATGGTATGAAGCCAAACTGTGAGGTTTTCCAAGTATTTTAATGAGCGTGTTTCAAACTTTTTTATTAACTTTTAATGCCTTTTTCTTTTGGCAGTTCCAACTGCTGTGCTACAGGAAAGGCCAAGCCACCCTCCAGTGCTGTTCCAGATAAATAGACCTTAACCACAAATTAACATGTATATCTTGTACTGCTTCTGAAGTTGAAGGCCCCATGATCTGTCTGAGAATTACTGTTTGCAGTTTCAGGTTATGGTTTTGCTCTGTGAAGCCCCAGCCAGCTGAGGATCTAGCAGAAAGGGCTCTTTCCTCGATGCCCAGGCACTGTCAGCAACTCAGAGCGAAATGCAGGAACTGCAGCATCATTTGTTGGGCTTGTTTGTAGGGATTTTGGGAGCAGACTCCACTGTTGGGGGATGGAGCTGGGTGGCAGGATGGGAAGGGAAAGGGGCTCATCAGAGGAGCAGCTCGGAGGATGGGAGAGAGACACTGAGGGTCTGTCCTGCTCTGAGCCCTCTGCACATGCCATTGTAGTCCCAGCAGAGAGTGATGCTGGAGGTCCTGCATCCCCAGGCCTCTGCTTGGGTTCTGAGCAAATCTCTTTTCCTTACTCTGCCAGTTTGCTTTTGGATTAAGAGGTGGGAGAAGTATTCAGCAGTCTTGAAGGTGGAAGGTGTCCATAAAACACTGACTTCTTTCAGAAATTTGCTTCCAGATCCCCTTTGGGGGTGCACAAAATTGGGATCAGCATTTCTATTTCTTTATAAAAGAGCCTGTTCTGATCCAGGCCTTTAATCACTCCCTTTTTACCTAGAAAACAATAAGGATATAACATCTACCTCCCCAGAATGCCCCTGAGCCAGACCTCTAGACATTATTTCAACAAGTTCTTCCAACAGAGAAAGGCCAGGCTGGAACTACACACATCCTGTTAAGTCTTCTGTTACTTTGCCAAATCTAGGAGATTTCCAATTATGAATAAACTGGACACACATGAATGCAGTTGAAAGACTTTGTTGTTGCCCATTGGTTTGACCCTAATCTCCTCTACCTGGCTTCCCCCATCAGGATGGCACATGACTGTTGGGTTTAGGTAAGAAACCTAACTATAGTGAAGCAGAAAGCCATACAAAGAAGCAGCTTTCTCCATTACTCTCCATTATTCTCCATATAGAGGATCATTCTGGATTTACATAGAAAAAGGTATGCATTTGAACATATGCTGTGATACAGATAAAGTAACACAAACCTTGCAGATGTAATTACTGGTATAAAGTTGTGCTTATTCTGCTACAACCCTTTTCCACACTGGAAAATAAATGTCAGATATCTTTTTTCTGTGATCACTTTATCTGCCTAGGGCTTACACCTACTTTAGTAAAGAAAATTACCTGCTTACTTGAGATGGTTGCACAGACATCAAGTCTATGAGTAGGATTTAGAAATGACTTTTTAAGATAATCCAGTCCACACACTGCTGGGACCAATAAAATGATCCTGTGGATTCTTACAGTAACGGCACAAATATTTACAGGACCCTTCCCCAGGTGGTACAGGCTCTTTGAGGGAAGTGCTTACACCTGCTGATGGCACCTAAAGGAACTCTTGCCCCATGATGCCTTCTGCTTTGGAGAACTGCTTGGCAGCAGTGCAGCGATGGCCACTTCTGGTGTGGCCCTACAGGGAAGGCTGGCTTATGGCCAGGAACTGACCACATTTCAGAAACCTGTTCCTCCTCAGTGCCTGCTCAGAGATGTTGGACTTGCTTTGGATTCAGACCCGCATAACTGAAAGGCAGCAGGAACCCACTATAGTTTCAATCTCCTCATAGCTATGTCTTAGATACAAAGTCTTCTCTTGGTACTCCACAAATGACAAACGCCAAACAAAATGGACGTTCCTGATGTTTGCTCTTTGCTCTCTGCTTGTCTTTGATGGAGTGGCACAGAAATAAAAAACTACCTCGATATGTGTGTGGCAATCAGGAGAAGTTTCTGAAGGCTGGAGGAAAGCAAATGTCACTTCTGTCTTCAAGAAGAGTAAAAAGGAGAAACTAGGGAACTACTGGCCGGTCAGCCTCACCTTGATCCCTGGGATCAAGGGGAAATCATGCTTAACCACCATGATAGCCTTCCACAATGATGCAAATTTGCAGATGCTATGAAATTGGGAAGAGTAGTTGATGCCCCAGGTTCTGCCATTCACAGGGACATGGACAGGGTGGAGAAGAACTTCAGAGAGGAAACTCCTGAAGTTCAACAAGAGGAAGAGGCAAGCCCTGCCCCTGGGGAGAAAAAAATCCCATGCACCAGTACATGCTGGGGGCAACCAGCGAGAAAGCAGTTTAGCAGACAAGGACCTGGGGATTAAGATGACCATCAGTCAGCAATGCACCCAGGCAATGAAGAAGCCAGTGTGTCCTTGGGCTGAATTAGGCAGAGCGTTGAACTGGTGGGAACTATCTGGAGTGCTGTCTGGTGCTCCCCAGTGCAAGAGAGACAGGGACATGCTGTGGGTGAGTCCATTGAGGGCTGCAAAGAAGATGAAGGGACTGGAGCAACTTTCATACAAGGAGAGGCTGAGAGAGCTGGGACTATTCAGCCTGAAGAAAAGAAGGCTCAGGGTGATCATGTGCATAAATACCTGTTGGGCAGATAAAGAACTCTTCGCAGTGGTGTCCAGGGACAGGACAAGAGGCAATGGCACACACAAAAATACAGAAAATTCCAATTGCAGATAAGAAAACCCATTTGTACTGTGTGGGTGGTTCAACACAGACACAGGATGTCCAGGGAGGTTGTGGAGTCTTCATCCTTGGAGATCCCCAAACTCCGACCGGACACGGCCGTGAAGAGCCTGTTCTGGCTGACCCTTCAAGAGCCAGGGTCAGTTGGAACAATTCAGCCACGCTCAATCTGAGATTCTGTCCCATAAGGACCTCTGGAGCTATGACCCTAGTGTTCCCCTGGTCACTGGGGTCATGGATCTGTCCCCAGTAAGCTCCAAAGCTTACCCAGTGTCCATTCATGCAGAGAGAGTATGAGAGGATGCCAGTGCAGAAGCGTTTGCTTGCTGTGTTTTATCTTCGCATGCATTGTGCAACTAACAAAACTGTCAAGGGATTTTCCAGTCGCATCCCTGAAGGCTTTGAAAAGGTTTGCTTTTCACATGTTTCTGGATTCTCTTGAAAAATTAATCCTTCTTCCTGCATATTCAAAGTTCTGATAGATGATACAGATGTAGACATAAGTATGGACAGTCATCATGATTTCCATTCACTTGCCAGCTTACTTGCATGCAAGTTTTACAGTAGTTTCTCATACTGGAAGTCATTCAACCCTACTCCCTAAACATTGCACTTACGTGATTGATGCTGCTTGTAATTTTTTGCCTCTGACTTAAGGGTTTGAGGTGGAGCGTCTCATTACCTGCCCCACGTCCTGGTGTCCCTGTGCCACTATTACACTTCTCTCAGCCTTGTGAGACATGCCACTCTCCAGGCTTCCTGTCAGCCCGATGGCTTCTGTGTATGCATCCCTCACTTTACAGCCACAGCTCAGCACCAGTCCCCACTGGCGCTGATTCACTGGCTGGATGTTTCTAGGATTCAGACATTCATTACTGCTGTCTCCTTTTCTCCCTGGTATTTCCAGCTACATTCGAGTTTTATCAGTTTCTAGGTCATTATATGTTTTTAGGTAAGCTCTTTTCTAACGCTGATCTCTGGGCACCTGCCTGGAGTGGAATCCCTTGCAGACTCCTCAGGCCACCCTGGGGCTCTGGACCCAGCAGCCTTTGGGGCTCAGCTGCTGCTGCAGCTCCTCCCTTGGTTTTCTACCCCTCTGATGCTCACAGATTTACTGGGCTCATATCTTGGCTGTCCTGGCCAATGTGTTCAGTGGTCACGTGGCTGTGTAGCTGACTTTCTGGCCAGAGGACGCTCTTGCTAAGGAGAAAGATGACTTTGGGCAATGACATTGCCACACACCCCTACAAGGCGCACACCACTGCCTCCCTACCCCGTTCTTTTAAATGCAAACACAGATGAGGCACCTGCTGATACCCCCTCTTCATAGTCCTTTTCTCATCTGTCCTTGCAGTGGCTTTCTTGTCAACTTTATTTGAGTTAATGTTTAAAGCAGGGGACTGCCTGAGCAAACTGCAGGGCTGCCTGGCCAGTCACAGGCACAGCAACTCTCTGGCTGCTGCAGCAGATGGCATCGTTAGCAGGACACATGGATGAGGTCGCCATGCTTGCTGCTTTATAAGATGCTGCTGCCTAATGAGAATTAATTACAACGTTGATACTCGATTTTTTTTCCCTCCAATTAACTACTTTAGAAATGTTAGCACAGACAGAAGAAGTTACAAAGCATTATACCAACGCTAAGAATATAAGGGGCAGCACTTTGTTTTAAAGGCATTAAAACTCAGTAGAAAAAACATTACATAGAGCATAGAAAATAACAGTAGAAAGTGGAGATACATTAACTTTGTGCCACTTCCTGCGAATTTATCCTGGTGGGAGAGCTTAGATAGAAATGACAAAATAACAAACCTAGTTAAATATTTTATCAATATTAAAACTCTTTCAAAAAAAATCTGTCTTCTAGGTTTTCATGTGTATGTTACCTTTATCTTTGTATATTTCAGAATTATCTAGCTTTATTTTTATTAGTTAATAAAAATACTTTAATTAACACAATGCAAGCCTATCGCTTTGGTATTTTTTTGATACTGCAGTTGTATGACTCTTGCTATCTTCTTTGTGTCATCTCTGCTGTCATCAGGCAAAGACCATGGAGGTTTGTTGCCACATTTAGCTAAATCCATGTTGGAATTCCAGCTTAATATTTCTGCATGTGATAGAGGGCTGGACATGTATGGTTGTCCTTGTAACATCAGATGCAATGTTATAATTCTTAACATAACTTTAAGTTGCTTTACAAAACTCCTATGGTAACATTTGGATTTGACATATAATTTGTGCAGGGCTTGAAGCTGAAAGGACAGTTGTGACAAATACATCTTAGCAAGTTTTTCTCTTCTTGCATTGGTCATCTGGTTTCTACTCAGGTACCTCTCTCATTTTGTCTTTTTAAAAATAATCTTCAAGCCAGAGATTGTTTCAGAAATTCTCACCATGTACCACTACTTTGTTCTGCTCTGACAATGACATCCTTAGTGAATTCAAGCAAGTTATTGTGGTGCTCTTACGCTCTTCTAAGTATTTCTCCAAACTGATCTTTTAAAGAGGTTTAAGACTTTCCAGCAATGGATTTCAAACTTATTAGATGTAGCTTTGATTTGCCCTCAGGCTGCTTTCGCCAGCACTTGCTTTTTGTTACATTTTCCAGTCCCAAGGGATTTCTCTTGAACTTCTGAAAAGGTTTGCTAAAGCGTCTCAAATTTCTTTCCCCATTTCCTTCAGCATGCCTGCATATGGCCTTTCCCTTTTACTGGTTTTACAGATCCCAAGCTTTTTATTAACTATTCCTGATCTTATCTCCCAGTTTCTTAATTCCTCATCATTTGCTCTCAGTAATCAGAATCTTGCTTAAGAAAATATCTGTTCTCTGGCAGCCAGAGATGCAAAGTAACTGTTAATATTTTATTTGCCCTTTTCATTTCTGACTACTCTTTAACAGCCTTATGAAATGCTTTCTCTCCTTCCTTTTTTTCACTGCTTATGTTTTTTCAGATGATCCAGCCTGATCTAAATATAGTGAAATACATCAGTGTCTCCCCCATCAAGTGTGTTCAGCTGTGACTCAAGTATGTTTTTGCTCCACTGCATTCTAAAGGTGCAAGCACATTAGCAGGGACTGTTTGCACAAGTTTCCTGTGGTTGTACCCTTGAATGAAATCAGCAATAGCTAAACACAAACCAGGCACAAAGGCCCAGCTCTGTAAGTAATCTTGGCTCAGACTGAAAGTGGATCTTTGTGCCTTGCTACATAGGAGCAATGCCCTCTGTGGAGTATGAGCACCTCCAACTCCACTTCTGAAAATAACTAGCGCTGTCACACAGTACTGGCAGAGTGAAGAGCTTTGATCCATTATTGTGAAAAATAGTGTCCGTGTGCAGATTCTGTATTTTTGTTGCAACGTTCACTTGCTTAAGCGGTTGCTTGGCTCATTGGCTGATGATTACTAGACACTGCAATTAGAGCTTGACTGAGAGTAAATCCTTAAGTTGTTTCTCAGCATGCCATGTTGAGATCAGCTCCTGGTTTAGCCCAATGCAGACAGCTTTGGACACCTGTTGTTACTCTGGCAGAAGGTACCGGTGCTTTTTGACTCTCACAGAAAGAGGATGGACACATTTTAATGAGATTTGCATAAACATTCCTTGGTGTATCTTGGTTGTGGGTCTTGGAGATCTATCAGCGGCTGACAGTGACAGGTCCTTTCCCCTTTTGTACTAAAATTTTAATTTCAAGCAGGAAAACAGCTGACAGAGACGTGACCTCTGGCCTTGACAGCCTGATGGGGTTAATGAGAGCGGCACATGAATGTGGTGAGGCTGGTGTAGATCTCCAGCCAGTGTGTGTGAAGCTGTCTGAGGTTTTTCTGCATGGTTCTTGTGAGACCAAAGCAATCAAGAACTCCTCAAAAATGCTTTGCCAGCCCTCACTTTTTGCCTTGCTCTTGCCAGCCATTCCACTTCTCTGAACTAAGAAACCTCGAAGTCTGCAGGGCTTTGGGCACAGTGGCAAACCTAGAATAGGCAGGCAAGCAACTGCTGAGGACCAAGTCACCTCCTCTTGTACCTACAAACTGCAGGTTGTGTCACTATTTATGCTCTCCCTTGGATGTCAAACCATGATTATTCCCTGTAATCAGTCATATAGGAGCACAAAGATCAAAATAACCTGAAACTGCTGTGTAGTGCCTTGATGCTGCCCTGGTTAACCTCTGTGGCTTTGCTTTCCCCAAGGAGATTAAAGCTGTCATCTTCTGCACCAGGACTGGATGCCACAGCAGCAAATGGCCTGTTTGGAAGCACAACCTCTGCAGGCAGCCAACTCTTTTCTGCTATGCATGAGACTAGCAGCATGGTAGAAAAAGCAATTTTCCTTATTTGTGTGTCCCAAAATGTAGGTGGCTGTGGAACTCAGTTCCCCTGCTTCTCTCACTTGCATGCATTTGGGGTCCCTTTTCAATGATGCTGTTGTATCCACTTTGCACAGAAACCCATCCGAAGCCAGTGGAAAAGTCAACAATGCCCACATACTGCCACTGATAACCCATTTATTCCCGGTGTGTAGCCCTGTGCTCGATTTATAACTCCCTAATTAGAGCCCTGAACTCAGGATTGCCCTTCCTCTGGGCTCTCCTGTGGTGCTTTAGCCCTGAGCACAGACATGCCCACAGAGCACCACAGAGATCAGTGGTGACATTATTTTCCTAACTGCTTGTATCAAAAAAAGAATATTGCTATGGCTCTAGAAATAGAGGCGCAAGAAAGTGCATGTAAGCTAGGCAGTGTCAGGACCGGGGCCCAAGCATGGACATGCAGTAAGTGTTCACACAGTGTTGGCTCAAGCCAAAAGCACCCTCCCAGGCGGTGCCTGGGCAGAGCCTCGGGGGGGGCCTAAGCTGGGGTCCACATGGCATGGGTGCCTCCTCTAGCCAAATCACTTCCCCGCTTTCTTACTTCTGAGTAATGTTGTATTTTGTGTTGTCACCTGAGTGGTCTTAGAAGAACAATTTCCAAGTTGTTGGGGTTTTTTAAGGGCAAAAGGAAGAACCAACCCCATTTCCCTTGGGCGACATCTCGCCAGCCTGATCGAGGGTCACTGCCTTGGACAAACATCCATCACTGGCCAAAACCATGGACTACCATTGCAGTGGATCCAGGTTTCTAAGAGAAACGGCTTATGCAGTCATGTGTGAGTGTGTGTGTGCATCTACATGTGTGTCTGTTTATCTAACTGTCATCCCCTGCTAAGCTGTGAAGCCACTGGCTGACTCAATCAGATGTCACACATATAATTAACTCCCATTTAGTTTTGCAAAAATAAAAGAGCAGAGGGAGGAAAGAGACACAAAAAAATCCCAAACTGTGGAAGAGGTGGCCATAGGAGTTGGCCATTTACCACTCACCAGAGGATATACATGGGATAGTGGGTTTCAAAATGTTCCTGCTGAAAAAAAAAAAAGCCTCCAGCTGGCACGCACTTGTTCCTGGAAGCCAGACTGGTCATTGACAACACAAAACCCTACAGGAAATCAGGTCCACTGTGTAGGTGGGACTGCTTTTAAATGGTTTATAACCTGGCTGAGTTTTGGTGGATTTTCACAAGCATGAGGAGGGCCACATCTCACGTTAAGCTGCAGCAACAACATGAGAACATCTCAAGGAAAAGCTGATAAAGCCCAGGGTGAGCACCATGGCACCTGGCCCAAGCCTCTTGGGAACAGCTAACCCTTTCCACTAGTACTGGCTAAGTCTCAATTGCATACTAGCAGTAGATACCCAGAGGACAATTTCAGCTTAAAATGGTTGAAGTTTGGAGATGGTTATCAAGAGCAGAGAGGACCAGGTGACACTGGGGAGTACCAGATAACCTGAACTGTATGAGCTTCAATAAGGCCAAATGCCGGGGGCTGCCCTTGGGCCACAACAACCCCCAGCAGCGCTACAGGCTTGGGGAGGAGTGGCTGGAGAGCTGCCAGTCAGAGAGGGACCTGGGGGGGTGATTGACAGCCGGCTGAACAGGAGCCAGCAGTGTGCCCAGGGGGCCAAGAAGGCCAATGGCATCCTGGCTTGTGTCAGCAATAGCGTGGCCAGCAGGGACAGGGAAGGGATCTGACCCCTGTACTCAGCACTGGTGAGGCCGCCCCTCGATTCCTGTGTTCAGTTTTGGGCCCCTCACTACAAAAAGGACATTGAATGACTCGAGGTGTCCAGAGAAGGGCAACGGAGCTGGTGCAGGGTCTGGAGCACAGGTCGTACGGGGAGTGGCTGAGGGAACTGGGGGTGTTTAGTCTGGAGAAGAGGAGGCTGAGGGGAGACCTCACGCCCTCTACAGCTACCTGAGAGGAGGGTGCAGAGAGCTGGGGATGAGTCTCTTTAACCAAGTAACAAGCGATAGGACAAGAGGGAATGGCCTCAAATTGCACCATGGAAGGTTTAGACTGGATATTAGGAAGCATTTCTTTCCAGAAGGGGTTGTTAGGCATTGGAATGGGCTGCCCAGGGAGGTGGTGGAGTCCCCATCCCTGGAGGTGTTTAAGAGTCGGGCTGACATAGCACTGAGGGATCTGGTGTAGTTGGGAACTGTCAGTATTAAGTCAATGGTTGGACTAGATGATTTTCAAGGTCTTTTCCAACCTAGATGATTCTGTGAACATTAGCCAGTGCTGTGATGGGCTCCAGGAGTGGCGACTTGGAGAAGCTTGAAGGGGCAGACCTGCGTGTAGCACTGCATCCATGCTAGACACAAACAGGCACTGGATAGGAAACTGGGGACACCTCTGTTGCTACTAGAAAATAAAATAGGCCTGGATCTGCTTTCTGGTTTAGGGATGGGTGGTTTAGCACAGCTCCTGTCTGTGTTCCCTCCTGTCCCCAAAAGAGGGTGGTTTCATCCATCCTGCTCTCCCCTGCCTGGGTCTGGTCCCTGGCAGGAAGAGCACTGCTTGGCCCAGCACAGATCCATGCCAAAGAGTGCACAGTATGAAATAATACCCTATTGAAACTACATGGCCAGCAGTTGAGTCCTTGCCCTGGCTCTCTCCAGCTTCTCAGCAGCTACAGTGCCCAGAGGGACACCCATGCCATGCCCACCTCCACATCACAAACCACAGCCATGGCCATTTGTCCCACAAGGTCTTGTGCCAAAATTAAGCCCTTTGGTGCAAAAGATCATCAGGAAAAACAAGGAGAGTAAGTGCTGCCAGAGGCAGGCAGGAGAGAGGGCTGCCAAGCATGCCTGCCTCTCTGCCCAGCTTCTCCATCAGGGGCATAGTGACCCAAATGCCACTGCCACTGCTTGTGGAGGGAGCTGGGGAAGGGGAGAGGTCTCCCAGGGGGTGGGAGAGAGCAGGCGCCATGCTGCAGCACGCAAAATCCTGCTCTGCATAACAAGGCCTGAGGAAAATTGGCAAGCAGGATGGGGCAGGAGTTAAAATGCGTGTGAGTGGTGGAGGGAGGGGGGCTTAAGCAATTATTTGGGGCATGAAGCAATGCAAAAACATTTCCAGAGAAGCCCTGACACACTATGTGCTGCTGAGGTGCTTCCTAGGAAAGCACACTGCCTGCTGTGCTGCACAGGGTGAGAAGGCTGGCATGGCCAGAGAGACAGGCGGGCAGCAGCTGCCTGCCGCCAGCTTTCACCCAGAGATCGCACTGCTGCCCGTGACGTTATGGAACCCGTGGAGGTCTCACAGTTTGCTCACTAGAAGTGGTTTCAGCAGTGGGATGTGAGATCTCACTTTGCTTCCCAGTGCTGAAAATATGTTTGAAGACTTAAAATCATGGCAGGCTTTGTGCGTCTCTATATACAAAAACTAGTGATTAATTTGACACAAAACATGCTATGGTCCCATGGCCTGTCAGACTGCACTCGCAGGAGAAGGGCAGGGATACACCCCACAGCAGCTGGGTAGCTGACGTTCATCCCGCTCACGTAACATGCCGCAGCCAAAGTCATCCTCCTCATCTCCGTCAGAGTCCAGAGGTGAAAAAAGTAACATATTTTTATTGTTGGGAGGCCTGCGTTATTTGGCAGCAACTGCAAGCTCCCTGTCCCCTTGCCAAGAGGAGCTTTGCAAACACCAGCCCTCCCAGGATAGTGCTAACAACTAATGCATTATTCAAAAATCAAACGTGGATGTGGAAGAGGCTGGTGGGTGAAGGAGCCTCCAGCACCCTGGACAAATGGATGGGGAGCAAAGGTCAGAACTGTGTTAGTGCATTTCAAACCAAATTAAACACGGGAACTTGGCATGCTCTAGACCATCAAGACCAGGTAGGAGTGTGTGAAAGCAAGGAAAAAAGGACATTTGAAAGTCACTTCAGGACTGAAAAATCTGAGTTAAAAGGAAGGGGCATTTCTCAGCAGCCTTGTACAGAAGCACTGAAGAAAGCAATGACACTTGCAGCATGCACCTAAAATGCAGGCAGAGCTAAGTGACAGAGCTCACACTGGGAAATGAGGCTTCTGGAGCAAATGCAGAGGCAGATCTGGGTGAGCCAACTGGAAAAAACATCTACAGTTGTTCTAGATGATTATTCACAAGAGCATCATTCATGAGTTCACACATTCGGCATGACTGAAGAATACTGCAGCTAAAAATGAGACATGTACACAGTCCTCTTTAATCAGATGCAGCTACTTGATGCATCATGTCCGATAACTGGCCACAGAATGATGACCACAAGTTCGAACATGCTCATCCCTCAACCTCAGAGATAAAATCCATGGGGGAAGACGCAAAGTCAGAGTCTGATTTGAATTTATGACTAGATGGCACTGACAGAGCAAAAGCTCTCACCTGTGATGCTGCTGTTCAAGAGAGAACTGAAAACAAGTCTGCTCAGCTTGCTGCAGGCTGAAGTTGCAGTCACTGAGAATTTACAGATTTGCACAGGCAGACCCTGTGGGTCTTCTCTCTTGACTTCAAGAAGTGGCCTCCCCATTAGTGAGCTGGTTGGTGAGTCCCATTTCAACACACGCTCTCCTTGTGGCATCTCCAGGAGAGCTCAGCTGGGCTGGGAGCTGCTGATGGGCAAAAGCCCTTCAAGGGCGAGAATGTTACGAGCAGAGCTATCCATAAAGAGAGTAAAACCTTGGAAGTTGCGGGAAAGAGCCAAGAGGTGCTTTTTATAGTGTCTCATGAGGTGGCATTTATGACTTGCATTGCTCCATGGGAGATAAGGACCCAGCTGCAGACTGCATCCAGCTGCCTCTGGCTGGAGCTCAGCTGGGGCAGCTGCAGTGTCATATCCTCGTCTCTTCCATCTCATTGGAGGTCAGGAGCTGGACGGAGCAGGAGCTGTACTGGGTGCTGCTGGTAGTTCAGATGCAGGCTCATTCCGTGACTGTGGGAGAAGTCTGTGGTAAGTGCATTTTCGCAGTTGACAGCAACTCAAATCAAATTTCACCACCCTTTTACCTTGAGCGATTTAGTCATCCTGAAATGTTGTGCTAACACAACCTGCTGCCAGCAGCCAGCTCCACCTCCCCTTCTCAGTGGGGAGAAACACATTCCAGCCATTGATCTCTACCCTTACGTTCCCCTAAAAATTATAATTTCTTCACCACTGGCTAAAACTATTCAGAGATGCCATTTTCATGATCATGAACATAGCAGTACAGCAGTGAGGGGACAGGAATGGATGACGTTGGACCAAGGGGCTCCTGCAGTGGCTTCAGGAGAGTGAGATGGAGGTAGGGACTAGCCCCAGGCACGGCTGAAATGCCAGGCTAGCTGGATGATGGGGATCACGACAGCTCAGCCTCTTCTTCCAGCACCTCCACAGGGGACATGGGGCAGGGAACCACCATATCAGCAGTAGGAGACTGGTGTGTCTGCAGTTCATGCAGATTGCACCTGATATAAGAGCTTCCTGGGGTGGCACCGGTTGTGCAATGACTCCAGAGAGCCCTCTGTGACCACAGATACGTTGGAGTAACTACGAAGTTTGATTTACGCCATTTGTGGATCTGACCCAACTTATTTAACGAGCTCGAAAATACTCGGTCATTGCACTGCTGGCAATAAAAGTGACTAGTATCCATGTCTTTAATAGTGTGAGCTTAAACAAAGCTGGTGAGGAATTTTACAGCTTTCAAATTGCTTCTGTGCACTTATAAATAAGTTTCAGGTATAACATTAATTGTTTGGGGCTTTTTTTATTTTTAAGCTATCATAAAGTTGTAACTTACAGCACTGTAGTCCTTTCTTCCAGGGTATCCCAGCATTCCAGCTATGCTCCTGGAGAAAGGGAAAGAAGAGTTGAAAAGATGTAGTTCCAGATTATTTAAAAAAACCCATCTGAAAAGATTTGACATTTTGTTAAGGATTTTTGAATCACTAGAACATGAACTAAAATCTAATGACGAATTTCTCACACTGAAATAAAAACATTCATTTGAAAAAAAAAAAAATCCCATCTCTGAATTTTGGGGAAAAAAAAAGTAATCTGGAAGTGACTTTCTTACTTTATTTCAGCTCTTATCAGGACACTTCTCAGGCATAGAAAAGTGAATTTCCTTTTGACTACCTGCTTTGTTCAGCCTTTCATGGGAGCATTTGTAAAGACCACAAGAGTCTTCATATTAGGGATAAACAGAATCAAAATGTTCTCTAGTTCATAGGTCCTAAGTCTAGATTTACACAACAGCATCTGAGAAAGGGGAGGAGTGAACTACAGAGATGTTCACTAGCATCGCATTGCCATTGGTTTTGGAGTGGAGATTGAACCTGATAATCCTGTATTGCATGTTTTGTGGGGTGTCTGGTGACATCAGATGCTCCTGATTTATTTCTTAATCACTCAACTGTCCTTTGCAACCCCTGCCTTAGCATAGACATCAGGGCTTGGTGGGTGACAGAGAAGGAGGCTTAGAAGGGCTTGGAGAACAAGGCTCTGTAAAGAAACACACTCAGATTTTCCTCCTCAAAGTGTTTGCTATCTCTTGCAGGGGCTAACCTGTGCAAAACCACTTGTCCTCAAAAGCCAGACATCCTGGGCAAGTATTCTCCTTCAAATGAGTGCAGTGAGATATTCTAAGACCAGATTAAACTAGTTCCCAAATCCAAAGTGCAGCATAGGACCGCAGATATCACTTCTACCTGTGAAGGCTGCCCATAGAGGCAATCATCCTCTGGTATAGTTTCAGAGATAATTGCACATATGGAGGGAGATTTTATTTAAATGTCTGCCATGACTTCTTTTATCCATTGAAGGAAACAGGCTGGGACACGTCAGTAGTCTTCTCAGGCTTTGTAGGAAGCTTTCATCCTGCGCTGCTCAAATAAGAAAAACTATGAGATCACTGGTTGCTAAACACTTGACGTGATTTCCCAAGGTTTGCCTCTATGGTAAGTACTCTGCTAATTTGGGTAGTGTTGACAGAAGCCCTGAATATTACCCAAAGCATTTGGTGATTTTTTTTTTTTTTTATGCTGGCTCCAACAGCAAAGTACTATAGAAGTTCTCCCCCTCTTCCAGACAGAGACACTGTTATGCTGCTAATGGTTCACAAAAAATTCCTCCTTAATGTCCCAAGAGCCTTCTTGCAGGCTGTGCTGCTCTAGTGCTCCTCTCCCGGTGTTAAGGATGGGATGGGGTGGGATGGGAAGGGATGGGACCGAGACAGCCAGATTTATGGACAGGGTCAGATCGCTCTCTTGCTGCCAGCCCAAGCTTAATTGAGCTCAGTTTCTTTAGAAATCACAAATTCAGTAGCCTAAGAATAGGGCAAACTCACACCCCTAGTCCTTGGGTCAGCTCCACCTTTACATCTTTTTAGGTTAATATTTTTAGCTTTATATTTGAAACATAATTTCAGGTTGCATTTTAATGTCATATTCCAAGAGTAGAGTGGTAAGATCTTTTAAAAATGCATACGTGTTTCCTTTGTGACAAGGACAAAAGGAGTCTTTTCATTAAAAAAATCTATATGGCTGAGACTCCACAGTATCTGGTATTTGCATTCAAAGACAGCACTGTATTTAACTTTCTGCTTTTTATGTTGGTAAATGATCATAATTGTCCTCTCTTTATGAAGTCAAAAGCTGAAGTAAAGGGAGGGAAATGATGTTACCTGTTGGTTTATGAGAACCAAGTCTCCTAACGGGAGGAAGCATTTCTCTAGCACTGTTTGTCAGCGAGCTCATGCTGACATGGGCCTGAACCAAGAGCAGCCTCTCCACCGTTCTTGGGGGCAGAACTCCAAATCTTGCTGATAAATACTGAAAGACTCCCATGGACTTCTGCATCTGTTGAGTAGGAAGTGTCATGACAGCTACGAGAGAAGTCACATTGAAGAAGGCTTGGAAAACCCTGGAGAAGTGATAAGACAAGCAAAGTGTAGGGTGGCAGTTATCAGAACTGGAAATCCTTGTGAACTTGCCTTTCCATTTTTGTGATCTGGAAGGTACAGTTATTAATCTGTGATATTGTGATCCAGGTTTAAACTCTTATACAGTGTCACATAAACTTCTCATAGGACAGCATTATTAGTATGTTTAACAATGCTATAATAAAAATTCTCAGTTACCATTCTACTTACAAAATATTGAATATTATTTTGTGTGCAATGCAAAAGTTGTATTTGTGCTCTTTGTGTAAGGCTTGCAGTGGGGAGAGGAGGGAATGAGTATGATGATAGTGCTAATCCTCATTACTTTCCCTTTATGTTTACAAAGAAAGAAAGAGCAACAGCAGTCCCAAGCAGCACAGCTATTATCATGACCCACACAAATCTCAAAATAAGATGGGTCTCATTAGCTTCCCCTAGACAACATGGAATGCTAATAAGCACGCATACCTTTGAAAGAAAACCCAGGGACCTGCCACTTTAAAAGGAAGCTCAGGCTGAGGTTACGATGAAGCATTCTGGAACGCCTGGGATTTTGTTTAAATTAAGTCATTGCGGAAATTGGCAAAAAGCAGTCACAGGGGGTGGAGTTGCATAAGAACCTATCTGTATGTTTGCTTGGGTGTGAGGACTCATGTTTGCTCTTTATTTCACAGAACTGAAAAGATTTAATAACCTATGTGTGTCACTTGAAGGAACAAATCCTTTACAATCTAAATTCTTCCATTATAAAATATTCCTTGGGAAGGTATTACTCCTTCATGTTGATCTTTCCCTAATCTGAAGGAGAGAATATATAATACAGTGACTATCCAAGTGATGCTCCTTCTCAACCTTCATAACTTTTGTTATCTCTGGCAGGGAAAGAATCCCCTGAGCTGTGATGGCTGCATTTTATTTTCCACAAAGGCTTGCCATCACTAGCTGGGCTGCAGTCAAACAGCACACTGTTTGCTTTGTCAGAACCAGTCTTGGGTAAATCAAGTTCTTTGTGTCGGTACTTAATCCCTGGTGGCAGCAGATCAGCTTTTTAAAATACAGATAGTTTCCTTTTTCTGTTCCTCTTTTTCTACTACTAGTACATAATTAGGCCTATATGAGAGCTACCTTATTCACTGAACTAAAATAGCTAAAGCTGCAGAAGACCCAGTATGATGCTCCCCTAGTGCCCTGGAAGAACAGCAACAACTCAAAACTTAGGAGATGCCAAAATGAAGTTGCTTAAGCAAGTTGTCTGGAAGGGCTCACGTGCCCCACTGAGCCCTGGCTCTGGGTGGTCCTGGCAGGGTCTCTCAATCAAACTGCATCCCTGAGCGTCCGGACCCTTGTTTTCACTGCTCCTCCTGGGGGATCTCTTCCAGAAACTCACTTCTCACCTGGTTAGATGCCACCCTTTCTTTACCACCTGAAATACGTCCAAGTCCATTTGTACCCTATTGTCCTTGTGACAACACTGCCCTTTCGTTTAAATCATGTTTGTTTCCTGGTAGTTACTTCCTTGAGGTATCAGTACCTCCTTGCAGCCTTTGCTTTTTATGCGGAACAAGTCTGGGACATTTCTAGTGTAGAATGAGGCAGGTCATGCCTGTGGGGGTCTCACCACTCCCTTCTGCAATGGCCTCAGCACTGCTGTCACTGGCTGGCGATGCCTTTCTGCAGTGGTACAGGAAGCAGCTCATTGATGCCTGCTCCAACTGACATACAGCACTAAGACATCCACTTACTCTTATTCCAGTTCTCTAGTTTCTTGTTGTCCCACCCAAAGTGTCTTAGTTATACAACCTCCCCAGTGACATGGTAGAGTCCTCATCAGTAGAGGTTTTCAATATGTAACTGCACAGGGTGCTAGATAATCTCATCTAGGTTCCTTTTCCTGTGAAAGATTGGACCAGATGATCTTTCAAGTTTATTTCCAACTTGGGCTGTTGTATGATTCTGTGATTCTACTATTCAAAACAGTGCTGTCTGTGGTCCATCTTGCACCTGGGAAGTGACTTTCCTGTAGTGATGCAGCTCCTGGTAGTGTAATTAGCATCAGTAATGTCGAAATCTCTGGGCAATCCAGCACCAGGGGAAGGCAGAAAATGTGGCTGAGCCAGGAGGCGACCTGGCTTGTCCAGACTGGGTCATCACTGCAGCAGTTGGCCATCAGTAGCCCTTGTTCCTCACAGACCAGCCCCACTGCTGCCCCACTACCTCTGTTACTTCTCAGTTTTCTCTCATTCAAACAGCCCTAGTCCTTCCCATGCCCCTATGTCTGTCTTCAGTCTGCCTTGCTGTTACTGCTGTGCCTGGAGGTCCCTTCCCTGGCTCCAGTTTCATCCAAGTAGTCCAGAGCTCCCCATGCTCTTGTTCTCAGTTGCAGCCTGTCTGCCCACCTTTCCAGCCTCCAGCCCTTGTCTTCCCCTCCTGTGCTCCATGCTGTGGTCCATTCCTCTGTCCCACCTCCAGAAAGTCTCCCTTGAAGGGCAGTTTGTCTTCACAGGAAACTTCTGCCTCTGGGATGGTTGTCCCAGCAGGAGAGCTCTGGAGAGGCAGAGGCATCTGCTCTTAGGCCACGAGTAACCTGACATGTGCTTGGTGTGGATGGAAACCCAGATTTATTCAGATGCTGATTGTAGTAATGCTACTGCTGAGCAAATGTGAATTTAGAAGGGATTTTCAAAGCAGACTCCTGAAGCAGCTTTTTTTTTTTTTTTTCCTTCTGATCTCCTGATGCCATGCTAACTTTCATCATCCTTCTCCGAAGCAGAATCCTTACCCTGGTAATAGCAGGTGTCACCAGTCAGACCAATGTACCTGCTCTTTTCATGTGCTCAGAAAAACTTGTAAAAAGCTACTGAGTGTAGTAATCTGTTTGCATTGTGGTGGAGGATGGAGAAGCCTGTAAGTGTCCAGCATTCCTCCATTCAGCTATTACACACCAGGTAGAGGGAGGTCTGCTAGAAACAGGAATAGCCACTGTGGGTTCAGTTATGAATCAAGGGAGGGACATTTCTGTATTTGGTGACTAGGTACTATGGTGACAAAAACGCCACAAACACTTCACAGAGAAGATCATGTGTTTTCTGTTCCTCCTTACACAGTGTGGTGCTGCCTGGGAATAATCTGTGGTGGTGAATTCCTTTGAGTCGGTCCTTTTCCTATGTTGTTCTCCTCGAATGTCCTTTGCTGGGGTGAAAGACTACTTCAGATGCCATTTATGACCCACTTCATGCAGCGGACTCTTTCTTGGTAGTTACCAGTGAACAACAAAGCCTTTGTCATATTGAGTCCCCGTGTTCAGCCTGAAATACTGCCAGCCTTTTGTACGGAACCCAAATAGCAGGTGGAGTCATCCTGCCTCTTAACAGGCAATGGGTCATTCATTATAAGCTTTATTTGGTGATTGCTGGAAGCCCCTTCAAAACAGCATGTACTTCCAAAAGGTATGTTTAATCACCATGACTGCACTGCTGAAGCTGGAAGGCTGCCTCCCAAACCATCCTCTCCACAGTTTCATCACTCCAGGTGTCCATTTAGAAAAGCCTTTGGTAGAATAGCTATTCTTCCAGTCTTTCCAGATTATTTATATCACATTTGTTCCTGAGTCACTTTTAATTGATGCTACTTTTTAAATGTTTACAACTGTTCTGGCTAAAGTGCAGATATAGGGGAAAGCAGCATCAAACTGAAAGGCTGAATTCCCTGCATTCACAGAAAGCATTTAAGAAAGTGAAAGGTGAGGCAAAACTCTCTCACAAGGCTGCCACTGGTATTGCACTTCATTTCTCTTCTACCTTAATGAGTCTGGTCTCCCTGTGAGCATGAGATTTCCCATTCCCAAGGACCAGAAGAGCACAACACTCAGCACTAACCACGGGTTAGTCTCTCCATGCAGCTCCCCTTGACATTAACAAGAGATGCTCCCAGGACTTCCAGTCTTACTGAAATCAGGGCAACTCTTCTACTTACTTCAGGTGATGGGGTGATCAAGCCCACACAGGGACATAAAACCTAGAGATGGGCAGAAAAGTGCAGGAGGGAGGAGAGTTCTTCACTGGACTCCAAAGCATTTGTGCTTATGCAGCATGACTATGCAGCACAATCGTGACCATGAAGGCTGATGAAAGTGTCTCTCGGCATGCTCAGGTTGCTCCCATACTCAGCAGGGCTGAAGCAATGTCAGGGATGTAAAGAACTTCAGAAAGCATTGTTACACCACTGTGCAAATCTAGAGTGCCCCGGATCCTGAACACTGCATGCAGTTCCTGTCCTCCATGTCCAAAGGGGAGGTGATCGGAAATCGGAAATATTACAAGGTCAAAATGGCCACGGTAGGAAAACAGGCCAAAATGTGCAGAACTCTGCAGGTTGCAGAGATCAGCAATAAATGGGAGACAGAGGGAACAGTTTGCCTGCTGTTTCATGCAGTACCATAGATGCCAAATGCCATGATCAGAATTGTGGTTTATAACAAACAAAATAATTATTTGAAGTACCTCATAACCTTGTGGGGCTAATGGCTGCATAACACTACAGAGGTCAAATGTACACAGGGGTCCAAACAGTGGTCAGATTCACAAAACAAAGTGTTGACTCAGAAGTATCAAACGCAGATGTAGATCCAGGCTCCAGCTAAGGAAGCCTGAGACGCAGAACGGAAGATGTTTGGCAGGGGAAGAGTGCTGCTCACTTCTTCCCAAAGTGCCTGAGGCAGCGGCTCTGAGAGGTGCAGTGCAGTGTATGAGCATCTGCTCCAACCCAGGACAGATAATTGCATCTTCTTACCCAGTGGTTGTGGGCTGGGGGAAGGGGCTTGTCATGTATTTCTCAGCGTTTTCTGAGACAGGGTTGTATTTTTGCTTTGGTTTAATCCACAGTGCAGGGGTGTCTCCATGCTTCTGTAGTGCTTGCTTGTAGCTCATGAGGAGTTTGTGAGCATGAATACAAACCTTGCTATTGTGTCAGCTAGTAGTCAGGCTTAATGACCATTTCTTGGCCCATACGCTGTTAAGCAAAGAGACTCCCTGTTAATGAAGGTCATACTAAATCATAGTGTACAAATAATGCTTAATGATTCAAAGTGATGTTATGTCCTTTAAGATCAAGGAAAATGGTCTCTAATAATACTTGGATTTCTTCTTCCTCAAATGGCATCAACTAGTACACCAAGGATAATGTCCTTCCAGTCAGGGAAGCTGTTTATAAGTAAAAAACACAGAATTTTTATTAAAAATCAAAAATAGTTTGTCATCTTAGTGAAATAAGGTTCAAAGGAATCATTGTGTGATATAAGTAAATATATATCTATAATAGCATGCATATTTATAACAGCAGTACTTATCATCTGTGACTCTTATGGTTAGTAACATGGGACTCACTACTCCAACTCTGCAGGTAAAAATAGAGACCAGGAAAGAGGATGTGGCTTCTCTGAAGTCACACAATAGCTCAATTGTCAAGTACGAAACACCTAAGTGGAAATACACAAACACAGAAGCCTGTTGAGGAATGGGAATAAAATATGAAAAGAATGAGCAAATCTCTCTGTTCTTAAGAGAAGAGTCACCTGCTGTGGTAAAAAAAAAAATAAAAATCAAAGATCTTAAAAACACCTGCAGAGTCCCTGACTGTCTTCATAATTTATACCAGATTCCCTCTAGGGACTCGACATTGGGAGAGGCTGATACAGGAATCTTCCCCAGCTCCTGCAGGAGCTGGAAATGGGGGGCCACTTGACACAGATAAAGTGGTTTTATTCGATAAATTTGAGGCTTGGATTCTTGCTAATGGCAGAGTTGAAGGTAAGTGCTCATAAGATGTTTAACCATTTCAAAACCAACTGATACAGGGTTTTCCCACTTCACATTTATACTGTGCCAGGTGAGCTTCTTGGCTCTGCTGCATGCTACTGTGCCTGTGCTGGGCTGCCAGCGGGGAGAAATGCACAAGAAATCCTTACGGACCGTTCCTGAGCCATGCTGGCCACTCATCTGCGTAACTTCTAGACAGACATGCACTTCTTCAATCAGCTCTACCCTGTCTGAGCTCTTCCATTTTTATCTCCCATGACACCATAATTGCACTGAATTCTCCATTATTGAGATTCTCAGGGAAGAATCAAAACTCTCCTCTCTCCAGGCAAGGGAAAAAAGGGGCAGTTGCTTCTCAGCCTTTTCCTCAGCTCCTCTTCTCTTCCACTATTTACTTTACTTCTTTACCTTGCAAACAGCTCAACGCCTTGGAGCCTGGGCTAAGCCCAGCCCTTTTGTGCCCTGCAGTCATCGCTGCATCTTTAAGGGAAAACTGATTCCCAGGAATGCTGTGCATGCACATACCTATTTGGGCGCTGCACCCACACCTGCCCACCAGGTAACCCAGCGCCCGCTGGCCCTCGCAGCTGCATTCCAGCCGGCAGAGCTATTACTCGCTAATTGTTACCTGTCAAACAGGTAAACGAAGCTCTTGGGCCAAGTCCAAACAAGCGCATATTCCCACGAAATCCTAAACCGGCAAACCTTTGACCTTTCTGCAGCCTCACTGATGATTTTCGCTGGGACTGATTTAAAAGTATGATGGTATCTTTGATGGACGGAAAAAAATGTCATGTTTGGCTATTGTTTATTGTGACGAAACTTTCTTGTACATGTTAATACCTGCAGGAAAGCAGAGGATTACCAAAACAGGAGAGCAGAGCAGGCAGCCCAATAAACACAGTGTTGCTCAAGTCTCCCGAATCACAAGAGGGGTGGCTTTCCAGGATCTCGGCTGCTAATCCAAAAGCAGTTTGTGAAGGGTGAGGAATTAACATGCAAAACCTCTTGAGGCTGAAAAAGTTAGTGTACGAAGTAGCCCGGAGCCATCTGGGAGCGCTGGAACTGGCATTTCCTCTTCATTTCACCCTGTTCAGACCTGCTCTGCCGAGCGTAACAGCATCAGCTCCCGTGGAGCAGGAGGGTCCCTGCACACAGCCACAGGCAGCAGCCCGTTACTGTCGCCGGGTGAGGATGTAAAGATGGCTGGCTTTGCCTGCCTTAGTGCTTTCTGAACAGGCCAGTGAGGCAAAGCAGCTCAGACCAAACTGCTTCATGGTAAAGCTCGATCCTGCTGACTGACTGCACAGAAAAGACATCCCCCCACAGAAGCATACATAGAAAGGCAGCCTGCTCTTACCATAACATCTGTAAGATTTCATATTCTTCTACATCAAAATGCAATAAAAGAAAAAATTAACTTTATTGAAAAAAAGACAGCTATGAATCACAAAATTCAAAATAGCACTGAGATCCCTACTTTACTATGACCCTCCTCCTTACAAGCCCTCCAGCTTGGACTGTAAGTGCTTTGGGATGAAGGCTGGGGTTCCTATGAATTCTCACAACACATGATATGATCTGACGATACTCCTGATTCAGTAACATGATTCAGTCTCATCATAGCTTCACCCTAAGGGGTTGTGTTGAGCCTCCCAGCTGTCAGAGATGATAGCCTAAGAAAGAAGGGAGAATAAATGGTATAAACCAGATTGTTATTAATAATAACAGAAACATGATCTCCCCAGCAAGACGACAGTCTTTCTCCATGAAGGTTGCTGATAGCTTCCATGGTAAGCTCGATTTTGACCTGTCTTTCACCTTAGCTTTAGCCCAGTTAAAGCAGTCTTATGTAGATCTCCCAGATGTCATCTTATACATTGAATTTTATTTTGTAGTAGATGATTTTTAAATTTTTTAATAGGCGAATTTTAAGAATTTTGGAATAGGTGCATTTTATTTTGGATGTTACCTGGAGAAAGCAGTTTTTAGATGATTTGCAAAGCAAACTGGCTGTTATGCTTTATTTAAAGAAGTATTTCTGGTTTTAACTTAACAGAAGCCCCAGACTGAATTTTGGTGCTTTTCTTTGGAACAGGCTAGTGCTTTAAGCTGATTTTTAGGAGTTTTTAGCTGACATGATTCATATATGCTTGCAGAACTTCAGCTTAGTCCCGTACTCTAAATGCTGAGGGATTGGCTCAGAAAACAGAAGAAATCCTGGAATTTGCAGCTGAGCTACTAGGTTTCATGGAGCTAAGCACAGTTTGGGGCTGCTGCAAACCCAGTGTGCTATGCACAGATTCCTATAGGAACTGGAAACTCCTCTGCAGCTTCTTCTCTTCAGCTCCTTCACCCTTTTTGTTCTCTTTACTGTATAGAAAACATTAAAAGAGAAAGGATGTCCTGCAAGTGGATGAAAGAAACATCTTCCTCCAGCCTTTCCAGACCTCCTGTCTCCCAGCCTGTTGAGAAGCGCAAATGGTAGGTGGTGATTCTTTATAGGAGGAACAGTATAGAGCATCCTTCTTCTGTCTTCTTCTCTTGCACACAGCCTACCAGAACCCCTCAGCAATACAGGAACTGATCAGACAGCATCTGGTGATCATTACGTGGATGACTCCTTCTCCCAGAGCCTCCTCTGCACTCCGGGGAGATGGATGGACTGTTTGCACTCTGCTGACACCCACCTACATTATCTGAGATGCCCTTCTGACAGGGCCATTCCCCCAAGTGAAGAGGAGCCCATAGACCAACAACCATTATCAAGTCTTGACTTTGAATGGATGCTGTGAAGCAGCAGTTGGTGTTGGCCCTGCTGCCGCCCACCTGGCAGCAGGAGACACCCCAAGCTCGGCAGTGAGCGGTAGGGAAGGAGAAGGGGCTATTTTGATTTGGCCAGGAGGAGGAGCAAATGTTTTCTCTTGTGGTTCCCAAGAGGAGGCAGCATCCTGGCCGAGGCAACCTGCCCACCATGCCAGAGACTTCTCTTAAGATTCCTCTCAAAAACTTTTCAAGCAAACAGTGCTCCCTTCACAAGCTCCATTCACCTGAATATACTTGATTTGGGATTCTTCCCCCTTTTCACCTCACAGTGAGATTAAACAGATGTCTTATCTGCTCCTAGCTCCTTGCCAGGATCTAGCATGGAGTCTCTTTCAGGCTGCAGCACAGTCACTGAATTCCCATGCTGTGTCAGTCACCACATTGACCAGCTTCCACTCAGTATCTTAATGTCCAGTAGTAGCTGAAACCATCAATAACGGTACCTATAGGTATTTTGCTTAAAATAAAAGGGAAGATATCTTAAAAGATGACTAATAAAAGGGTGTCCATTAAAAAACCATCATGTGAAAACTGACAGCTGCATTACTAATACCTGTCTAGAACCAGTTGGAAATAATTTGGCCAGAAAATGTTGATTTTACCTGTATCTCTCATTCCTGTTTCGACAAACATTTACTGAACGAAGAGCAAGGTTTCAGGAATTTGTTGCTCCACATAGGCTATTAAGATTCCTGGAGTACCTGGGCTCTCAGGGCTGCCCTGCAAGATGGCTTTATCCATGGCAGAGTTGACTGTCATGTCTGTTCCCTCTACAGGATTTTTGAGAATGGGACTGAGTAGCTTGAAGTTTGAGTTTTCTCTTTCAGACCTGTAGAAGAACTTAATTTTCTGGAAGTTTGTTAACTTTTCCCAACTACCTATGTTGGTAACAAACAAGGTATTAGGTCTGCCAGTAAACCTTACCTCTCCCCATAGCATTACTTTTACAACATGGCTACTATATGAAGGATGTCCTCTTTGTAATTAGCTCTTATGGGGGACATCATTGATGATTTATCTTTTTCTCAACAGTTGGAGAAGAGGGTTAACTGGAGGGTTAAGGAAACTGGACTCGAAGTGCCCATGCACTGATCGCCAGAGAAGCTGACTGCAGCCACCAGCTCAGGCTCCAGCCACTGCCTGTGACCATGGGCTTCTTATGTTACCCCACTTCTGTCTCCATCTTGAGCAAAACTGCATTACTCAGAGAGCTGGTGGCATGAAAAAAAAAAAAAAAAAAAAAAAAAAAAAAAAAAAAAAATTCTGTAATGTTCAGAAGTGAACCCTCCTGGTATTGCTACTCGATGCCTGTCTGAGGCTTAGGACTGTAACCAGATTAATCGAGAGAGTGTGCAACAGTTTAAAGCTGTGTTTTACATTTGTTTCAGATTTGGAAAAGCAAATGTGGAGAAAAGATGACATGTAACTCTTCAGAGTTACAAAACAACCTTCTTAAATGAAGAAATAAATAAGGGGTTCTCACAAATGAATGTAAAGCAAGTGAGAAAAACAGATGTGTGCCTAATCAAACAAAGGCCTGATTAGTTCAGTGGTATCAGTGATGCACCAGTGACACCAATTCCTACAGTTCTGTATGTCTCTTTTTCTAAAGGCCAACTGCTTAGATTTGTATGACAGAAGTGTATTATTTAAATCTCTGATTTTTATACTTTATTTTTACACCAGGGAAATGCTTGAGAGGGAAATACTGGGACACTGACAGACAGATGAAAACTCAATTTTTTAAATGTCATGATTCTAAAACACGATGCAAGGGAAGGGGGTGCCACCACCTGTACACATTCACTTCAGAGTCTAAAGCAGGGTTTGAAGCTCAGGGCCTCGGGAGTGTGTTCTGTCATCTGCTGCAAACATGGCATGAAAGAGGCAGAAAGTAAGATAACAAGATTTGTGCATTTGTTAAAAAAGAAAAAAAGACCTCAGTTCTCAAATGCCTGTGTCTTTGCTGTGGCTCAGGACACAGCAAACCACCTAGACAGCAGTATCTCTGACACTCTTTCTGTGCACATTAGGAGAGCCTGTTACAGTGCTGACACTATTTGTATCTTCCCATCATCACACTGTCTGTTGTCCACAATAGGTGCTTCATTGCCCGTATCTGGGGCAAGAATTGATTGCAGGGGCCAAGCTGCCTGCGCTCAGTGTGAGATAGCTGGGAGGAGTACACTCCAGCTGCCAGCCACTAATCAGCCACTGATCTCATGCACTAAGATTCCCACACACCATGCAGGCTTCCTTTGCAATTAGCATCATAACACCCCAAGCTCCAAATGCTTTTTATATATTTATCATTTCTTCCAATTGTCAGGGCCAGCAGACACAAATTGAACCAATTTAAGAGTATCTGTGTGTCTATTATTTGGCAACTATTAGCCTAAATTGACATAATCCTCTCCCAGCCGAGAGAGTTAGACACATTAACCTGGGTATGACTTACCTGCATTCTTTCACAGAAAATGCAAGAAATCATGTGGGTACTGCTACAAAACTGGAATTCACTTCAGCACATACAGCAGAAATCCCTTACTGCACTGATGTGTCACATCTAGAGGTAGATGATGCAGGTCTGCTGAATGTAGGAGGGCAAAACCAGCAAGACTGAACAAGGGCTGTAAACAGTGAATGTTAAAGGGAACTCTAGGAGAGGAGCAGGCATGTGGCATGGGGAGAAAGGCCTATGAAGAAATCATTGTGTTTGATTCTTCTAGAACCAGAGATCAGGGCCAAGGAAGCTGCTGCAGCCCTCAGCATTATGCAGGTAGCAGCATTCACCTGCAAGCAGACTGAATTCAACTATATAGGGCCTGATCAGAAGCTCACAAAATTAAAAAGATTCTCAGTGGACTCCATCCACCACAGGATCAGGCCTTCTGAAAAAGCAGGACAGTGCTTTGAAGGAGATAATGACACCTGGGGCTTAGAGAGACCTCTAGCCAGAGGAGGCTGCAGACTTGCTGGCAAAGTGACCAGTCAGCAAAATGCAGGTCAACTAGTTTCCCAGACACAAAGGCATATATGTATACACGCATATATGTAACAAAAAATCCCAATTCTTTCACACTGCCATCAATGGCTGATAACAAGCTGCCTACAGCCAGGTTGCCACTGGCTATGGCCTCATCGCTGCTGGAATTTTAACTACTGTATTGTCATATCAGGGTATCCAAATCCCAATCTGCCCAGCTCCATTGTCATTGCCACCAAACTCTGCTCACTGGAGCCAACAGCTGCTGCTGCTGGTGCAATTCTCTGCATTAATAGGCAATCTCAGAGCAGACACACTTCAAAGCACCCTCCTTGGGCTTAAAAGGTTCTCCCCATTATACTGTGATTGGTTGTTTACACTGAGGTAATTGGTGTGTGTATAATTGGCCTTGTTTACACTGAAGATTTTCAGATATCCTTCGTCTCCCCTCCCCCTCCCTGCCCTGATGGAAGCTCTGGAACCCAAAGGGAACATCACAGATCAGGGGGAAATCCTCCCTCCCTGCCCTCCACCTTGCAAGGCTGGGTTTGGAAGGCCAAAGCATCAAATTTAACCCCAGGCATCTACTGTCTAAAGCTAACAGAGTTTGAGCACTAGCCAGCTGTGAAGTGATGTCCAAAGCAAAGAAGGGAGATCCAATGCAAAGGACAACTTGAATGATTGACATTCTTCACAATGCTGTTCATAAAAACCAGACACAACACCTTCTATATGTACAGCTTTTGAAGAAAATATGATTATTTCACCTGTGACTTATACCTTCTTGATCAGACAGCTGCACTTATCCATACACTTCTATGCATTCAGAAGCTTCTCTGGGTCTACAGTGATGCTGTTGCTGTGGATTGTCTTGCACTTGCAGAAATTCACCACCACTCCAGCCACTGGAGGAGGCTGAAAGGTTCAAGAAAGAGATGCCACATCTCTCTAATGCCTAGAGATGTCATGTACACCAGTCACACATGAGACTCCAGAACTGGGCTGTGCAAATGCTGTAATTAATTCCCCATGCTTACACCTGGAAGGCCTTCATTCACCTGAACAGAAAAGACTGCTTTGCATGCACTTTCACAATCCCTTTAACTCAAAGCTAAAACCACGCTGCTGCCAAGAGGTGGGCCTGACTTGCAACTACCATCCCCTTCCTTTTCTTAGCTCCAGCACTCCCACAGTTTGGGAATGGAGTTTTAGGGGGTCAGACCAGCCTACTTACATGCCTGAAAACTAACCCTATTAAAAGAACCCAACCCAAACCAGTTCTCAGGAAGATGAAAGAGCAAGGCTGCTGCTGTGACACAAGAGGGCAGAAATGCATGACCTAGGGTAAGAAAGAGAAAGTCCCTTTGGGCAGCCACATGCTCTTCTACTGGGCTAAGCCAACCAGTGGTGACTAATGCATTTTATCTGTTAGGAATCTCAACAAAATATGCTTTATTCAACTTCACTGTGAGAAGGAGGGTTGAAGCATGCAGTTATTCCCCCTTGCCTTACAAACAAGATCCCAGGAGAGCCAGGGTGACAGGACCTTCTGACATCATCTTGTGTCCTCCTTTTTACTCAAGTTGCTGCCTGCTCATTGCTGTGATCTTGAGGATACCACTGGAATCCCCACTACAGGATTACTTCCTGCTCCACTGTGGTATCAAGATCAGTGTCCCACCATCTGCACTTTATACATATGTAAGACCAAGAAAGATTTTATCAAGGGTTATAAAACGCTAGTGAGAATGGACTCCACTCTGTTCTTGAAACCAGCTATGATACTGCATCATCATTTGTCCTGTGTAGATACTACTGTCAGTTTAAGAGTTATCAGTGCAACATTTAAAATTCAACCTATGCTGCACATAGGCTGACCAATTAGCTCTGATAAAGTGAGATAAAGACATTTGGGTTTAAAATCCTGAAGTTCAACTGTAGTTTGTTTATTTTGTAAGTGCACCTTTTCTAGCGATTTAAAGAAAAAAAGGGGGCAAGGCTAGACTGAGAAAGGCATCTTGCACTCTCAGGAACTACCTGGGAGCCCATAGGGGGGCTAAGGGATTCTGCAAGGTAGCAGGTTTAATGAGCAGTTAGGCATGATGATGTTTCAAGGGCTAAGAATTCACAAAGCACTCAACACTCCAGCATGAGTTTGTCAAAACACGTAATCTCTGCCTGTGCATTTTAAAAATAAATGTATTCTAAACTGGAGAACTCACTGGTTTCAGTGGGAATGCAAGAGTACATTCCAGGAGCCAGGCTGGAGCATTCAGCAAACTATCTGTCTGCATCTGGCACCAGCCTGAGTTTTGGGCAAGGGGTAAGAAGTTCCTGGCTCTGCAGAGATTCCCCACATAACCTTTGGCAAGTCTGTTGCTCATAAACCTCACGTATAAAATGGAGAGGTGCTGCACCTACATCCCCACGTCTGCATCGTGCACCTCCTTTGAAAGTTTCACAGGTCAGTAACTGTCTCTGGAAGTTAGTGCCTGGGCTGTGAGAGCTTGAGCAAATTCTCTGTGATACCAAATGTCTTTGCCTTGGGGGTAGGAGGCTGCCGGGTGTCAGTTTGGCCTCCCTCTCACGCAAGCTTCCAACCTTTGCATGTGCCCTCCTATACCTAGTTCACGCTGGAATGACACAGCCCAAGTGTTTGATTTTGCTTCTCTCCCCAAGCACCTTAATCGTGGTATTGATTATGCAGAGGAGTGGTTTATACCCCAGGTAAAGCAGGATTTGCCTTTGCCAGAGAAGTCCTAGTACTCAGAGCAAAGTTTATGGTGAAATAAAGAGCAACATACACATCTCGCCCCCACCCTTCCCTGCAGGGCTATTGCTCATGTGTGGGAGCTAGAGAAAAAAGCAGTAAAGAAATGTAAATGCAAATCTGCCTGCTTTGCCCCTCACACCCAAACACTCCATATAAACAAACAGCCATCTCCAGGTACTGTTTTCAAGTCAGAGACAAGCAAATACTCAGCATCTCTGTCCTGGAGCCACAAAAAACTTCACTGCAGAATATTTTTACCTTGCTTCTTTCTGAAGCAAAGATTTCTTACTTGGGAAAAAGGAAAAGAAACAAAAATGTGAGGGGAAAAGCACAGATGTTGTAAATACCTTTATTCTGAGAGATTTGCTTTCTGTACTGAAACAAAAGAAGCAAAATCTGCAGTGGAACTCATCTACATACAGTGTCTAGGGCATGACATGGTAAGAAGTTTCTGCATGCTGAATTGAGAAAACACAGCATGTTTTGTCTGATACTTCTCTTAAACACAGGAATCAGAGAAACAAAGGTCGAGTTATAAAGCAGAGTATGCCACAGCCATGGATCACAGCTGAATGAGTTAGAATTATGTAGTAATTCCAATATGCATTGAAAAAAATCAATGAAAAGAATCAATATGGGATTAGGCAGTATAATAATACACACAGGTAACAGATACTGCAAAAGAAGAGTGAGGTGTAAAGGAACTTGGAAGCAGCATGTTGAAGTGACTCACTGAGAGCCCGATTCCATGGCCTGGCTATACCACAACACAGGGATGGAAGGAGATAGAGCAGTTATCACATCTCCCTGGGTGTCAGGAAAGTCCTTCCAGCAGCAGGGGAATAGCAAAATCTACTTTCGCAGCAGTTTGAGTAGAGATAAAACAGGCTTGTAGGTGCATGCAGGGCATATGCGTTGTATAAACACAGTATCACTGAGATGGTGAACCTGATAGGACAGGCTGACAAAGCGGCTGCAGGGGATCTAGAACTGGGGTCTTCCCCATTTAGCCATGGACTAAATGATCTTGAAGCTCCTGAGCACTTAAGAACCAAACCCAGGCAATAAGAAAGGTCAAAGATTATGTCAGCAAGCTCTGATTCTACATTGCCCCAAAAGCCTGATGGAGTAATATTATATACTGCCTCTATGTTTATGAACGAAAGCAGTTGGAGGCTTTCTTCTGAAATACTCCTCTATTTCAAAAGAGAATAGCAGCAAATAGTAGAAAGTGACACCACTACATCTGTCTGTAAAGGTACTAAAAGCAGAGTTGACAAAGCTTAAACAGAATCACAGAGACACATGGTCTAGTGACCTTTCCATAGAACAAGGCACCGCAGAGATCTCCTGGCTCCGGCACTGGTTCCTTTTGTGCCACCAGACAATCCTCTTTATCCTCTGCCCTTCAAATAAAATAACATTTGCCTTCTCCTGAGGGCAGCCACAAGGATAAATGAGCAGCAGCCCAGGGGCTATCAACCCCACCTCTTATTCAGAAGATTCTGAAAGCAGCTTTTTCCATTTGCTGTGATTTCTTAAGTACCTTGCTATTTGATTATATTATTGACCTATTTTGAAGGAAAAAACACATTGATTTTAAACCATCAGGATGATAAGTCCACAACTTTGTTTCCCAACTCTTGATGCTCCAATTGGAAAGTTTTTCTGTGGATTTTCTGGGCTGCATTTACTCTAGCTTCTGAGTGTGGGAAAAGTAAACAAGCAATTATTTATAGGCCATCCTTCACCTTCTGCATGCTGGAACACTTACACCTATTTTAGGATAGACTGTTAGAGCAAAAAGAGACGCATTCATCATTGGTTTTGGAATTGTTATCATTGTAGTGCAGTATTTTAGACCCGTGGAGCTTCTATATGTTTTTAAACTCTTCAACCTGCTTATTACCAATGCAAAGGCATTTGAAGGTCCCAGGTTTCCCACATGTTGATCACATCCCTATTTCAGATTTCTTTAAAATGATGCTCTTGTAAGTTATAATAGTTCAAGAGCTGACTGATGAGAGCTGGGAGCAGTGGTCTCAGTAGCAAACACAGACTTGGCCATTCCCATTCTCCAAGTGAGAGCCCTTCAATCCAGGTCTCCATGGAACTTTGAGAAGGCTGGCCCAGCTCCTCCAGGCACCCACTCCAGTAGCAAGAACAATCGCGGGCTCATTTTTTACATCTGAGGGAATTCTATGTTATCGAGGGGAAAAAATAAAAAAAAAAAAAAAAAAAAAAAAAATTAAAAAAAAGGAGGAGGAAACAAAAAGGAGGAGGAAAAGAAAAGATTTAATTTCGAGAAAAAGTTGGGTTTAATCTACTACTGGCAGTTAAAAAAATGTCCTAGTAATTAAAGAAAAAAAAAAAAAAAGTATATATAGGTACCAGAACAATTTTCTTCTTGTATTCCCCAGGAACTGTTCACAACGTAAACAAACTAACAGCATTTTCCCTTCAACCCATAACAGTTCAAATTAGGATTACTCAAAATGTGTCTATGAATTTGTAGTTTTATTCTATGATGATGCAAAGATCCCACTGATTAACACGGGAAGCTGGACAACACTTCAGGAAGATGCACTCAACATTTTGCTCACAGGTCAAGTTACTTAAGTTCTCAAGCTCTGCCCTGTAAGGGACATCACACAATTTTAATGTCAGATTAATTAACATATTTCCAGAGTCCTGGACCCCACAACACATTAAATTGTCTTTCAGATATGCCTTCTTATTCTTTGTCACACTACAGTTTTACACTAAAAGCAAAATTACTGTCATTAGGTGACCTAACTGTATTTTCCCAATGTTTCAAAATGCTTGAGTGAATCACTAAAAACCGCTATCAGGTAGATCAAAGCATCTGCAGAAAAGCTATCATTCTATATTAAATTCTACTGAATTGGTTCCAAAACTGTGAGTAATCTTTATGAAATGGATTTGTACTTTAATGTCTGCTAATCAAGTATGAACCTAATATTCCAATCTATTGTCAGACTTTGCCGCCTCCTTAGCTGTCTCAATGTCTCAGTCCTGAAAGGATTTCCATGCTGTGAGCTATTGTCATCACTAAAAATTAATTCTCCTGTTTTAAGCTGAAAAAACATTGTGTGTGCACACTGCCTAAGTTGAGTCACAGATATACAAGATAGTCGTGTTACAACTTTGACATCTTTCAGAACCATGAATTTTACACTCATAATGAGCAAAACAAAAATAAATAAAGCCTCTCCTTTTTTTTTTTTTCTGCTCTGATGAATCTAAAAGAAATGCAAATCAGCATTTCAAATACACTGTGGCCAGTAAATGCTTGATATTCCAGGGTCCTCCATACTTCTGAACTGCTGCTCTCATACATGATGTGGAGGCACCCAAGAGCTTGAGGTTGCTAAAGGGCTCCCAGCAGACCTGTCTGGGGAACACAAATTACAATTCCAGGCAGCATGACAGAAATCCACAGGTACTTGCCATTAATCACAAAATCTTCTATTCTGATAAGAGTTTTATAGTTTCATTGTGAAGCATTAAAAGTAAAGAGTTATCAGGATCTTCTTTACTTAGAATTACTTTCTTAAAGTTGACAGTGCAGAGTAACTCATTCTTAGAGCATCTATTTGGAGTATAGGACGGTTGCACTGAATCTTTTAAGCCTATTTTGATGTACATGACAGCTTCACTGAAGTCAGTTGAGGATCAAGGTCTGCACAAATTCCAGTTTCATACAGGAGACAACTACAAAAGAAAGGCTATGGGGAAGACTAACAGTAAATGTTACATATCACAAAATTAGTAGGTAGGTGGTTGTCTTTGAACTTACTGTGAGAGAGTACATTTTGTATCAACAACCATCAATGACACAGAAACAAATAAAAATACGAGGTAATCATTGCCTACTGAGAACAGTTGTTTTCAAACATCTGCTCGCTCACTGAACTGCTTTACAACACTGTTTTGACATAAATATCTCTCTAACATCTTTTATCACAGAGACTTCTTTTAATAGTTTTCTGAAAGATATTTTAGGCACTTAGTGCAATTAGTAAGGCTAGTTAAGCCTTATTTATACACTCTATTTCCTTTACCCAGTGCTGGCAAGTCCAAACAACACTGAAGCTAGCTGCTATGCAGCAAATAGGGTAAACATGAGGTAAAGCTTTAGACAGTTGAATTCTACACTGAATCCTTACAATGCCACAAAAACTATCAGATGCTGTGCAAACAAAGAAGCAAGCACAGTATAAATAACAGTAGTTTACTATTTTAAATTTTCTCTGTATACTCCAAAGACAAGTCCTAGATTTTTAATAATGTATTGCATGACTATTTCATTTTTCCTCTACGCAGCCTTTATTCTACAGGAAGCGACACTGCTCTGGCCAGAAATAACATTAGCTGATTTTTCAATGACTAACAGATTAGTTTATAATAATCTTGTAGATCATGAAGAATGAGCATCAGGCTGGATTATGTAGGACTTGTTTGACCTGCTCTGCTAGAGCTGGACTCTGACACTTTCAATTTGATTCCGGTCTGCAGTCTGCAGCAAGAGGCTCATCCAGAAAATGATGAGTCCCATGCCTACCTACCTAGTTAAAATAATTTTCAGGATATATTTTTCCATCTAAGCAAGTCCCAACTAAATAACAGCTGTCATCTCCATCAACCTCAGATCAAAAGTTCATTACTGCATTTTCCACTTATATTCCTAACTTTGACCTTGGAACATCACCTAAGACGGGGAACAGTAATTCAGTCTCCCAACTACCTAATTCTAAGAGAACCTCTCCTGAGAGCAGGCTGCTAAAGGCAGTTTTGTATTTGACCCAGTACTAGAACAACAAACTCCATTTCAGTTTGAGTTACAGTTTGGGTTTGGTCCAGGACCGCAGATGGCATCAAATGCAGTTTTCTTTCTTGTAAAATCACACATCAGCAGCATTTATACCTTGGGGAAGGTGACATTTTTCAAAAGTGCTCATCACTTCAAAAGTCCCCATCTCCTTCTTCCTATACATTTCATACAGGAAAAAAATAGGGCAAGAGATGACATCCAAATGTTTCTCATAACTGAAAAATTAAAAAAGAGAAAGAGGATACCTGAATTGGCATTAATCCTATTGGTGCTCAAACAGCTAACCTTTTCAGGTCTCAAAGTTTCTTTCAGCATAACAAATATTTGGGAAAGAAACTTTATCATTTCTGTGGTTAACAGAGGGGCTTCACTAACTTAAACTGTTACAGCATTCTACTACTATTTCTCCAAAACAACTCACAGTATCTCATAGTAACGTGCCTGAGAGGCTCAACTTGTTTTAAGATTACACAGTAATTGTGTATTCAAAACAACTGCATTATTGGTAAGAATAAATTACTCTGTTTCTCTTCTCTTTATGAAGCCTTATGGCTTCCTCAAAATGTATTATATAAAATAATTCATACAAGATTTGTTATGAATAACAGCCTACAAGTTCAATACCAGTATTTGTTATTCAAAATGCAGGCCACATTAGCAACTTCTGATTGGATTTACGGATTGTGTAATAACGTTTCTTTCCTGTGACTGGTGAATGGAGGAAGAGAACTGCTAACTGTTATCTTGTGCTCAGCCACAGCATCGTTCATCTAGCTAAAGTATTTTTCTAATTCTGTTTAGTTAAAGTGACAGAAATCTTCATGGGGCTATGTCTAAGATGACTTAAAACTGATTTATACTGAATTAGCTTAACTTGGTTAGTTACTATGAATACAGATAAGGCCTGAGACCCATAAATAGGTATTTGTGCCTTACAGAGTCAAGCTTGATTTCAACTGCAGGAATAAGTGAAAGATCAGGCCCCAGATCACAATATTACATGTTTTATATATATATTTAGTTATACAAATATATATTTCTGTGACTACCACATCTACTACAATTCCCCTGTCAGGTGACGTCAAATGTAGAAAATGGAAAATGCCTTCACCTAAGACACTACAAATTTGATAGTTCTGGCATCATTCAGCTACTCTTCTTGCTAAGATCACCGAGTAATATAATGGTCTACTCCACATAATGATGGATGCATTCTTTACACAAACAGCACTATTTGTACAGCACAGGTTATCAGCAGTCAAGCTGGATGCCTAATGTAAGAAGATGTCTCCAGGACAGGTGATAGCAGGAAGAATTAGTGGGGTCGGACCTGTCCCTTGTGGAGGAATGAGGACTGAGAACGGGTGAGAGTAGATGGAAGTCTCTCTGCTTACTCTTCCACTCCCTCTTCTCAAACTGACCCAACACAGGTAGAAGCCCTCTTCCTTCCCTTTCCCATCAAGGGCAAAGCTGCTGCCCACACAGCCTGATCCTGTCCCTTGTGAGCCCACTTAGGTCTTACAGGCAAAGTACACAGTGGGGTGTAGTGGACATGGATGGCGCAGTCCTCTCTATCCACTTCACCCCTGCATTAACAGAGCCTTTCTCAAGAAATTCTCCGTTACAGCTTTCCCATCTTCTTTCCAGCCTTCCCCTGCTGACAAAACAGACCCTTCAACCCCCCAGCTCGACTGCTAACTCTCAGACCCACGCGGTGGGTGTCATCTCCAGGTGCCACTTCATCCCTCTGCCGTGAGATGCCTTCTGCACCAAGACATTCGCCAACGTCAAACCCGGCCAGCCCCAGCCGTGGGTGACGTCAAAAGGAAAAATTAAAAAAAAAAAAATCGTTAAGCCTAACAAAAACCCCTATCTATGAAACTGTTCTGTGAAGGCCGACGCCTCCCTGGGCAGCATCTAACGACAGCCACGGGCCAGCCGCGGCAGCCGGGGGACTTTGGGCACGGCTACTCCTTCC
>NW_020799095.1:131481380-131532028 GCF_003259725.1 Athene cunicularia
GCCCCGAGGCGGGCGAGGCCGGGGGAAGAGCGGCGGCGATGTGGGGGAGCCCCCCCTTACCTTCCGCGGGCGCCGGGGCACGCCGGCCACGGTGCCGGGCCCCCCCGGGCCACGCAGCAGCACCGAGACGGAGCCAGCGGTGGGCTCGGCGGGAGAGGGGCCTGTCCCGGGGTGGGGAGAGGCGCCGGGAGCTGTCATTTGGCTCGCAGGCCGCCGCTTGCTCTCCTCCTGCCACCCCGGCGTGCGTCCCATTCCGCCGATCGGCCCCAAACCAGGGGCTGTTTTTATTTACCCCTTTCCCTGCCTGCCCCGGGGTAAACCCGGGTGGGGTAAAGCCGCTGCCTGTCCCGCGATGGCGGCGAGGTGTCTTGGCGTGAGGGCCGGGGCCTGGCTGGGACGCGGCGGCCTGCTGCTGTGCTTTGCTGTGCAGTGCCGAGGAGCCGCCGTGAGGCAGCCAGGCGGGAAGGCCATTTTACCTGCGCGGGTTATTACTGTTTCTGCGGGAGAGTAGCGGGGCAAGGAAGATGGAGGGCGGGAGATTGGAGAGAACAAGCCGGAGACGGCAGTTTTGTTTTACTGCTGCTCTGGTGCAGGAAGGAGTGCCCCAGTCATGGGTGTGATCTCGGCTACACTTTGTGCTGCTCGGATTCAAGCCCTTGTTGGGCTTCCCAGGAGCCTTCGTGGCGAAGGAGGTGGAGAGGAGGAGCCTGATGTTGGAGACGTCGCACTGAGAGGCTTTGGTGACAGACTGCCTGTCAAGGAGTGAAAGAAAGAGATTATCCGACAAAAGAAAACAGCAGGGTTGGCTGCCTTGGTAGGGAAGAGACGGGGCGGTTCAGAGGAGAAAGACTAAAAAAATTGTAGTCCTGGCCTTTTCAAATATCAGCTAGTGGGATACTGCAAAGGTAGTTACTGACATAAAATTAAACTGATTGTAGTAGGAGTTGGGAAAAAAGTAGAGTTTGGGAGTTCACCTGAGCTGGGATGGGAACTAACGCCTTAAGTGGCCAGATAGGAGCAGTACCTGATTTAAGTGCAAGGAAGGGAATAAGGACAGAGTCCTGAGGGATGCCGGTGAAGCAGGGAGGAGCAGTTGAAAGAGCAGTCGTTGAGTTGGGAGGGGAACCAGATTAACGGTGAAAGATCTGACAAGAAGCAGTGATCGAGGGCATCCCAAAGCAATGGGCAATTCTGGAACTGCACGAAGGTGAAAGGGGCCCATAAATGACTCCCTGGTCGAGCCTAGTAGCCAGTAGTTTCAGCAAAGGGTCAGAAACTAGGCTGCAGCAGATCAAGCACAATTAAGGGCAGCGGGAGGGGAATATGGGGGTGGAGAAAGCGCAACTTCGTATCACAGTCAGCTTGGAAACAGAAAAAGCGGAAACCTAACTCATGTAAGAAACAAGGGCAAAAGTGGTTCCCCTCTGGGTCTAGGATGCTACTAAGCTGCAGGACTAGCCTTCTTTACCAAGAGGAACAGTATGGCATAGGTGTCAGCTGCTGAGACTGGAGCATTAATGCCCTTTATTCCCAGCTCTGTGTAGTGCTGCTGCTGTTACCACTGTGAGGAACGTAAGAGCTCTGCAGAGCACGTACCCTCAAGTAACAGCACTTCCCACGTTGCTGGTATGCCAGTGATCTGTTTCTGGTTAAGGTGTTTAGAAAATTCATACGTGGTAGGTAAGAGTTTGAAAAGGAAAGAAAGAGTAAAGAAATCCCCTGGGCTCTCTATACATGAGTGTAACATGAGAATACAAATACATTTGTTTTCAGAAAAGATGACCAGGTGGAATGAGATATTAGATTGGTGGGGGGAGTTTGCATGGGAAGGGTTTTTTTGTTTGGTGGTGGTTTTTTTGGCTTTAATGATATACAATTAAAATCTAATCCAGAGAGTACAACATTATTCTCCTCCACATGGCCTTTCTTTTACTTAAAAGCAGATCTTCCCTACAGGCAAGACTGGAGAGGGAGTCTCATTATTTCGAGGTCGGCTAATTTGTCAGTGTCATTGGACATGTTTTTGTGGGGTTTGTGCTAGTAAAGTGCTGATGTAGAGGACTAAGCAGCTGAAGGGATATAGAAAGTGTGGAAAAATACATTCCTGTCTCATCCTTCAGTGGGATTTGCTGGGTTTTCTGGAGAGGTGGTATGCCATGCTGCACAATGGCTCTGCAGAGCTGCCTGCCGTTTCCCTCTTTGGAAGGAGGAGCTGGCACAGGGGTGCTGTAGTGCTACCTGTAACGTCCTCTTTAAGGGAGGAAGATAAACAGGTGAAAATGCTAAAGAACAAGTCGCTTGATTCTAATGTTGAGGAGCTTGGAAGGGGAGATTATCCTTAAGATAGTGTGCATATCTCCCTGTCTTTTTCTTTAGTCTTTCTGCTTAAGTCTTGCTTGCTGGCCTCCACAAACTGCTGTCGGTCCAAAAAGCTAAGGCATGATTTCACATGCTTTTTTCAGAGGTAATACCGACTTCAGCAGGCTGAGGCCACTTGTTCCTGCCTCCATTCGGCCCTCTCAACTGTGTCAGTAGAGCTGTTTGTGCAGCCAGAGAACTGGCTCAGGGAAGTGTTGGGTTGAAAGTAGCTTGATCTCCTCTTGGAGGTTATTTTTAACATCCATTTTTTATCGGTCTGAGCTTTTCATATGCAGAAGGGGTGCAAACAAACGGCAGGTGTTAAAGACAGAACTGCTCAAACTAGAACCTCTGGAGAAGGAAATAATATGTCCCTGCTTCTCTATGAACATTTTGAGGTCCGTGCAGCTCCTTCTGTTACCATCCAATACCCAGAGCCATCACAGGGGGACCCTGGGGATTGATTGGAGGCCGGGGGGCATCGGGTGGGAAGAGGGGGCATTCCCTTTGCAGACATAAAGATGATTCTAGGGTTCACTTGTGCATTTGTAGGCTGAAAAGCTGTTCTTAACTGTAGTATACAGAAAAAATTATCACCATAGAACTCCAGATTAATGGCTCTAGTGCATTAGTAAAGCTAATCAGTGACCTCAATACATGTGAGACTTCACAAGGTTTTAGAGATTGCCAGTGCTCCTGTAATTAAGGAGCAGCAATTGTGTAACTGCTTGGGATCTGCCCGGTAAATGCCACATTTGCATCCCTGCTGCTCCCGGTGGCATGTAGAGTTGTGAGTCCCACATAGGCTGGGTCTGCAGTTGCTCGAAGAGCAGACTTGGTAGCAGGCCTGAGTGTGATGGTCACTGTGCCTGTCCTGCTAGCCTGTCAGTCTAGTTCCCAACACCCCCAGTATGTGCAAGAGCTATTCAGGACACCAGGTAGACGGGGCTGGGGCATGCTCAGACTGACCACATTAAGGAGGACTTGGGGCAGTCTGGGTCTGCAGCTGAGCATGTGCTTGTGGGTAAATAACCAAGGAGAGAGAGACTGGAGGTGGGAATGGGTTCAGACCTGCTCCTGTGTGTCAGTGGAGGCATGTTCACATCCAGCTCGCTACTTGGTAGTGTCTGTGGCAGAAGTTGATCTTGGACTCTTCACAGAGTAATTTTGCCCTGGTTTCCTATTTCTTCCTCAATGTGTAGATGCTGCCTTCATAATATTTATCTTAAGCATCTAGTACTATAACAACAAAGGGCATTTGTGGTTTACAGTGTAATTCTGTGAACTGTTCTTAATTTTTTCTTTGAGGGACAAACATGTTTCCCATCAGCAGATCTTGAGTGACACTTAAGTCACAGACTATCTACTCAATTTTAATTTTTTTCCCACTACTGAGTGTTTGGATAGGGCATCCATTGAGATAAATTTTCTGCAGTGGTACTCATCCAGGAATGAATGGAGAAATAGGAATTAGAGTGTTTAGTACTTTCACTTTTCAAATGATAGACAGGCTGTCATGGATGTTTCTCAGAAAACCATCTCTACAAGGAAGGTGGAAAATCGGTGTGCAGAACCTCATGGAACTTGCAACCCTCATCTTAACTGAGAGGGGTGAGGATATCAAATGGTTATGTCTTGCTATTAACAGTGCTGTCTCTCTGGTGCTGAAGTCTGAGACCAGACTGAAGATCAAAGCAGAATAGGAGGGAGGGGATTTTCCCAGGTCATTTAGTTGATTGTAATGATCCGGTAACCTCTTCCCTGCAGAAGGGTCAGCAGGGACATCATCATTCTAGTACTGGCAGGGACATCTGAAGGGGAAATGATATTACACCGGTTGACATTTGTTGTCAAATATTTTCACAAATATTAATCCAGTGCAGAGCACTGATGGTTACCTTAAATGTTTTTTTCCATTGATTATGGAGCAGCCAATTAAGGTGCCCTTTTTTGTACACACACACAAAAAATAGTACTTTAAAATGCTGAACTAGGAATTAATCCTGGGATGAATCTTCATTAGCTTTTTAATCAGTGATTGGGACAGTAGTAGCTAATTAAAAGAAGATGAGTAATCATTTCAGACATCCTAGTATACTGGGACACTGTCCTATTCTTCGATAGTACTAACTTCATAAAGAAGAGAACTGTGCTTATGAAATATTTAACCAAGGAAACCATATTAAGTGCATGTGAACTGTGGACAAGTCAAATATTGCAACATAACTGTAGTTTTGAGAATATGTCTCCAATCTCGATTACGTATATCTGTAGATTTGTTAATTTTCCTAATAGTGGAAGTTAATGGCATCTTCCATAATTCTGTATTTTCGTTGTTCTGTGAAGTATATTTTTGGTTTTGTGTGTTTTTTAAAAAGATTTGTGGGAAATCCTAACTCCCAGGATTGCTCAGTTGTTGAATTTACATTTTCCTTCTGACTGTAAAAAATTTTATATTCTGAAAAAAAGCAATCAGTGCTATCAGTGCAGTAACTATTCCATTTCCATTAACTCTCTGGAAGCAATGAATGAACAAGGGCCACCGGGCCAAGGGTCGGGTTAAACTGCAGCAGATCTGGGAAGCCTTGTCAAGACCTGTTTTTAATTTTAAAGCTTACTGCTGGCTGCTTCAAGTCAGCTAAAACAACCTTGGGTTCTATGCATGCTGGAAGTATGCTCCTTAGCAAAACAGAGCATGATCTGGTATGAAGCTGCTAAGTAATTGCTAATTCTGATCAACCCTGTTAGCTACTGAAGTAATGTTGTCAGCTCTAGAGTAACCTCATTTTTTGAGATGTCAGTGATTATTTTTTTAAAATATGCTGAAATCTGCCCTTTTTTTGAGATTGTTTTGTGCTTGAAAAAAAAAAAGGCAACAGGCTACTTAGTGCACTAATAACAAGATTTTCTGGTAGAAGTAATATTTAATTAAACAAAAAAGGTCTCTGAAATCATAGGTATAAAAAGTCTGTCTCAGGGTGAGTAATTGCCTACTTGAACTGGTCCTCAGTAGGCATTTAATATATGTATTTAGTCCTTGTGCCAGATTTCTCTTTCATGCTTCCACTTTGACATACTTAATAATATTTTTTTTGTCAATGTTAATGAATCACCTATTTATTTTAATCTTTTAAATCACTATTGCATGCTCATGTTATTTTGGTTCTGAGTAAAAGCAAATAAAACTTCTAGTAGGCATCTAATTGTTGCAGTAGTCTGTTTTACCATTTGCTGTTTCTGCTCTCTGTATTATTTTACTTCCTCTCGGAGTGGTTTGTAAAGGCAAAATAATTTCTTTTAATTATTTAACATGTGTAATCTTGTTCAGATTTGTCTTCTACTCAAAAAGAATAATTGTCCCAAAATTGCAAGTGTCCCAAACCTGCATTCATTAGTAGGCAAGATTACTCAGCCTCTTTAATGGAAGTTTTTTCCTTGGTATGGACTGCTGGCTGGCCCAGAGGGCATTTTATCTTCTGGTTTCCTGGTGGTCTAAATGCTTTGATTTTCCTTCATTCTTACGTCATTTGTATATTTATATGCTCACTGAATTGGTCTAAATGCATTTCGGAGACCTGTTTGTGCTTCTGGGAACGATGTGATTGTCGACTATGTAAGACAAAATACCAAGACATATGGGCCATAATTTTCCTGTTCGTTAAACATTTATGCTCCTTTGTAGTTTTAACAGAACACTATTATCTAATTGAAACAACAATGTTGCTGACTTTTTAATTATACTCTTGGCAATAAATCCTGAGGAGTCTAAACTTTTTTTTTAACTAAATAAATCAAAACGTGCAGTGAGTCACCCATGTTGTGTTTTTTGGGTTTTGTTGTTTTGTTTTTTTTTTTTTTCCTTTTTTAACTTGATGTCTAAGCAAAGGAGTATGCTGAAGGTAGTAAATCTGGGCTAACATTAGAATCTTTAAAACAAACGGTTTCAAGCACTAGGGGTAGCTTTGATTTATACTTCTTTGTATAATGAGCACAGACAGAAATTTATAATCTGGAATCTAAAGTTTGTTAACATCCAACTTCTGTGGGATCTGCCCTTAGCTGCTTTTTAAATGGTCATAGTAGTTCAATTTGTACCTGTGAGTTCATATCTGTGTACAGTAGTTGTAAGACAAATTGTATTAACATCTGTTCTAAATGTGTTTTATAGTAGCTTTATAAAGCTTGAACTGACATATGTGTAAGTGTAAAATAAATTTACAAAGGGCTTTAGAGCTACTGAAATACTTGTAAATGATCAGACTCTGCCCTCCTTAGCTATGTCAAAACTGAAGTGGGAGCTTCAGCTTTTTTCCTAGCTCTGGGATGCAGCTAGATCATGCTCCTGTACCTTTTGTCATACCAAATGAAATGTGGGCGTTCTTGAAGTTCCCCATTTCTTACTTTGCACTGGAGAAAAGACTAGGCAGGTGTGCTTTCCCTGTTACGCTGAGTCACGGCGTACTTCATCCAGGTCTTGGATCTGGACAATTAAGGGATCGGAAACCCAGCATGCAGCGTGGTGTGTGGTGCATGTCTTCACGCAATATCGAAGTGGTCCCTTTGGCTAGCATCTCATTTTAGAATTTGTGCTTCTCCCCGGGTGTCTGGATTGGAGACAGTTGCCCTATGCATCTTCTTATCATCCAACTAAAAAGGAGCTTATGATAAATATCCTATGGCTTTGTCATGCTGGGCTGGGAGCCAGAATGACATGAGTCTGTTTTGCCTTTTCCAGTTATGTGACTGGTGCTAAAATTTCTGTGTGCTTTATAATATCTGTATGGACCAAAGCTTTCTATATCATCTCATGAAGGGACAGTTTGCAGAGTATGTGCACAGATGTGCTTGGTGCTGTTGTCTCACAGGTGTAAGGACAGGTAGGCTCAGGCCTGGGCTGAAACCTGGGAATGGGGATTCCTCCCGTTCTGTTGCCTCAGACACATTGCTTGCTGTGTTCCCATCTGGCACCTAGCCTTTGCAGGGAGGGGGAGATCCTAATGCGTTAATAGGGGGCAAGGAGGTCTGCAGGGATATGCCTGGAGTAGCTAGATTCTTAGATATTTTTTTTTTTAAATGTTTGTTGAAAGAAAAAAGCAACGTCCAAAAAATCAATTAAAAACCAAAACAAACAAGAAAAGCCCAGGCTGGGTGCTTGCTTGACGCTTTCAACAGTCTGGTTTGGATTTCGGGGTGAATTTCCTGGGCCAGTTGGGGGGTAGACAGAATGAGACTTTCTTCCCCACTAGCACCAACTGGATCAGGGTGTAATGAGCATATGATGGAGGAGAGTAGGATGCAGCAGTGCTTGATGAAGCATGCCTGCACCAGTCTGCTTTATGTTCAGTGGCAAATAGCAGAGATTGAGGGCTGCATGAACTTTGCAGATTCAACAGAAAGCTCTTGAGCATCAAAATTGACTGAGAGAGACTGGCATCTTGTTTCTGAATAAAAAGCAAGCTCTTATCAGAAAGCTGCGGCCTTTCACCATTGTTCATGAACGTGTCAGTGGGCATTTCTGATTCTGTGTAAGCTAATTCATGAATTGCTTGGGTGAGAATTTGCCTGTAGTAGGATTTTATAGCCCCAAGTGCTGGCTGTTGAAAGTTCATTATCTCTAATCTGAAGAAGAGCTTGAAAGGCTGGCCCTTTCCATTCATCTAATTTATTGACATTAAGTACAGTGTACTTCTCCAACTGATTTTGTACTTCAGTAACTGAAATGAAATGGAGTGCAGTTTTGGACATCTCTATTTGCACACTACAGCTGTATATGTTTTATAAAATTCCATAATCTTAATTTTAAGTAAGTTCAAAAATATCAGTTTGTCAGATGCAGAAATCACCATAACTGGAAAACTTATGTATAGCTTTTCTTGCGAGGAAAGCGCACAAATCATGTAAGATGGTGCAAACAAGAAAATCTACCAAGCAGTTGGGGGGTGTGTGTGTGAGTTTTTTTGCAAAATAAAGGCCATCTGAAGTTTAGTCTTGACATAAACACTCAAGTGTCAGGGCAATCTATAGCCTAAACTAGATCATTCCTCAGAAAATACCTTTAATCCTCACACGCCTATAAATTAAGCTACATAACCACCTACTACTGTTTAACATAAAACAACTGAAACATTTTACATTCATTAGGAGTTCAACAGATGGCTTGAAAGGAATCGTGTACTTTTTAGGCACAAGTATCGTCAATTGTTAAGCTGTGTTGTATCTCCATGATAAGATAATGGCGTGCTTTCAGCTTGTAGAAGCAGGTCCCTCCTCCCTGTGTTCGGTTAGCACACAGCCTGGCGACCAGGCAGGGGGCGGTGGACTAGCCCGAGTGAGGGGCGGGCACGGTCAGCGTGTTGGGCTTGTCCTCTGCTCCTTGCAGGCTATTTTAGAAGATGTCCCTGGGGCTACAGCGGTTATTTGCTGATACTGCTGGGCAGGTTGAATGGGACTCTTCCACTTGCAATCTTGGCCCATCTTCCTTTCTTAAGTGAGTGGTTCTCCGTGCATGTGGCCACTGATGGATTTGCAGCTTTTGATAAGATTCATATATGGGTTGCTAATTGCAGGCTCCAATTGAGGCTTTTCTCACAGGTGGGGCATTCAGAGCAGCTCTCTACAGTGGGAAAACTCACAGTTTCTTGTGGGTGTCACCTTTTGTCTTCCCGGTGATCCAGGTGTCACCAGAGTCACTCTCCTCCAAGCAGCTGCCTGCTGTCATCAGTTACACAGCTGGAACGGCTGGGGGTCCCCCGGCATGGAAAGGTGCCTCACTCAGGAGGTTGGGTTCTCTTGGCATATTTTAAAATATAAAATATTTATCTCCTCTGGTTACAGGGGACTTTGCTACCCCTCTGTCACATTTGGCTGAAATTGTCCAGGAGGTTCAGCAGTCATGGAAAAAGGGGAGTGCGTGTGCACACACAAGTCTCATTTCTTAAGAGAAACTCTCCCTCCCATCCAAACGACCTTAATTAACAGAGAAGTTTTCTTAAAGCAAGCACAGTTGTTTTCGCTGACTGCTTTGGATATAATCTTTGAAATGATTGACTATGTTAAATCATGATAATTAGGTCTGACCATTAACCTCCCACAGAGCTGATTACAGGGATGGGGGTTGATGAGGAAGTTTTTTATTTTTCTTAGTGCTATTGTTTCAGTCTGTTTGCAGTGTAAACACAATGAGTGTGTCAGTTGATTATGCTGCAGAACATCTCTCAAGCCAGAGGAGATGTTTACTTTTTATACGTTATTAATTATTCATACGATGTTTAGTTTTTAGATGTGAAAACCTGAGGTTTAGGGAAAATATGCTCTGGGGAGATGTTGGGGATGCTCTAGGTCTATGCACCTGTGCCTTTCCAGCTATCCGAACTGTTTACTTACAGAGTGAGTGGCTGTTCCTAGAGCATTTATCCCTTTTACTTCAGCTTCTCCACAACAGTGTTAGAAAGAACACCTCTGAGGGACAGCACTTTCTTCACTGCTCTAAGATTGTCTTGACTAGGTTACAGCAGCAGAGATTGACTCCTCCCCTCCAGCATTTCTGCAGACAAGCACTGCCCAGCTCTTAAAATGTGTGTTTTTAAAGGGCATCTCACAGTCTGCCTGTAGTGCTCATAAATCAGTTATGACTATCACATGGCTGCGAGCGCTCCGAGTAACAAAAGGCGGTTATTGATTGTAAGGGAAGATTGCTACAGGAAAGAGAGCGGGTGGTGTTTGTGCATTGCAATGGGCAGCTGCTCATGCGGTGAAACAGCCCGGGTTTAGCTGAAGGGGAGCTTTGTTGAGGAAAGGAGGATCCTTGCCTGGAATAATTGCCTCTGAGCCAGGGAGAATTGGCTACTCCAGAGTGGGAACAGGCCCTCAGCTACCTCTGGCACAAACAGCGGGGCTGTTGCAAATCTGATTTGAGTCGCTAACAATAAGGTATTGAAAAGGCAAGCGGGCCTAGCGCTTCTATCTGTCTTTCTTTGGGCTCCAGATTTCTGCTTCAGCTTTACTTGCTGAAGCAAACCTGTAACAATATAAATATATATGTGGAAACAAGAATGACAAAAACCTTTAGAAGAGACAGGAAGAGGCCAGGCAGAAAGGCCCTCAGAAAAGAAAGGAGGCTTCTAAAAATCCAGATATTTTAGATGAAAGGAAAATATAATCTGAACTGTAATTGTTGGCTGTATTTTGGGATATGAAGCTATGAAATGCTCTCTTCCCCCCCAGAGCTCATAAAACTGCTCTGTGTACCAGATGGATTATTTTGTTTTTCATTAAATAAAGGAACTTGTAAAGAGTGCTCTGTACCATAGAGATGATAATCTCCACGCACCCCGCCTCCCCTTCCTTAACCTGCAAACCATGCTCTGGTGTTCACATCCAGGCAGTGGCAGAGCCCCTGCCGAAGCCCCAGTCTGCGGGTCACTGGCTTGGGGGCCAGGCAAGACACGCTCCTGATATATGAGAGCATTTACCATGTGGATTCAGCTGTGCTTTTATCAAATCCTATTTCTGAAGTCAAATAACAGGCTTGGTTGCACAGTGTTCAAATGCCACTCTCTGTGCAACAGCAGCAGTTGGTTGGGTTAGGTCTGTGGAGCTGGCACTGCTGCAGGGAGGGGAGAGCAGAAAGAGGAGACTGAATAGCGAACAGTTTTTATGTAGAAAATAGCAAGAAATGTTTTATGAAGGTCACCAGGAATAACTGCTACTTTTGCCAGTTAGGTCAGTATATTCAGTTATTCGGCCATCTTTGCAGCATATTAAGGTGTAATGTGTTAAAAGTTTCATCACAACCCTTGTAACTTGAGCTGCATTTCTTGACAGTGCTCTTGCAACATGTACTAGGCAGCACACCCTTCTCTCCACTATTTCCCTGCCTAATCTGTTTGCCTACTATCTTGTGTAATAGGAATGCAACTTTTTTTTTTTTTTTTTTTTTTTTTTTTTTTAGCTCTTTTATCCATAAGTTTATTGAACATTTTACAAAAGCAGGTACTATTATCTTCATTTATATTTCCATTATACTGGAAATTTTAGCCATAGCTGTGGTGCAGCAGCTTCTCGTGATATACACAGGAACAGGACAGTTTGTACCACTTCCAAGCTGGAGGAAACTGCTCTGCTGCAAATCCTACTTACTAATGGTGTTGTGTGTATTGCTGTGGGTCTGTAGCTAGATGTGGTGAGTGATAAAGTGTGAATTGAGACCAAATATGTTGACTTCTGCTTCATCCACTGGACGCATTGCTTGTGTCCTGTTACAGAAAACCTCTCTGAAATTACGGATAAATTGCATTCCAAAAGCAGAGAATAGCTCAATTATAAGGTGTACTCAGTTATTAAATACTGAACTATGCTGGATTTATGTGAACAGTACTTTAGTATTGGATACTTTTTCTTGTTTTCCCTTCATGTCTTTTTATTATAACTGCTTTTAGTTAAATGTATTTTCCCCTAATCAGGTGTACATCTAGCAAAAACACTGGGGCAAAGTGTTCTTGCATTATTATTTCCTTTTTTTCCAAGTAGTTTTAAAATGTTTTGATAGGTCTATATATTAGTAAAAATACATTTGAATTATTATGACAAGATTTGCATACATTTAACTATATTTTTGTTAAGTACTGAAGATACCTAATACTGATAAATGTTTATGTCACCAAGTTTAATACAGAGATGCTTGCTTGATGTAATCATATCACTTTCATTGAGCTGTGTTATGTTCTTTAACATGCCTTATGAATAAAGTAATCCCTTCTGGATCACCATTTTATTCTTCCTGTCTATGCAGTAACAAGCGACTTGTGGCCTTAGTGCCAAATGATACTTCATTCAACACCAGACGAGCCTATACCAGCGAAGATGAAGCCTGGAAGTCGTATTTGGAGAATCCCCTAACAGCAGCTACCAAGGCTATGATGAGCATAAATGGTGATGAGGACAGTGCTGCTGCTCTTGGCCTATTGTATGACTATTATAAAGTAGGTAACGCAACGCCATCGTTATTCCTTCCTGCCGCACTAGCAGGGGCCACTCTAAGAGGCATCAGAACCAGTTTTCAAAGACAGAAGTCACTTCATCTTGTTTTCTCTCAGATACTTGCATCAAGCAGCCTTTCCATTTTAGAAAGGCTGTCTGAGGCTGTTTTGATGTGTTTAGTTCTGGAGAGAAAAAGCAAACAGAATTCTTATATTAAATTTGCAACCATGCTTTCTTTTTGAGCATAGCATTCTTTCTCTTCCCTCTTAAGAGCATTGGATGAATTAGCCCTCTTTGTATTTGTGGTCAGATACTTGCAGTATTCTTTAAAAAGCAGAAGAGGGGAGGCCTTATCCATCTGTAGGTTTGTCTGCTTTTCTGGTTCATTCCACACATGTTTTAGCTTGCTCTTTAATTGGAGTATCTCTCATCTGACAGTTTCCCATGTTATTTTTATTTGTATAATGATTGCAATAGGCTGTGTACAAACATCCAGCGAGGCCTAGCCCTTGCACTGGCAGTTTGCAGTCTAAATAGAAGGGTGGAGGGCAGAAATGAAGCTGGAAACATAGAGATCTAAGTCAATTTACAGGAGAAGCACTGACACACAGTTTCAGTTTGTCAGGTTCTAAGTCCAGGGCTTTACATACCACTTTGATACCATTTTTCCTTTTTCATATATTTCATAGTTTTAAGTAGAGCTACATTCAGATTTCTGCTAAAATCAGAGGAGTGTTCTAGAGGGTACATCTCTGTGTAATGCAGAAGTTTCAATGTAAAGTCCAGGCTGACCCCTTTGTACTCTGCAAACGGAATCAGTGTTTCTTTCGAAGCATTAAAGTATGAAATTGTTCATTTTGCTTGAACTATCTCAGTACTCCCAAAGCCACCTATGTCTGGATTGGACAGATGATGTTCTGTGAAAGCCAGCAGAACATGCCAGCTCACCTCATAATTAATGAAGAAGGTAGCAGGAATGGAAATTTAAAATTTAAAGCCTTTGCTTTTAGTATTTATTAGTATAAATGCTTTTAGAGAGTGGGCTGCTCTTATTAGTCTCTGTTACAATCATTAGAGGAGAGTTCAGGAGAAGGGGTGGTAGGCAAGGTGCCGTATACCAACCTTATGGTTAAATATTGTTTTAATTTCTTTACTGATTATATATCAAGAGATGTTCCTTGCTTTTGTGTGTTGTTGTCAACAGAGAAAAGCTTTTCCCAATGAGAAAGAAGAAAGGGCCTTTTCTCTACTTGACATACAGTGCCAGAGTCTGTGAAGTTAATGTGGATTTGTAAAATTCAGGATGTGTACAAGCATCTGGAGTGTTGGCTTCTGTCTTAGTAATACGTATGTAGCAGTACATACATGCTGGATTTTTAAAATAAAACTAGAGAACAGCCCTTTTCCTTCTCAAAACTATGTTTTAAGAGACATGTCTGTTCCTTGTTCCAGGCAGTTGCAAAAAGCTTGGGGTTCTGTTGGAATAAACTGTGTTAATCTCAAAGCCATTTCCAACATTCAATCATAATTATTTCTCTCTTAAACTGGGAGAAAAGGATAACTCTTGTTGATGCTCTCAAAGAGGAATTTAAAACCTGACTTAAACCTCTGTGCTGTAATGTGGAAGTGTAGAGGAGGACTTCCAGTGCACCAGTGTCTCTTGAACTGCCCTTATTTATCATCTGGCTCATTTGTTCTGACATGCTGGGTAATTTTTTTGAAGTACTTTCTCCAGTCAATAAGAAGTATTTGAACTTAAACTGGTTTTGGGTTTGGTTTTTTTTTTTTTTTTTTTTCCTTCTCCTTTTTCTTGTCGTGATATTTATCTAAACATAGACCCTCCTTCAGGGATAAATATATGATCTTAACAGGGGAATCAACATGTGCAAACTGTGGCTTGGATCTGACTTCTAAAGTATATGAAAGAGGTTTTTTAACCAGCAGGATGCTTAGTAGAGGGAGAGGATGTCCCTCCTGAAGGTAGCACTCTGGCTAGCACTCTGACTTTGCTGCTGTCTTGCAAATAGTGTAGTGCGTTGTAGTATTGTTTTTCCCTTTAAAGTCAGTATTTTCCTTTCTTTAAAATTCTTTCTGTTCTTTAAAGTATTTAAAGATAAAAGGTATAGTTTTAGCCCATTCTTATGTCTATTCTTACTCTTTAATCCCAAATTAACTGCTGTGATAGACTGGATATACCTTCTTTTGTAAAAGATAGAAATTTTAGCTCCCAGATTGCTGGTTCAGCAAAAGAAAGATACGGTCATGGCAGCAACTTTTCCCTTTGTGATTTCATATCTATGCTGGTGTCAGGAAACTGATATGTGGGAAGACAAATCTTTTAAGTCACTTGGTGTCAATTCTGAGTCTGTTGAGGGGCCAGATTTGACTGGATTTTTATTTTTCATGGCTGTTGATGCACCCAGCAAAGCAAAAATCCATATTCTCTGATGACATGCCAGCATGCCCTGACCTGTCCCCATGCTGGGAAATGGAAGGATCCACAAAATTCTCCTGGATCCGAGTCCTACATCTTCCAGACTCCTCTATAACAGGAGAATTATCTGGTGCTTGTGGTTTAACTGAAAACCCTTTTTCCTCTAAGCTAAGAGAGTCCATGCAGAGCTCATCAAAGCATCATGTCTTCCTTCTCATCTTAGTGAAAAGTGCATGTGTTTGGGAATGTAAGCTTTGATTTTGAGACAGCTTGACCTAGCTTAATATTCCAAAGGTAAACACATATAGAAGAGTGCTTTGCTCCAGACTGGTGTGGCCAAGAATTAGAAAAGAAGATGTCCCTACATTTTTTCTCTTTGGAAATTATTTTTTGGTTACAGTCAGTCTCAGAGAAAAATAGCTCCTGGCATCTGTAAACTAGACAATGCCGATACAGTTACATTTTTCAGTTGTTGCAGTAGAGCAAATACCTGACAGTTCCATTTACCTGATCCCATGCCTGGTGTTGTTCTCAGGTTCCCAGAGATAAAAGGCTGTTGTCTGTTAACAAAGTGAGTGATAATCAAGAAGACCAAGATAAAAGGTACAGTATTATTCAAAATCATACACCCAGCTACTAACAGTGTTGATCAGTTGTGAGCTGAAGGAACTACGATAGCCTGAGGGTTTATGGTTTTCTTCCAAAAGATAAAAGAATGAAGACTGTTTTGGGAAGCAAACTTTAGTCCTTTTTGCTTTTAATAAATTAGAAAAATTGAACAGTAGTGTTAAACATGCAATTTGCAATGTAGCAGAAAGTTTCATGGTTTGTTTGTGTTTTGTTGTTTTGGTGCTGCTGGGATTAGTAAAATCAGATTATATTGACTATTGGCTTTTTTTCTTTCAATTTTCTTCTAAATCAAAAAGTGAGTAGTTTGGCCTCAGTAATCTGATTTGTACAGTACATAACTTATTGTCTACCCAGAAGCAAATAAAGTAACTCTCTTAAAATAAACTGCTCAAAATGTTTTTTCTTGCTCCTCTCAGATATCAGCCTTCCTCTGTAAGCTAAAAGTGACTTGAAGAGTCAGAGGAAGCTGACTCCTGCCTTTATTAAGACTTGTGAACAAGAGAGCATGTATATTTATGTAAAAAGAACTAAGTTTTTACATATAGGAAGGTATCTTCATGTAAAATTATAGTGAAGAGAAGCTACACAAGGTTTATTTCAACGTAGCTAATTTGGGACAGCCTTAGATGGTCTCTACTAGCTGTGTAAGGTGAAAGTTTAGGTATATAATATAAATTTACTGTTTCAAAACAAAACGAAACTTTTTTTGAGGGACAATTTTTCTTCTGGGAACGCCTGAGAAATTCCTAAATTGAGTGTGATTGACAAAACTGGCCTTTGGTGGAAAGCCAACAGAGAGGAAATGTAATGTCAGAATATATCTGCTGGGTTGAAAACAAAGCGGTGTGTTACACCTACTAAAAGTTTTATGGGTTAACAATTTTATATCAGTGCAACTACTATCAGCAATCAGATTGCTTTTGACAGCAACCGTGGATAGACAGCAACCATGGGTAGACATGGGAATGCTGCTGGAGGTTACCCTGCAGCTGCTTAGTTACTGATCTACTCTGATACAATGGGATTCCAGGGCTTGCTCTTTCAGAAGAGCATTGGTACCAGAGTTACGCAAACAGTACTGGCCTGTAACCTGAAAGAGCATGCATCAGCATATGAATTTTGCTGTTGATATTCTGCCTATTTCACATGCAAATTATCTACTGTGAGTAATCCTTATCTCGCCTTACACTTTATGCTTATTCTGTACCTAAAGGCTGTTGCACTAGGGGATTGATTTTGCATCCAAATTACAAGACAAGGCAAAACCAACCCTGGATACCCAGAATTTATTGTAACAAGCTGATTATAGGTCAAATCTTAGGTATTATAGGTATTATTTTTCCCTAGCTTTTAAAGAGCTCTGGACCTCTCCGCTTGCTTCACAATGTCTTTTGCCTAGCATTTGTTAGAGTACTAACTTTTTATGGAAATGGTTTACCAAGAGTTGAAAGAGCTCCTTCTCTGACATCTAAGAATATTAATCTATTTTAGGAGGAGATTTACTCGCATCAGGACAGTTCATAATGTTTTTTGGTTTTGTATTGCAGAAATTGTCTTAATACCACGGAAGCTCAGAGTAATTTAAGTGGGGGAGAGAACCGCGTGCAAGTCCTGAAGACTGTGCCGGTTAACCTCTCCTTGAACCAAGATCCTTTGGAGTCATCCAAAAGGGAATACAACACAAATGTGTCTGGGAGCTCAACGCCCATCACAGGGACTGGAGTGACTGTGGTTAAAGCAGAGGAGTTCACCCCTGTTTTTATGACCCCACAAGCACACTATGCAAGAGGAGAAAATGAGGAGCACCGAGGGGTTATCTTTGAACCATATGAAGTGTCCAACATTGCTCCCCACACAAATTATCTCAAAGATGACCAGCGCAGTACTCCAGACAGTACGTACAGTGACACCTTCAAAGATGGAGGAACAGAAGTAAGTTTTTCACCTCAAATTAGCATCTAAGAACTCAATAAAAAAGCTGTAAACAATATAAGGATATTTGACTTTGTAAACAAGATAAGGATATTTGACCTGTTCGCAAGAGCCATTAGAAGGACAGTGATGCTTGTTTCAACAAATTCATCTCAACTCTTTGTCGTATTCCTGTCAGTCTGTGCTCTGATTATAAGAGGAGCATCATGAGGCATTTCAGAAGACTGTTTTAAAGTTGTTTCTTGGAAACTCTTGAGAGTAATAGATACTGATCTTTTGTCTTGTGGGATATTGTGTCAAGTAGAGGATAGTTGCCATTCTGAAAGATTTGCTTTTCATTAACAAGATCTGCCTTCAGACCTATTCATAACAGTAAGAAATAGCAGCCACTTTGAGAAATTTTTATCTTCTTCTGAAAGTGCAAGTGAGCAGCGTCAGCCTCTGCTGCTAGGTAAACCCAAGTAATTAATTCAGAAGCTGTTGCACTAAGCTCTATTCTGCAACATAGACAAGTGAGAAAAAGTGGTAGGATTAGGTGACTAGAGGGGAATGGAGAAGTTAACAGGCAGGGAAAGACTGGTATGCATGTCTATGTAGGGGAATGAGGAGGTGAAGAGAGACAAAGAGCTACCTTGTAACTATTTTATAGTTAAGCTGAGGCAAAGTAATTATACAGTCAGGTTTAATATGGTGAGTACCCTCTGGCTGCTTTTGCCTGCTGCTGAATAATGCAAACAAGCCAGAAATGTAGAAAGGTAAAAATTATTCAAAGCTGACAGTACCTCTGCAGATAATTAGAGATATTAGGGGGTAAAACTCTCCTCAGATTTTCCTCCTCCAACTGTCTGAAGTTGTAAAAGTAACAAAAGTACAAGGCAAGCTACATTAAAGCTGAGTTACTCTGAATATGTAAGAAATTTACTGTGTGTTTGTGTATGTGTATTATAGAAAAGTAAATTATCTCCATACAGGCATCATAGATCAGGATGTCTGGAGGTGAAATCCATTTTCAGATATAGAACACATTTGGGTCAGCTAAAATTAATAATTTGAAGATATCTGGCTTGCCATTGAAAAATCAGTAAGATCAAACCTTGGATTAGAAACACTGTTCTACATTATCAAATCATGTAATTTCTGCTATTTTTCATTGCTACTGGTAAATGACTTTTTTTTTTTTTTTAATGGGAGTTCAGTGGTACTATACCCATGGCTTTCCCTGGGGTGCTGTAGCTGAGTCACTCCATTACACTGTTCTGAGATGTGCTGCTACACAGTCAGTCAGCCTTCACTGTGCAAAGTGCTGTCAAATGTGCAAAGTTGCTTAACTTGGAAGTAAAAAGAGAATTTGCATCTATATGTTGGCCTTGCATCCCAAACTCCATGTTATGGTAATTTTTGATACAAAGTTAATATTTTGTTACATGTTTTTTAAAATGATGGGTTAATAACAGGGTACAACAAGTTGTCATCTAGGCTTTCTCTGAAGTCAGTGGAGAAAGAGGCAGTTCAAATCCAGTTGCCAGAAGTGGGTGGAATGTTTTGCTAGGTGCACTCACTTTTCTCCATCTTCAGTTACCCTATTAGCTGTACAGGGAGACTGAACAACGAACTAAGTCCCCATCTGTAGCTGCTAGGTGAGGTGTGTGCCACTGTGGCCTTCCAGCCCCTGATGCTTACATGCATGTGGCACGGGAGCTGGAAGAGCTCTCCCACCCTGCTGCAGCCTCACTCAGGGCTTAGCCTATCCCTTCATTTTTTCTCAACTACCCAAATCCCAGGATGTATTTCACCCCTGCAGTGTTCTGACTGGTGCTTCAGCCATGTGCTGTTGTGCAGGGACAGCTGTATGAAGTAGGTGGGGGGAGAGCATAAGGTAAAATGTCAAAACATACCAAAAGAGTAATTTGTGTTAAATTAGTGTTTAAAGTAGAAGTACAATAGTTTTTATTACTAGTTTTCTTATCCGCTTGGTGAGAGTGGCTGGGTTTGGCTGCAGTAGATTTGCTCTTGATACCTGCTCAATTTTAAAAATATTATTAATATGTATTTAGAAATTGTTTCAAAACATTTATTGAGTGACTTATTTCTGTGACACTGAAGGAATGCCGAGTTTTTATAGATCCCTATGCTAGTGGACGCTTTGTTGAATCACTTGCTATGTTCTTTGGATACAATTTTAACAACTGTATAAATACATCTTTCTCTTCTCCTTCATGTTCTTATTTAGATGCTGATTAATTTATTAGTCCTTTATAGTATAGAAAAAATTTTAGAGGCTAAGTAAGTAAATTGAAAGTTTTTGACAATATCAACCTCTAGCCCTCATATAAAATGTGACAAGTATGTTAATATGGGAGTATCTTTATTGTAATACCCCTCAGATGTTAGATTTCTTAGAGTGTTTAGCTTATTTGTTCTACTGCTCATGGATCCTTGACTTTTGATCTTCAGGAAATATTTCTAACCAGTACATAATAACTTTGCACTTAACTAGTATCTGACTGGATATTTGTTCTAGCACAGCTGTGCATAAGGTAAAATTAAAAACTGTTTTCAAAATTGCCTGACATTACACTTCTGGATACAAACCAGCTTTTAACCGCTAACTGGTGATCACACAAAAATCTTGGAGATTAAATGTATTGATCCATCAGTGAACCAGAGAGACATCAGCAAAAACATGCTTCAGGCAAGCCAAGGAGAAGTAGCAAGGCTTACATAGGATAGTATGAATGGGCTCTTTTGCTCAGGAACATGGAGTACAAATCCTTGCTTGATCTGTGCAAAAAGATTTCATTTTTTAGAATTCCACCCCTCAATGTAATTTTTCTGGATGGATGTGTTTTCATTTTTTAAAAGACTGACTGTAGATCTCCTTTCATCTAAAGGACCGTGTGTTTTGCTCAGAGTCCTATACTGAAGGTAAAATACTTAGACTGCGTCACCACTCCTATTTAAAATAGACAGTATAACAATCTAAATTTTTGTCAGCTTTCCTTTGTAGGCCTTAAAAACAGCTGACTAGACACATATTTTTAAATAAAGCAAAACAAAACAAAAAGTGAAGTCTCTAGGAAAACTAGGATTTCATTTGAAAATCTACTTATCTTTGAGATGGGGTACATTTTTACAGTCTTGTTTTAGAATACATTAATGTGTAGGCAAGGAGTTTAATAAGGCAGAAGACGTTTTTCAGCTACATTCCTGTAGCAGTTAGGTTATGAAAAACTCTAAAACCTTGATATAAATTAATTATCTCTGTCAGTTCTAGTGTAAAGTCCATGTAGGGTCCACTCCAGTTTTTAGGGATTTGGGGTTTTTAATGGTTGATGGTTTCTTATGAGGGGTCCTTACATAAGCATAACTCTACTTTTGTTGGCATTCGCATTTTGATTGTATCAAACTATATGTAATTGTTGTTTTTATTTTTCAGAAGTATCGCAGTGTGTCCGTGGGGGCTGAAGAATATATTTATGAACAAACAAGGTATGGCATAAGCTTTGAAATGTGTTGACTGGCATCATGTAGGAATGTATTGAGGAGAGGCTGACTCCACTCCTCACTCTACCTTTCATCACCCTGGGGCACCTGCAGGGCTCCCTTGAATGCTGCCCAGCATCACTTTCCCCTTCTGCGCATGTTAGCTTTCATATCTGACCAGTTTGTCTTCCTCTGTTATCTTCCTTCAGCACTGTTTAAAGTTAGTAACTCCTCTGAGGCCCCCTGGAGATATGTGAGATCAAAACTGTTAAGAGAGGTCCCCCCACGTGACATGACACGACTTTTGTAGCCAGGTCATGGAAAATCTTCCCCACTTTTCATGGTGGCAGGGTGCACGAGTTAGATGTCCGGATCATTGAACTGGCTCCGCCAACCTTATGGAATTCACATCTTTATTTTTCCCTTCTGTTTTTTCTAGTTACTTCTAGTAGGTTTTCTGGGAAACCCTCTATCTTTTTACACTGCTGCTGCTTGTGGTACTTCATATTTACCTATAAAATAAAGTTTCTGTTACAAATCATGTCAAAATCCTAAGAATTCCAAAAAGTTTTTAAAAAAAATTCAAAATTTGAAGTTTGAAAGGAATAGTGTCCTCCCTAAGCAAAGAAAAATGCATGTGTAGAATGGGCAAAAACTGCAGAGTCACTTTAAAAAATAGAGATTGTGATCAATGAAGTTTATAAGCTGATGCTTCATTTCATGCTTGTGGATAGTTCTGTTTATACCTGAGAGATTACTCTCACTTTAGAAACAGGAACATGCCTACATATTTTTCCTGAGTAGGCATACAACTGCTGCTGTAGTGGAGGTTCCTTACAGCTTGATCTTTTTTCTAAGGAATATTAAAACAATCATTAACTGCAGTAAGCTCAGAACTGAGTCATTACATAGGCAGTACATACGAAATAGATGTTTAGCAAAGACTGCTCACTTACTACAGTGGACATTTATAAAATTGAATCCTGAAGCATTGGTTCTCAGACATTAAGTCTTTCATGCTGTGGCCCAGGTCCACATTAGAACAAAATCCCAAATGTGCATTAAGAAAAAGGAAATATATTTTTCCTGGGAGTTACTCAGAAGTGATAGGTGCTCAGAATGAAAATTTCAGATTGAAAAAAAAGAAGTGGTGAATATAAAAGTAATTGGAAGCCTGATAGAAGATCCCTTAACAACTATATGGGGCTTTAGTTAAGACTCGTGGTGAGATTCAGGAGTGACTGCAGTAAGTTTTAAGGGTAATAGTAATCCTCCCGGTATAGGGCACACTTTGATTGCCATCTGGGAACAAGAAGAAAATTCCCAAGTGGTACCGCAAAATTGGCCTGGTACAGTGTATCTGGGATTAACATTTTTTTGATGTCTTTCTGAAACATACAGAAGACCAGACCATGGCAGACTGCAGGCAGCTCTGTTAAGACACTGTGTGTCTGACTTTGGTTCATCCTAAGCCCTTCTCAGCATACACCCTCATTAGGCCTTCTTTCTGGTGGGAGATATTGAGGTGCATCTCCCAGGGCACTCAGTGTGCTTTGATATGTGTCATACAGTAGTCTTGCAGCATGCAACTTGCAGTCTCTTCGTGTGACACTAAATTGGAGGGTGTGCCCCCACCGGGGTCAATCCACAGGACAAGTATTTGCAGCAGGATGGCTGCTGGGTGCGTAACACCAGTGGTTCTGCTCTTCCAGTCCACTTGGATGGGGATGTACCACTTCCCAGTGTCAACAGAGCCTCTGTTACCCTTGCACACAGGACAGAGGGACTGCAGCAGTGCACACCTCAGTGGGTGGCAGTGGAGGGGACCACAGTCCCTTTCATGCTGCCTCCCCAGTCCCCTTCGTGCTGCCTTCCCACCATGTGTGAGAGCCTTTGTGTCAGCAGCAATTTCATTGTTGGCAAGTGCTGGTACTGCCTTTAGTGAGTTGGATAGGTATAGGTTAGTGTTTGCTTCTTCCCTTAGTTTTACTTTGATCTGTAACTTTTAAACAACTAGAAAAATGACTGGATTTCCATTTATAAGCTAAGAAACACTTAAAAGTTGTCTTTGCTTGCTTGAATGATTGATACTAAACCGAATAATTGATATTAAAGTGTCTGAAACTTATTCCTTTGAATGGAAAGACAGTGGATCAGGTTATTTTTTGTTTTCTTCTTTTCTTCTACCTTCTCTTCAAGTGTGAATTTAAATGTTATTACTGTTCATGCATTTTACTGATTCCTCCCTGGATAGTAAAGTGTTTTTGTCTTCCCCTTATTTCCATATTGCTATGTCAGTGTTATGATGATCCAAAGTATTTGCTTGAACTAGAAAGTGAAGGATACAGTGTTGTTTTGTACCAACATATACTCATCCTTCTGATTCAACTCTAGTACTACTTAAATACTTTGCTGAATTAGGACCTCTGTGAAAGTGCTTCCCCCGTATCTCCAATTTGTGAGGATATCCTGCAAGTGACTCCTTGCATTAAGCTTCCTGTGGTGAACAAATGCTGTTTGAAGATTTATTCTCTAAGGTTAATATTATTTTTCATTTAAGAGAATGTGAGGAGCTGCAGGCATTTTATTGGATTATTGTTCAAGCCTGTTATTGGAGGAGGCTGGAAGAGGCTTTGTGAGAATTGTGTTCAGCTAAAAGTTCACTTCACTAGTTAATGGAGCTTTAGCTTTTCATGGTTTGAGAACTGCTTTAAAGGTGGGAAGTTCTCCTGTGAAGGAGGGTCTTTTCTAATATCTGACTTCCAACACAAGAGCAAGCTCTCTTTTTCTTTAATTTTTGTCTCTTTCCAAAGGGAGGTTACTTGATTGCAGATACAACTAAATGTAGGTACTTTGTTCTGTCTGAATAATCTTGAAAAGAAGGCTTGTAAAAGCCCTGATTGCATGTTGTCTTAAACGAACCTACCCTCTCTTCTGGTTGTATTCCTTCTCTGCCCTGTGCTGAAAGTAGCCAATGGGCTTTTTATTCTCCATGTGTATCCTTTGCAACAAGTTTTATTCTGGTGGTTTTTTTTGGTGTTGGGTTTTTTTTTTTGTTCGATTGCTTTGGTGGTGGTGTTTTGTTTGGTTGGGGTTTTTTGTTTGGTTTTTTGTTTGTTTTGTTTTTTAAATTGTTTCCCTTTCTATGACACTTCTAAGTTTAAATGTCTGTGGAGCTAGTTGATTTCCTGCAAATCATACTGAATTCCCTCCTGGTATTTGACACTGTCACTGTGGGGTATGTAGTCTTGAACTTCATAATAGTTCTTTTCAGAGAAAGTAAAGACGTAGTCTCTGATCCAAGAGAATTACAGTCCGGATAGTTTTATGCTTGATTGTCAAATCTGATGAACTTGAAAAAAATAAAATTGTATTTTTAAATGCCCATGTGACCTTTTCCTGGAATTTTATTATTAGTGCCTTATGCCCTGCTTATACAATGCATGAAATACGTTATAAATTGGGACAAAGAGAAAAGGAGAAAGTGATATGGATTTTGTTGGTGTTTCCTCTCCCTGTCTTTTCAGCAGCACTTTTCAGTACACACTAGAAGCTACCAAATCTCTGCGTCAAAAGCAAGGGGAGGGGCCCATGACCTACTTGAACAAAGGACAGTTCTACGCCATCACGTTGAGTGAGACGGGTGACAACAAATGTTTCCGGCATCCCATCAGCAAAGTCAGGGTACAGACCCATTTCCTTCCTAGATGGGAAAGTTCTACATATAAATGTAGTTATGGTTTGTTGGGTTTTAACTGTCTTTTTTCTCGTGGGAGGGGACAGAGCAAGCTTACGCTTATGCCCAATGTAAAGGTGGGAGGGTAATATTGATGGTGGTCTCAAATATTTTGGGGTCCAGTTTTTTCAAAGTGTGATCTTATGAGTAAACTGTATACACAGCTGCCTCAGTTTATGGTTTGGCAGAATGATAATTGCACAGATATTGCACTTGACATGGGTGAACTTATTATTGCCATTATTAAAGAAAAAAATCTGCTACACCTACTATGTAAGTCCATCTCACTCATGCACTTCAGCGGCTGCTTTCCAGTGCATTTCAGATAAAATGTGAAGAGTTGAAGCCATCCTTTGTGACATAAATTTTAAACCACTTACATCTTAAAAGTGTGAGCTTTCACTTGATATTCACCCAGAAGTGTGACCAAATGGATAATTTGCATCTTAGATTCTGCATGTAGGACTGGAGTTTGGGTATTCAGCAACATCTACCTGGAGAACAGGCCTCTTGATTTCCCTGGTAATGTTTTTGAGTAAGCAAATCCTAATGTAGTTAACTTGGAATGAATAATGAGCCTCAGAGTTTGCTGCCCTGCAAATTTCACCCTGAAGCTGGAAGGGCTACATATGTATGAGGCTGCAAAAGTGTTTCCACACAAATAAATTAAGTATGGTAAAAATGTTGCAACTTTTGCAACCAAGGAACCGATGAAAGTCAACCTGAGCAGTGAAGCAGACAACAACCTATATGTTTCTATTATACATGAAGTTCAGAGAGACAATGATTTGTAAACCCGAATAGCAGTTAATTTTTAGCCTGATTTCCTAAGGAGGCTGATGATGGTGTTTCATTATTGACTGAAGCTGATGCAAGACTTCTCTGCTGCTGGAAAGTGTCTCTCCTTGTCAGCCACCTGTTCCTTCCCCCTTTGTGGTGCCAGCTCTAGCACTTGTACAGCTGAAACAGGAGTCAAGAGCTCACTGATCTGGCTGGAAACCAGTCCTCATGAGTCTGATTCACTACAGAGCCACATGAGCTTTGAATCTGTAGCAACAGAAGGGTGGAAATTGTAAAGGAGAGATGAGACCATTTCTTTTGGAAGGAAGTACAATTAACAGAAGATTTTGAAAGCAAATGCAACTTTCACCATCATGTTCTGTTTGCCAGGCCCCCAGCCAAGTGACTGTTGAATTTATTGCCAATTACATCCAAACCTGAAAGTGGCAACAGGTTTGAAGGTATTAAACCTCTACAAGTTCCATGTAAGTGGTCCATAGAGGAAGAAGATTAATTCTGTCCTTGGTGGAACAGCTACAGTCTGTGCTGCCAGTTCTGGTTAGTGCATCAGCTGGCACATACCTGATGGCCAGCCGGTATGCATACGCATAACTCAGGACTCATCCTTGGCATGTACTGCCTTGCATCCATGCAGTGGCTAGGCATGGAAGATGCAGTGATGTCATTTGGCTCTTACAGGTGGAACAGAGAAGGTCATAGAGCACATGAAGGGTTATAGTAGTGATCATGAATCAATCGTGATCCAGCTCCTCATCTTATGAAACAGCTTGTTGGTGGTTTTTATGACTTGGTGACTCAGGGTTAAAGGAAGAATAGGAAAAAAAGAAGATATTTAAAAGTGAAGTTTTTTTCCTCTCTGATTTCTTTTCACTCCAGTTTACCTAGTATAAGCATCCTTTAATTGTTTTGTGTTTTTTGTTTAGCTTGCCTATAGCTTTTTTAAAAAGCCTTTATTACTCATGTGAAGTTTTGCATAACGTTTCAATTAATTTCCTTTAAATCACACAGTTTAACAAAGGAAATTCAGAACTTGAACTGAAAATTTCAGCAAATCTCAGTAAACAGTCACACTGCCTTTATCATTAAATACATGTATGCAAGAGTCCTCCTCCTGAGAAGGGTAGCTGGACTATGTATGCTGAAAGTGAAGATATCCTGCCTTTAGCCAGTGAGCCTAAGCTCCATAACATATATCTTTACAATGTAATGTCATCTTCAAGAGTGACAAGGAATCTGAACTCCAACAACACTTAGCCTGGACTTGAATCAGAATTGGAACTTGGGATTCTCTGACTTAGAAATGACCACTTTTTACTTAAGGCAACTTAGACCTTAAATCTAAGAATACAGTTAAATTTTATTTGGACTGTCAAGAACATAATCCTAGGCCCTGCATTATTTTAAAACTACATTTTTTTCTGCCCTGAGATTTTAAATACATTGCAATATTGGACTGGAATAAAAACCATCAATCTTCTACAACCCAAGTATTGGGGCAGGGAGGTGACTGAATGAGCACTAAAGGCATATGAGAGATTTTTTGTTTCTGACTGTTAATTACGTATTAACTAATGCAAGTTCTGTTGATTTTCTTAGAGCGTGGTCATGGTTGTTTTCAGTGAGGATAAAAACAGAGATGAACAGCTGAAATACTGGAAATACTGGCATTCTCGACAGCACACAGCTAAACAGAGGGTCCTTGACATTGGTGAGTGTAAGAAGATGTCCAAAAGTTTCAGGGAAGATTGCAAAATGTGGAAGGCTCTGGTACCTTGCATACGGATGTGGTGGGATATATTGGCCATGGCTGCAAAGCTTGTACTGCAGTTCTTAGCAATGGCTTGCCTCTGCTAGGACTGGGCTATGGGGTCTGTGAAGCAAGATGGAGACCACGCAGAATGAATGGTCCTCAGTAGTCACAAAGAAGAACACACCTTGAATGTGTATTTAATGATGTTCCACCTTCTGCTGCCAGGAAGTTGAGGTCTGCACCTCAGGAGTGGCAGAATGTTTGTTTCCTTTAGTTTTTCAAAGGCTGATCCACTCTTTGATCCAGTAACTATAGCAGCCCACATAACAGTTATGTTAGCTAATCAGATGTGTAAGTGCAGCCTGAGAGTGAAGATGCCATCTTTATGGTGACTGCAAAGGAGTGCACAGGACTCTTTTGAGTCTTGTTGGTGTTAGAGAGAAGTGAGCTCTGGTGTGCTATCCTGAAGACCCGTTTACTGTTCATCCCATGTAAAGTATTTATGAGCCCATTTCAGCCACAACTGCCCTATCTGCATGCTTGAGAGATTTTAGCAGAGGAAGAACATGTACCTGCTGCCAAGGAGTCTGAAGTTGAAATCTGTGGGAGTGTCTAGACATCAAGCACTTCTCCCCTCCCACGTGCAGTTTACACGTACAGCCATCTGCCGTGGATTCCAGTCAAAGGAGTCGGCGAGACCAAAGCAGACAAAGTCTATCTTGTTTTGACCGCCTGAGGGAACCAAACCATTGAATGGCAGGAATGAGAGGGGCCAGAGAGGAGAGGGAAAAAACGAGAGTTTCTTGGAGAGAGAGCACTGCAAGTCTTCGGGGTTGATTGAACAGGGTGATCAGGGAATGAGTCCCTATGTGGTCCTACTTCTGCAGTGCCTTTAGACTTTCAAATGCTGCAGCCTCGACTGAGGCAGGAATTATTTAAAGTCAAGTATTTGGTCAAAGCAGCTCTTCCTGAATCTCCTCTCTGCCTCTTGCCTTATCATCATAGTTCTGGCTGAACTATTTCTTTTCTGTTCTTTGGAGTAGTTAAGGCAGTAAAACCACCCCAGACCAAATGACTCCTATCATGACATGTTAAAAGAGCAAGTATGCCACGTCACAGCTATTTCTGAAGGCTGACTGTTTGTTTTTTTTTTTTTTTTGCTAGTCCCTACAAGCTTGCAGTGCTAATGCTCATACCTTTGAAGGTATGTGCCGAGGAGCTTGTTCCACTACAGTGCCAACACCCTCTGACTCTACCGCACTTGTGATGTGCTGGCACATTTCAGTCCCCTTACCTGAACAAGTCAGCTTATGGTGCATATTCTGTGCTCTGTGAAACAAATACTGTGCATGAGCTGTGTGTTTATCTGTGTTAAAGTGAATGTCTTTTATGTTTCCATCAGTTTGAGATTAAATAGCACTGACTTTTGAGGCACTCTGGCACATATTTTTTATTTGGAGTGCAAATATCAGACTTACTGATATAGCACAGTTTAGTTCAGCATTTTTAGAAGAAAGACCTAGATGTTACTCAGTAGTGTTTTCTTGAGAACAACTGAATTATGGCCTTAGCTCTTACCAAGTACAGTGTTTCTGAAGTACATTTCATTTTCTTTGGGACTTACATTGTGGATATTGGGCTTATTAGGGCAGATTGGCTCTGAACTACATTTCCCATATAAGCATCAAGATGCATTTAGTAAAATTTTTCAGTTTTATTGTTAGATGATCTAACTGAGCAACTTCATCTAAATTTGAAGTTGGCCCTGCTTTGAGCAGAAGTAGGGTAGGAGTTGAACCAGATAGCTTGGAAAGGACTCTTGAAGATTATATTATTGGTGGCTCTATGAAGATTTTCCTTTGCATTAAAAATTCAGACCCTGTAAAGGAATACTGAATTAGTATATAGGCCCTGTGTAGTTAACAGAGACAATTAGGGGTCTGTGAGGGAGTTTAGCAAATGCCAGGACCATTTAAACAAGCAGTGAGAAAAGCTTGCTAAGGACTGGGGTGTGTATCAGATTTGTCACATCTTCAGGGGATGATTTGGATTTCACTCCAACTATCAACAGTATATAAAGGGTTAATCATGTATTAGGCTCCTTTAAAACTATCTGTGAATAGCCATAAATCTGTGTAACCTGTTTCATAGATTTTTTTTTATAGTCATTAATATTATTTTAACTCAATGTTTGTAGCATATGTTTGTAAACACCCGTGAATCACTTTTAAGTTTTTATGAGTGCACTTCTAAACTCGAGCATGACTTGGTCCTTAGTAGGCAGAGAATCAAATGAATTTGGGATGTTTTAGTTCTGGGGTTCAGCTATTCAGTCCTCAGATAGGGGTGATGACCCTGGTGGGTCTGGGGATGACTCCAGATGTGCAAGGGTCACTGCTTTATTTTGTGTACTGGCTGGTGCACCTCCTGGGAGGAAGGATGGTTGAATGGAATAGGTGCTGTACTAGGTCTGAATATGCATTGATATTAATAGGATAAGCATGTGCTTACATGTAAGCAAGTCCTTAGTGCTTGAGGAACAAACCTGAGGACTCAACATGTATTAAACAAGAAGGAAAGGTGTTTTCCAGAATTTAGGCTGTGTGCTGTGATTTTGAATCACTCATTTTTTCTTTTAGAGTAGTGAATACAATATTAGATTGTAGCAAACATTGGTTATTTAGAATCAGTACCATAATTTGACAAATACTGGAACAGGTTCAAACATAGACACAAAGAATGGGTGTGGAATAGTTTGTATTATGTGCAAAATACAAAAGCTACTACAATAGTATGTAATGAATGCAAATGATTAGTGTTTAATGTTGAAATTTGCCATTGTTTAATATGCAGTTTGCCCAACAAAAGAGGAGATAATTCCTGTAGAGCCATTTTCTTGCATATCGGAAGAACCCCAAGTTTCTATTTCTGGTAACTCACAGCAGCAGAAGAGGAAGAATTTTAGTCACACTAACAACTTTCAGATATCCTTGGATGTAAATGCTTTCTTAATCAACTGAGGATTCTTCTTTAATTATCTGTATATTGAGGATAATGATGCACTTCTGCTTTTAAACGGCATGTCACATAGACATTCCATGAGATTTGTGTATGGCAAGTTAAGGAAGCAGAGGCATGTGTTGGGGGAAGGGAAGGCTTGGTGGGATGCGAGGTTCTGACAGCCTTTTAGGAGAAGAAAACATGTGTCTTTACAAGACGTCTTGTTCATGTCTTTCCAAAATGCACCTACACAAGCACGCCCATATGCAGCAGTCAGTTGCACGAGGCACTTTCTGGTGAATCATAAATTTAAGGGGTGGGTGGATGTGTGCACATGCATATTAAACTACTTATATGTCTTCTAATTCCTCTCATTTGCATTCCCACACTGAATTTAGATAGTGAAGCCAATGACTTCAGTTAGAAAGGAGATCTGAGTTCATGATGGGAATGAAAATCTTGCCTGCCCTCTCAAACACCATGTTCACTTGCTGCATCACCAAATATCTTGTGTTGTTCCTATGGTCAGAACAGTGAATTTCTAACATGTCCAAAATCATTCATGTATCCCAGACATACAGTTTCACTTGCCCAGTGAAATGCCAGCATCCCTGAGTTTCAGATGAGAGAAAAGTATACTGATTGCCTGTCTCATGTTAAATAACAGTCCTTGTAGCAATGGTTTTGTTATAAATGGTTTTTAAACAGTTATTACCTAGCAATTATTTTTTAGAGACCAACAGCTTATTTTCAGAAGGGTAAAGGAAATGAATATTGAAACCATTCGGGTGTCTCATTTATAGAATACAAAAACATCCTCTTTCTATAACTGATTACAAAACTTAAGAATCAGCGTGCTTCTGAAGCACAGATTTGGGGAAACTTTAGATCAAGATTGCTGCATGACATAATCTTAGCCCTTTGGCACTGAGTCCAATCACAGCCCTGGAGGGATTCTAAGGAAATGTATATGTCCCAGAGAGAGTTGATGCATTTGGGTGAACAACCGGGAAATTCCTTTAATCAAGCAGATATGACCTCCTTGCAAACCTGGTCTTTCTCTTAATCTGTCATCAAAAAGAAAAAAAGTGTGTTAAACTGGCTGGCAAAGGAAGAAAAAAAGGGGACATGTTCCCTTTTTTGATTATAAAGAAAACCTGGAAGTTGTCTTTCTTATGTGTATTTTTGCCCTTACTGTTTTTGGAGGAGGGTTGGGCCATCTTTGAAATGTCAACTTCCTCCCTCTTGCTTTGCATTCCTTCTGAAATGCTAGGGTATTGATAATACTAACTGCCCTTTGGAAAGAAGTGAGAAGAGGGTGCAGATTTTGTAGGCAGACAATTTAAAATATATATTTGCTATTTTAGTATCATACACAAATTAGAGAAAAGATCTTTGTGGTTTTGGTTCTTTGTATTGTGTGTTTGGGTTTTTTCTTTTTCTTTTTTTTTTTAAATAAAGATTCAGTGTCCGGTGCAGTAATTACTGGGAAAGTTGAAATGGCTGGGCAAGAAATGTATGCTATTGATTATTTCCTCCCATGATAGCTCTTAGCCTTTTGGAAAGCTTCTTTAGAATTTGCCATAATGTTGTTTGTTTATGTCAAGATTTGAACAGTCCCTTTAAATGTTTCAATAGCTTTTAGTTAATTTTTCAGTTTTGGCCATTCCTTGGCCAAGCTAATGAATTCACCCACTCATTCCCACTACATTCACACCTATTCCTTTTTGAGAGCAAGCAATATTTTGCAAGAACATTAGCTGGTGATGTACTATGTGTAAGACTCAAGCTGCAGTATATCACCTCTTTGCAATTAAGGTTAGTAATAATTCAACATAAACAATTCAAGAGGTAGTTTTGATATATTAGACAACCCAGCTGAAAAAGCAAAGATGTACTACAAATTGTAAAAGAGAAGGTTCAAACCCTTTTCCTGAGTCTTTTGTTTGCTATTTCTTACAGCTGATTACAAGGAGAGTTTTAATACAATTGGGAATATTGAAGAAATTGCGTTCAATGCTGTGTCCTTCACTTGGGATGTCAATGAGGAGGCAAAGGTGAGGAAAAGTCATCCTTAATCACAGTTCCACTTCTGTCCTTTATCACAAATAATAAGAAGAGTAAGTGGAGGTGAGAGAAATCAGCCTCTGCAAAGACAGGCAAACCATGGTCTTTCACTGACCCCAGGGATTCTGTCCATCTGTAAGAGGCAAGACGGTATGTAACGGCTTTCGGGATGATACTGCGTTCACACCTGTATCACTGACAAATAGAGATGGAGTTGTGAGGAAAACCTGCAGGGCTTTCACAGTGTAGCTTAAATGGTCAAGTACCCTCAGACATGGGGTTTTGCATTTGGGGATGTGCCTGCTACAGTGGACCTATAAACTGGGACAGCAAGACACCGTAACAAGTTTCTTATAGATAAGATTATCCAAATGGTGGCAGAGTGTTTCAGCTGCATGGTCTAGTGCAGGAGAAATTAAAAGCTGCCAGTAATTATAAGAAGAAGGTGGCCCCCGGAAAGCAAACAACAAGGGAAATAGTCTGTGTGCATTGTGTGGGGGTAATATGGGACTCCTGGGGATGTAGAAATAATAAACAGCAAGCGCTGTTGAGCTTAGCAAATTCCTGATACTGTTTTCATCTTGAATAAAAAATGCCTGGTGTTTAAGTAATGCCAAGGATCTTTCAAATACAGACACATCTTCATGCATGATTCCTCACTGCATTTCTCTCATTAGAGAGACTGCATAGAGTGAGTGAGTGAGAACTGCAAGAGATTGTATTGAGCATGGAGTGGTAGCATTAACACTCACTGCCCTGATTTGGTGACTGAAGGTGCTGAGGTTTGTAGTAACAGGGATTTTCATCTCTGATGCACATTTTAAAAGAATAGAGCATTAAAGAGAAGACAATAGTTCTGAAAACCGCCTAGCTCTTTCAAAAGCTGACATTGGTAAACAGAATTGTACTTGTCCCAGTTGCTAATGGTGCTGTATTTATTCATATAATAATTACATTCTCATCAGCCTAGATATCCCCCTATTGTATGATTCCATTTCAAAATACAGTGGTATGTTGTCTCTGGTCACAGTGGGTGACTGTTGGTGTGCGTGTGATCATTATGCAAGCAAATGCAGCAAATACAGATTTGGGATCTCCAACATGATGGACTTTCCAAAGGACCTTTACAGAAACACTACCAGGGCTAGAGCATGGCAGTCTTGTCCCATCAGGCAGTTACCATCCACACTGTCAGGGCTGGCAGTTTCTTAACACTTCTGCAGCTGCAAGCTAGACTTCAGAAGATACCATGTTGATCTAGGAGCAAGAAAGTCAGATCCACTAATGTCAGTTATTATCCTTGGCCATTTTGTTCTATTCTCACACCATTCACATTGCTCTTGTCTTAGGTGCCATAACATTAAGAACACAACTCTCACAATGATCACTGGAAATAGAACATAGTAAGATTTTAAAATTATGACTCTCTTATTGCTGCTGGATTAAAAGAGTGTCAGGAGTGAAATTTAAGAAAGCCACTTGTATTTCTGAAGAAAGTAGTAATTAAAATGTAAATTGGCATATGCGTATTTATTTTAGGAGATAGTTATCAAATCTCTGATCTTTTAGGAGCTTGAACTGCAAATATATTGATAAAATTAAGAGGATTCATAACATGCTTTGGTATTGGGCTATCAAGCATAAATCAGGTTGTACCTGAAAGCTTATCACTGTGTACTGAAGTGTTTCCCTCCCAGCACACGTGTACATGTACCCACAAGCTTGCTCCTGTTGGAGAGTCTGATATAATAACCAGTTGCACCAGGTCTGGGGATTCCCACAGAATGCCCCTGCAGTGTTTGAAAGCTGTGGACTCTGGGACACGTCACTGAAGGCTTTTTTTTTTTTTCTAGCAATTACCTCATCCAAGAGAGATGAAGAATTTCAAGGCCTAATTACAGACTCTTTTCTTAAGCTTTTTGAACAGTGATCTTTTCAACTGGCTTCATTGTTTCTGCTCACTGTTGTTTTCCCTTTTCACCACAATTTCAAGATTAAAACTTAACCTCACAGGCACAAAGACCTTTCTTTTCCGAGTCAGACAAAAGTGGCACAGAGCAATTCTTTCCAGGGCCTCCAAGATGTGATGTGATGAAGCGCTTTACTGGCCTGGGAAGAAATAAAGAAAACAGACTGGTTGTTGGAAGTGCCCAGGGGAATGATCTTGAAAATCAAACAGAAGAACTAGAAATCACCTAACCAAACATCCCTATCTCTCTCTGTGAGACTAAATCTTGCATCTAGGAGGACTTATCTGGAGCATCAGATTTCTCACTTTCCTACTCCACCTGGAGGGCAGCTGATTTAAAGCCAGATTTCTCCTCGCACACACAAGCAGAGTAGTACCCTCCTCCTGGAAGCCCTTCAGGGTGAGGTATAACAATGCAGGTTTGACAGCCAGAAACCGCCTGCTAACAGTGAGCCTGCTAAGAGTTTGTAAGGCAGCATCTCAGTTGGTTCTTACGTGGAAGAAACAGGCATTTAGAGAGTACAGGCAGAGGCCTCTCTTCATCGCCTCAGTAAGGTGAAGGGAACTGGGGTGTTGGCTCCAGCAACCTGTGCTCTGTCCCTTCTCTTCTAACTGCTGCTTGACAGAACAAGTCAATGGAATGGGGGATCTTGTACAGCGTGTGCTGAGCTGTGGAATAATCTTGCTTTCCATGGACTAAGGGGAGAGCACTAGAATCAGAAACACCACTCTGCTAGCGTTTCCTCTGCGGTCAACAACGGCAGTCCCCATGCCTTCTGGTGCAGCAGAATGAGTTGGACCTGGCACATTCTTTTTTCTAAAACAACATCCTTTTCTAATGGGGCCATAGTCTAGAGATCACTGTGGGGCTTGTGGTTCAGAGCAGGATACAGGGAAATCAGGGGAAGGGTCTACAGCCATATCAAACTCTTCCTTATGCATCCTTGAGACAAAAATACTGTGCAGTAAGGAAGCAGAGGTAGGACGTGAAGAACACTTTTTGTACAGTTCACCTTTGTTTCACTGCCATATTTACTTCTATGTATAAATATGCAACATTTATGGACAAGGTGATTTGTTGGCTTTCTTTGGTTGAACCTGAATACTATGTTTGGTATTTTTAAAGGAGTTCTTTATATAAAGGTGAGGAAACAAACAACAATTAACATGAACTGACTAACTTTAACCATCTTTTAGAAGTCTTTTAGAGGGTAGTTAGTTGCCTTGTTGTTGCCCTACTGAAGATTTTGCTGCGGCATCTGTCTGCTTGACAAAGTTCTGGTGGAACAGAAGCTCAGCTTAATTTTTGAAATACATACATCTGTCTGCTTGCAGTCTTATTGCTGGTAGAAGTTAGTTTGCAAGAAAGATAATTAAGAACCGGAACTCTCCTGGTCAAAAGAGAATACCTTTGTCATAAGTCATACCAACTCTTTGAGATATGCCTTCTCTGTGATTAATACATTGCTAATTTAAATTGGTTAGGATGATGTTACTTCTGAAACAATACATTAATTATATATTTTTGTGGGAAGTACTTTTTAACCTTAAATTCAAAGGTCTGACTTCAGTGAACAGTTGCTAAAGAAAAATGTTGCCTTAAAGCAGACAAAAATTACTTTTCAGTGATATCAATAAATTACCGATTTCTGCTAAGCACTGCAGCTTGGATATGCAGTAAAGAGACGTTTAGGCGGATATGTTATTCAGGCAGGTGCTGGCACATGCTTTTTGGTGTGTACAGTAGTTTTGTGCTGTGCAGTTGTGGTGTATACTTGCATGCAATCATTGTCCTGCTATATTTAACTGAAACGTAGATCTTTAATCCAAAGCATGCTGAAGCCTCTGGGAACCTTTCCAGTTATTTAATGAGTTTTGGCATAGCCTATACAGCAATAAGCTGTTTTCAATGAGTGAGCGATTTGCGGGATTAGGTTCTTAGATACTGTGGGCAGAAGCGAGCTATGATTCCAGTGGGCACAATGGTAAAATCAAGCTTACAGAACAGCACGGTGTCTAGCAGTGATTTGTATTGTGACAATCTGTATTTCTTTAACATTGCTAGTCATTGTTAGGACAGGTTTTGACTAGTATAAGAATTACTTTGTTCTTAATTATTAATTTCCTTCCTAAGTTACATCAAATTTAATTTAATTAGGGAGAGAATTAGTATTTTCTTGACTCAAAATTTGAAGGTTGGAGGAAAAGATACTTCATTTGGGGGAGTTAGTATCAGAAATTATGTAGGATCAGACTTGGCAGTTGCTTTAATAAACCATGTCTGTGTGTGCAAGTGTGCATATATAGATATATTAAAAATATATAGATACATTTATCTATGTGTATGTGTATATATATATCTGTATATGCCAGCCATGCACACACACATGTATCTATTAAAGAAGACTTAACCTGTGGTAGCAAATAATGTTGAAATTTCAGTGTATACAAATGGCTTGGTAAGTATGCATCTGAGATTCAAGGCAAATGGCATTTTTATGTAGTTGCCGGGGTGTGGTGTGGGTTGAGGAAGCTTCAAAAGAGTAGTGTAAACATTTGCTGGAGACATTTGTATTGAAATAAAACAAAGGTTTTACCTTTGTATGGGATTTATAAGGTAACGGCTGGCAGGAGAAACTATAAAACCACACTTCTGTGTATACGAGGAATGATGGGATTGATGTTAGTCATTTGAGAGACAAGTCATTTAACTCTTTGTTGTTACTCTCTGGAGGGATGAACCCTTTTGAAACAAGATTTTGTAAAGATGCATCACACAGGTGTAGATTCTATGTATTGCTAGTATTCAGTAAAGAAATTGCTTTAAGTTTGTGATTTTATGCTATAACACAGTCTTCCCTCCCTTCTGCCCTTGGCTCTTTCTGAGATGATGGGAGCCAGAAATGTAAATAGTAATAAAAGGCTTATATTAGAAGTTTCGTAACTGTAGACCTTTAAAGTGTATAAGCTGAGAGACCGCAGCAGGAGTCATGTTGGCTGTATTAAATGATAAAAGGGGAAATGCATTTCTGAGTCTTGCTTTCTCTTAAGGCAGGTTACTGTTTGTATTTTGTACATCACTAATTATGCTGCAGTATTTAACAGTCAGTAATTCACATAATAACAGCTGCACTGTGGAGGAGTGCCTTCCCTGAAAGAGAGAGTGCTTTTTCTCAACATGCTCTGTAACAAACAGAAGAGTTGTCGTTATCTTAGGCCACTTTTGAAACTTTCTCAGGCACCAAATGTTTCTCCAAATTAGTTTTTCATTGCCAGTAGCATGCCTGAGCTGGAGACTAGATGGGTGGAACTCTGTCATTAATTGCTCTAACCTAAAATATGCTGACATTAAAAAAAAAAAAAAAAAAAAAAAAAAAAAAAAAAAAAAGACATCACTATAGCGACAACCCAAATGTGTTCCTGATAGCAAAACATTGCTAAAATCCAGTTTGCACAGGAAAAAAGAAGTTTGTAGATGAATTCAGGTACAGCCATAGTCATATCCGTTAATATAGTTCTATGTCGTGTAGACAAGGGCCCTGGGGGAAAAAAAAGCAGTGATTTCTACTCCTGCTACTGTCATTTCTACTTAACTCGATGTTTTTTAACTATGCAACTCTACTATGCAAGACACCAGAACAGAATCTTAAACCTGTGTGTCTTCTAAGAAAGGTGGAGTGGGACTTCATCTTTCTGGGGCTGCCTGTGTTGTTTTGCTTCTTGTCTCATTGAAAGTGGAGTTACCTGCATTACAGACAGGAGCTGCAAAGGAGGGAAAGATGAGGGTTGTAAAGGGCAAAGCAGGCTGTACTTGGACAGGCAGGTGAAATCATTGCTGCTCAGAGCAGGCTGCATTCCTTGGCCACTGCTTTGGGGAGGTGAAGATTTCTAGTCAGAGCAGGGACAGAGAGAAAGGAACTGTCCAGATGATTCTTCAGGTCCTGTTCACCACAGCATCATGTTGCACAATGGTGTTAAAACTGATGCAAATCTTCAGTCATGTAAAGGAGTAAAAACCATAAAATTAACTCGAATAACAAAACTTACACCCTCTTCCCCTTCCTTCAGCACACTCCCCATGTTTTCCATATCCAAAGTCAGTGTTGTGCTTTACAGGGAAGCTAATAGAAAATTGTGTGGAGTCAGAAAATTTTCCCAAAAATAGATGATCTGTCTTAATTCGAATCCATCTGCCTATCTGCAAGACACAAATGATATGGCAGGAAGTATAGTGCACTTCATGTGCATGAATGTAAGTAAGGTCATTGCTCCTCACAGAGATCCCAATGTATTAGAGGATGTATGACAAGAATATTGAATTTTACAGCATCAATCTATTATTTATGCTGAATGATCTCCTATTGCTATATGGGGACTCTTGAAAACATGTTTGTCTTCCCTAGCTGCTCCTCCTCTGCTTTGTGTTTCTGGAGGCAGCAGAAGAGATGACACAGTGTATGTAGCTGATTTAAGGTGGGACAAGATGTTTTTTACTTCTTAGCTGAGTGTGCAGCAAATGTGGTAGATGCACAAACTGCTGGGTAGATGCAAAGGCTGCATGTCTGCTTTTATATTTTGACATACAGTTTGGAAAATCCCTGTGCAGAAATATGGGCTAAAATAGAGCAAGACCAGATTCTGGTTTATGCCAGACCTCATTCCATTGCTCTTTGTTCACACACACTTTTAAGTGTTGTCCTGACACTGTAAAGGAGTCTGAAGGCAAACGAAAATTCTGGCTGTCATATTTCAAAAGCATATGCACCCATATCCACACTTACCTTTAGAGCTGGAGGAGACCAACTTGTAATTTGAAACAGAAATAACACTATCAGCTTCAAAATCAGAGTTTCACCTAGGGCCCTTCCCGCCTCCCTCCTCTCCTGCAGTTTAAAGTTCAACTATTTCATTTGTAAATGCAGATCTCTGATACAATCAGAAGCAGAAATGCAGAGGGGCCATTAGCTCAGTCAGGCAAACAAGCTGCTCTGGCTCCATCATAAAAAAACCTGCCCCTAATGTTAACTTCTGTCATTAGGGTAAAGTATCCCCCTACCAGTGCTTACTGGAGTCCTCCTTTATTCTCAGCTGCTTTTCTTCTAGGGATGTTGCATTCTGGTCATTCAAACTGGGTTGTTTTTTTTGTTTCCCCCTACTTCTGGATGGGGGAGGTGTTCCTTCATACTCTCTCTCAATCCTCCGAGACTCCAAGGGCCTGTTGGCCGCTTCTCTGCCCATCAAGGTGTGCATCAGGTCTGTTTAAGATCTCTTCCTTCCTAAGTATGCTTATTCTGCTAGAATCAGTTTCACATCCTCCTGACTCAGGAAATACATATGGGAGATTTTCTCTGTCCTTTTCCTTAGTTCACAGTTTGGGTTTTTTTGTTGCTCTATTTTTGGTTTAAACTAAGTAAAAGTGAAAAGTAGAATCAAGTTAATATATAATTGGCCCAAATTACTATGTTAATGTATGTACTCCTCACTGGGAAGAACAATTGGAATTTTAATCCAGTTTCATAGAATCATAGAAATGTTTGGGCTGGAAGAGACCTTAAAGATCACCTAGTTCCACCCCCCTGCCATGGGCAGGGACACCTTCCACTAGACCAGTTGCCCAAAGCCCCGTCCAGCTGGCCTTGAACACTGCCAGGGAGGGGGCAGCCACAGCTGCTCTGGACAACCGGTTCTAGTGTCTTATCACCCTAACAGGAAAGAAGTTCTTCCTAATATCTAATCTAAATCAACCCTCTTTCAGTTGAAAATCACTGCCCTTCATCCTATCACTACACTTTCTGGTAAAAGAGTCCCTCCCCACCTTTCCTGTAGGCTCCCTTTACTGAAAGGATGCCTTGAGGTCTCCCTGGAGTCTTCTCTTCTCCAGGCTGAACAACCCCAACTCTCTCAGCCTGTCCCCATAGGGGAGGTGCTCCAGACCCCTGATCATCTTCCTGGCCCCGCTCTGGACCTGCTTGAGCAGGTCCATATCTTTCTTATGTTGAGGGCCCCAGAGCTGGACACAGCACTGCAGGTGGGGTCTCACAAGAGCGGAACAGAGGGGGAGAATCACCTCCTTTGACCTGCTGGCCACATTTCTCCTGATGCAGCCCAGGATACAGTTAGCTTTCTAGGCTGTGAGTGCACATTTCTGGCTCATAGTCAGTTTTTCATCCAGTGATATCACCAAGTCCTTCTCTGCAGGGCTGCTCTTTATCCACTCATCGCTTAGCCTGTATTTGTGCTTGGAATTGCCCTGACCCATGTGCAGGATCTTGCACTTGGCCTTGTTGAACTTCATGAGGTGGTTTGCATGGGCCCTTCTCAATCCTGTCAAGGTCCCTCTGGATGACACACCCCTTCCCTCCAGTGTGTTGACTGCACCACACAGCTTGGTGTCATTGGCAAACTTGTGAGGGTGCACTCAATCCCACTGTCCGTACCACCGACAAAGATGTACTGGTCCCAATACCAACCCTTGAAGAGCACCACCCATCACTGGTCTACACTTGGACATCGAACTGTTGACAACAACTCTTGTGAGTGTGACCATCAAGCTAATTCCTTATCTACTGAGTAGTCCATGTATCAAATCCATGTCACTCCAAGCTAGAGACAAGGATGTTGTGTGGGACAGTGTCAAATGCTTTTCACAAGTCCAGGTAGATGATGTCAGTTGCTCTTCCCTTATCCACCAGTGCTGTATCCCCACCATAGAAGGCCACCAAATTTGTGAGGTACAATTTGCCCTTGGTGAACATGCTGGCTGTCAGCAATCACCTCCTTATTTGCCATGTTGCCCTAGCATAGTTTCCAGGAGGATCCGCTCCATGATCTTGCCGGGCACAGAGGTGAGACTGATTGGCCTGTAGTTCCCTATGTCTTTCTTTTTTTCCTTTTTAAAAATGGGGCTTGTGTTTCCTCTGTTCCAGTCAGCGTGAACTTCACCAGACTGTCATGACTTTTCAAATACGATGGATAGTGGCTTAGCAACTTCATCTGCCAGTTTCCTCAGGACCTGTGGATGTATCTCATCAGGTCCTATGGGCTTGTGCACCTTCAGGTTTCTTAGATGGTCTCAAACATGAGCTTCCCCTACAGGGAGGTTCTTCATTCTCCCAGTCCCTGCCTTTACCTTCTGCATCTTGAGTGGTGTGTCCAAAGCCCTTGCTGGTGAAGACTGAGGCAAAAAAGTCATTGAGTACCTCAGCCTTTTCCATATCCCTGGTAACCAGTTCTCCTGTTTCCTTCTAGAGAGGGTCCACATTTTCCCTAGTCTTCCTTTTATCACTGACATAGCTATAGAAGCTTCTCTTGTTGCCTTTGATGTCCCTGGCCAGATTTAATTCTGTCAGGGCTTTGACCTTCCTAGCCTGATCCCGGGCAGCTTGGACAATTTCTCTGTATTCCTCCCAGGCTACCTGTCCTTGCTTCTACCTCTGTAGGTTTCCTTTTTGTGTCTGAGTTTGTCCAGGAGCTCCTTGTTCATCCATGCAGGCCTGGCATTTTTGTCTGACTTCCTCTTTTTTGGGATGCATTGCTCCTGAGCTTGGAGGAGGTGATCCTTGAATATCAACCAGGTTTCTTGGGCTCCTCTTCCCTTTGGAGGTTTATCCCATGGTACTCTACCAGGCAGATCCCTGAAGAGGCCAAAGTCTGCTCTCCTGAAGTCCAGGGTAATGAGCTGCTTGTGTGCTCTCTTGCTGCCCTAAAGATCTTGAACTCCACCGTTTCATGGTCACTGCTGCCTAGGCTGCCCTTGAGCTTCACACTCCCCACTAGCCCCTCCTTGTTGGTGAGAACAAGGTCCAGTATAGCACCTCTTCTTGTTGGCTCCTCTATCACTTGGAGAAGGAAGTTATTATCAGCATTCCAGGAACCTCCTGGATTGCTTATGCCCTACTGTGTTGTCCCTCCAACAGATATTGGGGTGGTTGAAGTCCCAGGTCTTGTGAATGTGGGGCTTGTTTCATCTCAAGTTTCATGCACACTATCCTGACTGAAAGATATCAGTGATATTTCAGCTCACAATGCTTGCTTTGCATCAGAATAGTCCTTGGGAGACTTGGTGGTGGGAGACCCTTCTCCCAGGTCCTGTACAAACACATGGCAGATGAGACATACCTTGTCTCATAGTACTGATGGAGATTAGAGAGCAGAGGACTGTGACTACCAACAAATGTAAATGGGCATAGAAGGGAAAGTATGAGATGGATTTCTGAAGCAAAGACAGGCATAGTGGTTGCCAGAAACTGAGGACAATGTCGTTTCATGGAGGCTACATGGCAAAGGGGACTCTTGAGAAAGAGGTAGGGAGTAGTTTCATAAATGTTTGAGAAATTCTTTCAAGTTTGAAAGACAGGGTGAAATGCATTTCTGAAATTGAAGGAAGTGAAGATCAGGAGTATCTTGATGGGATGGAGGAAGGGTTACTGCCAATGAGAGTGTGAAAATAATTTGTGAAATAATAATAATAATTAAAAAAAAAGGCAGGACTTATCTTTAGCCACACTGAATTTAAATTCTGAGCTGTCAAAAGAACAAGCCAGACCAAAAGACAGCTGGAAAGAACAATGCAAGATAATCTTGCTATGTCTATATTATCAAATAGTGCAAACATACAGAGCAGGTTTATAGAGTGAAACAAGTCAGGGCTAAAGATCTGACATCCATATAAGGCACATTTTTAGGAGGTTTTGTCTCAGATTGTCTTTAGTCAGTTCCCATGGACTGAGCAACCATTAGCAGCTGGACCATGTGGGGTGTGTTCCTAGGACACATCTTCTGGTCTGGCTCTTCCAAAAAGAATCCAGCTCATGCACTCTGAGCTCTCTAGTGTGAATCAAAGCAGAGTATATTGGGACAATCAAATGATTTACCTCAAATGTGAGCTCCTGATCCAAACTTAAGCACCAATACACACCTTAAAAGTCTGGTTTTCTTCCTAGTGTAGGAGCATCTTTGCTGGACTTCAGAGAGAAGTGGAGAATAAAAGTGCAAATTGCCAGAGTGTGGATCATAACTGAATTCAAATACTTTTTTTTGGGGGTGGGGGTGTCTTCTTTTATTTTCCCATTTGTCATGTGTTTCTGGAAGTTTAATAGTTGTTTGTACCACATTTTAAAAGTAATCTCTCTGGCACAGATTTTCATCACAGTGAATTGCTTGAGCACAGACTTCTCCTCACAAAAAGGCGTAAAAGGGCTTCCTTTGATGATTCAGATCGATACATACAGCTACAACAACCGCAGCAATAAACCCATTCACCGAGCCTACTGCCAGATCAAGGTTTTTTGTGACAAGGTAAGTGGAAAGCACAGTTACCATGGATAGAGGAGGAAACTTGTTAGACTGTTTATTAATACTGTACTTTAGACCTATTTTAAATGGCTTTTCTTTGCCTAAAGAATTGTGTTTCATGGTAGGATTTGGACCAGCTATATCATAAATGTAATAGATTATTATGTAATTAATTTACTGCTTTGCAGCCTTTTTGGCCCTCATTCCTCAGCTTGTGAGCAATAGTTGGACTGTTTAAGGACAGCATGTTAGAGGTCATGATACAGGAATACAAAAAAAAGTCACAGAAATTACAAATGTAAAGATCTCTTCTTGTAAGGTCAGTGCTGACCATAGGCTCACACTTGTGCCAGTCTGATGTTACGCCTTCTGGCTCCAGCAGCCAGGATACGTAACATGTAAATTTAGCGGAGAGGTCTGTGACAGAGAAATGCACCTTTCAGTAAAGCCCTGCTAAGCTCTCTTTTACAATACAGTGGAAAACATCAAGTCTCAGTGACACAGTTGATGGGTTTTTTCCCCCTACTTGATTACAAGACATTATTTGGAAGCTTCAATGAGACTTTTATGTTGCTAGGATTTTCTTATTAAAAGTAAACTACAAGAATATATTACTCATTCCTATTTTGTAGATCAGTAACTATTTTTTTGTGTGCTCACTCCCTCTTTTGCAAAATTTTGTTCATTTATAATGCGCTTCCCTACTCCTTTGTGGGAACTGGTAGACTTTTTCAGCGCCAAAAATGTAGATCATACCTTAATGAGTCTGACAATGTCATGGTCAGCTGTATGTATCACCGAGTAGAAACAGTTGCTCATCAATGTTATGTCAGTGATGAATCTTAGATGTGAGCATGATCATGTGTCAGTTGTATTTAACACCTGCCAGCTGATGACTTTATCCCTGCCGGGAAAAATCTTCCCAGGGGGAGCTGATGTTTGGATTATAGTCAAGGTTCAGGGATTTAGGAGCCTACATCTATTTAAGTGACTCGAAATTTATCCAAATTAGTTTTGCTGCCTTAGAGGTGGGAATAGAAAGGCAAAAGGCCATGCCCTGGGCAATATGTAGCATTAACTTTTTAATGGAAAGGGTAAAAGTTCAACTGTTGTAGGTCTCTGTGCTGCTGCTCCTTCCCCTTTTTCAGATCGTTCCCTTGTTGCTGTCTTGACAATGGGATCTTGAGGGCTAATCAATCACTTGTGTTAGAGGAGCAAAAACTTAGAAAGTAATGAGTGTAAATGTATACACTGAGGTCTTCTCTCAGTCAAAATGTTATGCTTTTAATTGTAACTTTGAATGTCAAATATTTAGAGATTTGAAGCTACAGCTGGATGTTAAAAGCTTGGTAAATATCAAAGTAAGTAATTTTTATCTACCTGATTTTGAAAAGCAATTAGAAAAAAAGGAAGGAAATTCAGAGCACAAAATCATCAAGGGTGATCTGCAGACACAACTGGTGGAGATTTTGAATAATACATGTTCATTGCATCTATTGGCTTAATTGGTACTTCAAATATCCAGACTAGAAAGCAGGAAATGAATGCTGAGTCTTAAAATCAAACTAGAAGAAAAGATCACAGGGGTAGGTAAAGTGTTAACCACATCAAAACTATTTTGAAAGTGGGAATTGGAGGGCTCAAGGGTATCAATAATAGGATATATATCTGTATAGTATAAATGTATACGTGCATACAGAGCTTTTTAACTTAATGCAGGGATGAAAATTAGTTGAATGAATGAAAATGAATGAAAACTATCAAGGGCGGTTCACATGACAGTTTGCTAATTGGCACTTGGAAAGAAACTGAGGCCTGCTTCTCCCCTCACTTCCCCTCCTGTATCTTTCTGGACATCTGTCTGTCATGGTACTTTTGTAAGTGAATAAATGGTTGGAGAATTTCCACTTGTTGGTGGCACTGAGAGAATTTGTCACACTCAGAGGAAGGTAGCTGGTGGGGCTGGGTACCCTCATCTTTCCAAGATGCCAAAATAAAACTCTGTCACTGGTTGAGGTGGTGCTAAATGGAGGGTCTTGGCTCAGTTTCTCTTGCGAGTCTGCAATCCGCCCTCTAGTGACAAGGACAGGGTTTGCTGCCTGTTTGGGAAAGGAAGGCTGTGAAGCTGAGACAGTTATGCCCACCTCTTTGTCGTGATCAATTAAAGAAGTATTATGGCGCCATTTTAAATTTTAAAAGAAACAGCAAGCATATAATAATTTTTAGGCATTTAAAAAGTGTGAATTGCACCATTATGCCCCAATCTGACAACCCCAAAGAGAAGCTGATGAGAAAAGTGCCTGATTTATTACAATCATCTGAATTGAAGGAATTTCTCAGTAAATTCCTCCTGCCTAAGTACTGAAATGTATCTTAGATAGAAATGTGGAAGAAAAAATGTTTCTGTGTCAGTGGTCTTACAAATGGTTTTTCTACAGTGATGGTGCCTCTTTAGGACCAGTAGATATGTTTGTATATTAACTTAGATAAATCACATGTAGAGGTGTCCAGGTTTTAGGAAAAACATTTGCTGATAAATTAATGTCCTCCAGCTGAAACACAGCATAGCTGTTGCAGAAAGAGTATCCCTGAAGAAATAGAACTGCATTTAGCTAAGTAATACATACTATATATATTTTAGTACTTACTCAGGCAGTTGCTTAAATTAAGTATTCATTTACATACAGACTAGAGAGCAACACCAACTAGGATTCAGTGTGTGCTTTGTGACATAAATGTATGGAGAGAAAGGCTGCAAAGATTGTAATTGTGTACTTGGTCCATTCAGTCTCCAACCTTTTGTCAGTGTTTATTTTCCACTAGGCAATCTTTGAAGCAACAGTTACAGTGCACATCTTGTTTTCTCAGGGCTAATTCTCTCTGCCCTTGCAGTCTTTTTATCATGTGCAGATCACTGATGCTGCACTATGATAAGAGAATATAATTTTTATTCCTTAAATACGTTGTCAGGGAAACTTGCTACCAGGCCTATTTATATTTATATCTTCCAAGATGCTTTAGCCACTGTGTATGAAGGAACTGGTGATTTAGAGATATTTTAATTTGCTATATGTGATTAGCTTTGGTGAAAAGAAGTTGAAGTATTTGACTTGGCAAATACCATAACCTTGTTCCAAAATCGAATAAATAAATACTGCTTTCTTTACTCTGAAAAACTACATGTTGTTTGGAATATATGCAGTTCCTACCTTCTTTCTTCAGTATGGTTCGTTATAGAGAAAATGGATTATCACAGGGTATTGAGCAACTCTGATTGCCTATTGATCTTCAGCTTTAGAGAGAAGAAGGATGAAGTCTATGGGCCTGTCCTACCAGATGTGGAACACTTTGGCCTCAAACTAGAAAGAGATGTACACATGAGTTTCATAGTGGTGATAGGAGTGGTCCTTATGATGGTAAGGGCTTTGCTAGGCTGCAGCTAGAATGCAAGACGTAAGCTTAAATGAAGACTTGGAAAAAAATACTTTGAATCATGGAATTCATAGGCTGCCTTTTTCTAATGGTTAGTAGCAAAAGTACTTGTTGCACTTACGCGAAGTCCAGACATCAATGAAAAAATTAAAACCCCGTTTGATTATTTGACTGGTCAGAGCCTTGTTTATAGTAGCCTATGAGAGGGTTTATTTCTTCTTCTGTCCTGAAAAGATAGGGAAACTCTGATTTATTAGATGTGAGTCAGATGGCTCAGCTGTGAAAACTGTCCAGCAGAAATGCTCTGGCATGCAAAAATTGTATTGTGGTCCATTGTATCAGCACCTACAATGACAGATGTCATAGAGGCTTCTCTAGCATGCCATGTGGGATGCTTCTAGCTCAGAAGGGCCAGTAGCTAGTTTTGTGGATATTGCAGTTGCTGCATTTGTAAAGTGGCTGTGTCACAAATAAGCACTGGCGAATGGGAATGGCTGCCCTGTTCAGATATTGCCTGCACCCCAGATGACTTAGGGGTTCTTGACTTTGAATGAAGACAAAGCTGTGAAACTTTAGCAAGTTCATAGTTACAGAGAATATCAAATTAAAACCAGCAAAGCATATATTCTTTACTGTCTATAAAAGGCTGAGTCCTCCTCAGTTTCTGCTTTCCTGAGAGATAACTCACTGTTGCTGCTGTGTACGAAATTACTTTCATGGTTCATCTCACTGCCTGTGAGCAGCAGACCTGCAGCACTGAGTGGTGAGTAGGGCTGTGGCTGTCTGGCAGAGTCACTTTGTGCAGCACAGGGCTCTCAGGGATGTGCTTTCTGCAGGATAATGGCTGTGTGGCATATTTTTGCTCCTTTCTGCTAAGGAACAGGTAGCCTTTAAAGATACAAATGTATAGTTTTGGTAAAGGGCATGACTCTGAATCCCTTGGCTTCTGTGGTTGAGGTCAGTGACAACTGGATTGGGACCTGGGTCTAGAGGCAACGTTTCTGTTAGGCACCCTCATGTTTTTTAAAGAGCTGTTTCTTCCTCCACCTCTTTCAACCTCTGGTAATCTATTGATAAATCACAGCCAGGAGTACATCTTTCCTTGCATTATTTTCAAACTTGGTTTATTGGCTCATGTGTCAATTTTGCCATCTTGAGTGGATATTTTTGGCTTTCCTTACCTCCCTCCCTCTCCTCCCTTTCTTTTAAAGAAACTTCTAATTTTAATTTGGAAAAAATCTTTAATTTTGCATGCTGACTGTCTGGGAGCATATGGATCTTTAATACCTTTCACAGCACGACTATTCATATTTATAAAGTAAATTAGAACTTCAAAGGAGGTGTTACTGCTTTTTATGTCAATAACAAGTTTTATTTTCTAAACTTGTTGAGAGTGTATTTACATAACAGAAGCCTGCAACTTCCCAGGAGTTCCTGGGGCCTGATAGGGCAGTGCTACATTGCTTTCCAGTCTCTAGAGGGCTTCTTCCTGTTTGAAATGCCTGTATTTTCCTGTAAGAGCCCTTGCACTTTTGGCAAGCTGTCAGCATAGTCTTCTTGCACTGGCAAATCACAAAAGGCCTCTACAAAGCTGGTCACAGTGGAGCCATGCCACCCCCAGATGAGGTGGGTGGAGGAGAGTTTAGGGAAAAGCTTAGCACAGACATGATCTAAGATGATAGCAATCCTGCAGGTGTTCTACGTCAGTACATACGCAAAGTATTTGGCCTGAGCACCCAATCCATCGCAGAAGCACTGGGCTTGGGATGCCCTTTGCGCAAGTTGTGGTGGCAACAATCCAGCTACAGACAGCACACTGCCTGAGCCGTTCATCCTGTCTCCTCCGAGACAGCATGTGGATATGTTCCTTTTGTTGTCTCCAGCCATGAAGGCTGCTGGATGTGCCAACCTCAGTTTCGGGCACAAGTGATCGATCTGAAGCTGGCACATTCCCAACAATCTACACAGATTTAGCTGTAATGGGATAACCAACCTCTGTTTCAGCATTTCTGGTGTGTCCGTCACTGCAGTTCTAGGCATTGCAGGGTATGATGCTGACAGTGGTTCCTCTTTGGATAATATTTGTGGGTTGTCTTTTTTGTATCAGGGAGCAGAAAGGAAAATCCGAGATGAAGAGAGGAAGCAGAACAGGAAGAAAGGCAAAGGCCAGGCATCCCAAGCCTCGTGTAATAACTGTGAGTAAGGTGGGCCTTTCTGGTTTGGTACAAAGTCATGCTTAACTTGCCTCCTTTTATAACCATGTTGTTTTGTGATCCTCCTAGCCGCTGAAGGGAAGCTGAGTGCACTCCCTTTGCAAAAAAAGAGCGATATCACCTTCTTTAAAACAATGGCTGACCTGGATTCGCAGCCAGTTCTCTTCATCCCGGATGTCCACTTTGGAAACCTACAAAGAACTGGACAGGTAATAAATGTTAATAAGATGAACCAGGGCCTGCCTACTATCTGGCCACATGCATTCCGAAGCAGGTTTTAGGAAGACAGAGCTCTGTTCCTGGGGGCTGTTGGTTTCAGCTCTTGTTTTGCTAAATGCAGCTCTTGGTGAGTCGGTTAAAAAAGACCTTGAGGCAAGTGCCTTTCCAAGTTCTGGGTGTAAAAAAAGGAGTTTATACTTCATTAACAACTGGCTAGTTTGTGTTTATTACAGTTTTGCCATTCTTTTGCTAGAAAGAATGAATGGAACAAATCGTCAAGAATTTTGAAATAGAAGGTTGATTTGTGACTGAGAGAAAATCTGGTTTTGAATGTGCTGTTAGGCTTGATGAAATGAAGTGCCACCTTGTGGTAGCAGAGATCCCACTCCCTGTGACAAATGAAAACAAAGACCAAGCCTCTTACATGTATAAGGAGGTCAAGATTAGGCTCACTAAAAACCACTGCCCATTTTCTGTCGGCATCACCTAGAGATCTGGCAATTCCCTGAAAGAAAATATTTTCAGTCTACAAAGTAAAAACCTATCATGCTAATGTTAGTATTCAGTATTGGCTTAGTGCAGAAGTCATGGAGTCATTATCACCAATAAGTGTGAGGAAGTCTTTGCTGACTTGACTCTTCTAAGGCCTACTTTATTGCTTGCTGGGAAATTGCAAACCTGAACTGGGGGACCAGCTCTAACATTTTTTTGAATATGAGCCTGTTATTTATTAACGTCTCAGGGAGTAGAATGAGACCTTTATGCGTGTGTTTATAAAGACAAATAGTAGATGAGGAAATTTTACATGCCTTTTGCTGAAAAAAAATAATAAAATAACGAAGATTAAATGACACTGAGTGTTGGAATTGTCATTTATTTTAAAGCAGTGAGAAATGTGGTAGAGCAAAGCACAAAGAGCACAGACATTGCAATCACAGCTGTCACTGTTTTACTCTCCAAAATTGGAAAGACGCCCACTCACATATCAGTGCTGGGTACCTTCTGTCCTCGTGGCTTTCAAACCAGAATGTGGATTTGTCTCAAAACAGGAGAAGGTGGAAGCATTCCTTAGTATATGTAACCATGTAAATAATTTTCTAAACTAACTGGAAGATATCCCAGTTTGCTAGCTCTTAGGCAATGTTCAGCCCTGTCTTTTACTGCTGTATAGGTTCAGTATCGACATTCTTGCTATCCTGAACTTTTCAACTGTTTTGTGTACTACTTAATATAAGAATACTTTATTATGACAATAATTTATTATTTATGAATGTTTTACTATGAAAGCGTAACCACTTTCAGGTCCTCGTTACAGCCCTCAGCTTTGCACCCCACCCCCACCCCCCCCCACT
>NW_020799095.1:131532078-131634841 GCF_003259725.1 Athene cunicularia
CCCCCACTCCCCCCCCGAGCTGTTTTCACTGTACAGGTTCAGAAGTGAAGGCTCCCCTTGAGAGCCAAGGTGCTCTGAGTCTTGCCAGCACAAATGCTGGAAACGTGCCCGAGATGCCTTGCTCTGCTCCCACAGAACGCAGGGCTTCAGTGCCCTGCCTTCACCCCACGCTTGCACAGTAATTCAGCAGCTGGAACGCTGGTACACTTGTTGGTGCAGACCTGTGGTGCAGGCACATTGTGAGGATTTCGTCTGACTGTTCTGTAAAGCCTTTAACAATATACTGAGACTGTGATTTTATACCTCCCCTGCTAACGTTAGCTGCATTTGCTGCTGTTGTAAATTTGGTTCCAATGACTGTGAGCTATACTGATTTACAAAACAATGGTCTGGACTTGAGCTTCTTCTCACAGCCTGTGCAAAAGAGTTTGGTTGTACCACTAGCAATTGTATTTCCATTGGGTCTCTAGTTTAATGTTGATCTTTATAGTTCAATTACATTTTCAGACAGTATTAAATATATACAAAAGCTTGTGAGTGTTGTGGCTTAAATTGTATTGGGGTAATTTACGCGAGTACTGATCTGATTTACAGGATTGTAAAATAATTGGGAAAATGATATAAACCAGGAAAGAGGGCAATGTCTGCCAAAATGCTTTGGTATATTTGTACTAGACGAATTTCACCAGCAGTTTTTCTAAGCCACACTTTTTCTAGATCACAATTAGAACTAGAGGTGTTTGTGTTTTATGGAAGGAAAAGCATTTTTAGCAAATGAAAAACTGCAAACCACTTGTTGTCTTTTCTCTCTTTTGAAGTTAATCTGTTAAGCAGGTGTCTGAGTTTTGGAATAATTGGGTTTTTTTCCACCCTTCTAGGTTTACTACAATACAGATGATGAGAGAGAAGGGTAAGCTATTTACTGTTTCGCAAGCTTTGCAATTAACAGTTTAAACTCATAGAAAGCAGGCACAAAACACAAAATCAGATAAAACTGATTCCCTTTCTCCCCCTTCCCTCATGTTCTCCCATTGCTAACAGTAGGTGAATAATATGTAGAACTCAGAGGGAGGTTTATTTAATAGTAACTTCCTTATCCTTTATGTGAACTGGCTGCTTTTTATATCTATTTTTTATCACATTTCCAAGTAAACCAGTTTAAAGATCCGTAAGTTTCAATACAGGGACACAACAATATATTTGATGAGTGCCTATTTTATATATAAGGATTCTCAAATAATTTAAAACCCAGGAATTTTTTATTGAAGCACTGAAGTTCACTGCATTCCTGAAAGCTGTTTAGCAGTGCACATGTGTGTATGTGGCAAATACAGGAACTGCAGAGAGAATACCAGAAGAGAAAGGCAGAAAGAGAATGGGAGATCTGGGAAGGGGGAAGATTGGAAATGGGACCACCCTCTATATGGCTTTGGAGCGACTGGAATAATTGCAGAAAGTCCCTAAAAGAGTTAGAGATGTCATGAAATAAGGGCTTTAATATGCATGGCTGAAGTTCAGCCAATATTAACTGTAATGTGTGCAAGCCCCATACTTACATAAATTGCTTGAATCCCAAGTTAATGCCCTCAAATATGACAGTTTGGAGAAAGAAAAGTGCACTTACAGAAGCCTGTAAAAAATGGCCCGTGGTAGGGAGTGGCCGGGCACTTGCAGCTAACATTGATTTGAAAACATGAGGCCCTTTTTGTTTTTTTCATGAAGCTAATATTCATAAGGCTCACGGTGAAATTCAAGAAACAAAGGGGTTTATTACGCCAAGCACATTGGCTTCAGTTCTCTCCTCCAAGACTAAAAGGAGACACCGAGTCCTGCCAGAGCTACGCCAAGGGGAGGGGGCGGCCATAGTGCTTTTGGTCCTCAGTGGAGCGTGTCACAGCTTCAGGCTGAATCTGGCCCAGCATCTTATTTCTTTTGAACTTGTTGGCTTGTATGGCTTCGGATTTTAGAAATATTGCTGGTGTTTCCTCAAGTCTGTCTCCTTGACCCCAAAGAGGATGTGAATTAATGTGTAAATGTGGGTTCAGCTCCTTACTTAGCTCTTTCTTCCTCCCCACCGCTCTTAATATTTAAAAAGTTAAGTGCCTTTGGGGTTTTCAAAATAATATGTAATATTGGAGCATATTTTCCTGTCAGTGTGGGCAATTTGAGAGGCCTGAAGAGTTCAGATAAGCATCAGAACCTAAACCCTTGCAGTTTCTGGTCTGGTGCTACTTGAGTAGCTAGTGGGGTTTTTGCCAGAGTGCAAAGTGAGTCATGACTGCTGCTGTTGTCTCCTTTCCTCCTGGGAGCACAGTTTTACTGTGACATGGTCCCTGTTGTGTGTTTTCTAGTAGCAGTGTCCTGGTCAAAAGGATGTTCCGGCCTGTGGAGGAGGAGTTTGGTCCATCCCCTTTGAAACAAATGAAAGAAGAAGGCCTGAAAAGAGGTAACAGTCAATTCTTAGCAGTTAAAAATAATGCTGTGGATGTTGTGCCCTCAAGCTGGGAAGGGCAGGTGTGGCTCAGACTAAGTCAGCTGTTTGATGCTAGTGAAAATATGGGGTAGATGGAAGAAGAGATCTTTACACCTGCCAGTGTACAAGGAGGCATTTTAACAAATGCCAGTAATGACTTAAAAGCAGTAGAGAAAAAAGGACTGTGCTATCTCATGAAGGGATCAGGACACAAGTGTACATAAAACATAAAAAAGCTGGAAAGTTTCTTGATCCTTGGCCAAGCTCCATAGTTCATAAATGTTCCAGTAGCAAATCTGTGGTTGTCCTATTTTTAACTTTGCTCATCTCTTCTGTTCTGGCTGAGATCATAAGCAAATATGCAAGATGCACTGGGTCAAATACAGAGACCTTACACAGGCAAGCTCCTGCTGACTGCAGACTTAGAGTAGCCTGAATAAAATCTCAGAAATGTCCTACCCAATTAGGCGTATAAGATATGGAGAGACATCTTCCAGCAGACTTAACTGAATTGTTAAAGAGTTTGAAACTGTTTTTACTGCCCTGAGTGAATATTATTATAGTTGCATTTCATATGCTATACCATTTGAACTCCTGTTTTCCAGTCTGGTACAGTGAAGCTTGAGTAACATTGAAGCAATGGTTTGGGTAGAGCTGTTAAACTTTCCACTGAAGGCAAAGATGATAGTTTTATCCACAAAATCTGCTTTGTGTGCAGTCACTTCCACTGCAGTGCTATAAGTTATAACTTCCTACACTGCCACAGTTAGACACCCTGAAGAACATCTGCCATTCCTTCAGTCTCATAAGTTCTGTTGTTTAAGTTTATTGGAGGCTCCAAGGGTTTGATTGACTTACGTAACTCAAACTTGCAAATGATTTGAGGTTCACCCACCAGTTTGTGAGACAACAAAGCAACAAGGTACAGAAGTGAGCTCAATTGTTCCTAGTTGCACCATTTGTAAGAGTTATTTGAGCTTTATAGAAACAACTTCCCATGAGCCTGCATTTGCAAAGTTTCTGTGTTAGTTAGGGTGGTGTGCTTGAACTAGGGAAAGCATAAAAGATTACAGGATGGAGACTGGTATCTTCCTGTAATAAATGTGAACATATTCTTTTTTAATTAAATCTTCAGTTAATTATGTGAGGTCAGCACTGACCACAGACTTGCATCTGGTTGACTCAGGGCCTCGACCAAATTCACATTATCAGGGCTCCTTCAGGCAGAAGGGGACAGCCACAAGGGCTACATAAAGAACTACAATTTCCTGCAATTTCACCTGGGTTTCCCAGCTGGAAGCCTGGAGACTTGCCTGCAAGGAGGTCTTGGTTTGCTTTGATTATTCCTGTCCTTTGCTGTGGTAAGTTGTTCTAATATTGTCCAGGACTTGCAGCCATTTCAAGGGGAGGTTTTGAAAGAAAAAAATGTTTTTCAACTGATGGCGAAATCATGTTAAATAATTAAATCCAGGAGAGGCACAGAACCAGAGAAACTGGAGGATGCTCTCTTCACATCCCCTTCCTGTTCAGTGTTTCTCGCAACTTGGACTATGCTGGCTGGAGGCCAAGCCCCTTCCAGTGTGGCCTTTGCTCTGGTGAACTTCCTGCTGCCGGGAACCTTGCATCTGGGATTGTGTTGATGGAGTGCAGCTCAGCTGAATCTGCCCATTTGACAATACTGTCTTTGCCACAGGATTCACTGGGTATTAAAATGTTCTGCTGTTTTTTCTCAAGCTTAGCCATACTAGAAGCTTTTTTTCCTCCCAGATTTATTTGGTACAGCAGAACCAATAACTCCTAGAGAGCAGGTATAGATGAGCCACTGGTGTAATGTTTGAGAGAGAGCAGGTCTGATATGTTAAAATATGCATTAAAAGCAATGTAATCCCAAGGTGGCTCATTGTCAGTGGAGGTAAGTAGCATCCAGTGAGGGGTTCAAGCCCAGTTGAAGAACTGAAGTGACAGTGTGTGACCTCACCTCTGCATGATGGACCTAATCGTAATACTGTCCAGTGGAAGCAAAAGTGTAAGGGGCAGCCTTCAAGGGAACAGGTCTGAAGGGAGTTGCAAACCATCAGTAAAACAAGGTTTATATTCTCACACAGGTAGCTGTGTCTTTGTGAATTATTCTTCTATCTCCTTGACCTCTAAGGGAGGTACAAGTGCCCAACACAGAAATGTAGATTGTTAATCTGTACCAAGTGTGCCGTGTAGCGAGTTACTTGGCCAGACTTCTGGCCTTTTCCTGTTTTGAGTTCTCAGTAAGAGCTTTCAAATCACTTTCCCTTTCAGATTTCATAGGGAGTTTCCCGTTAATTATAAATTCAGCAGCTGTATTACAGATCAGGGAGATTTCCAGTCCTGTAGTTCTCAGCTTGAAGAAAATTATATTTTTGTCTAGCTTTTGTCTTTCAGGAAAATCATGTTAAACTGCTGTGCAGCATTTTGAATTCATATCAGTCGGGGTTTTGTGAACCATCCCTGTGGAGGACAGCATTCACTCTGTCACCTAGGGAATTTGTGCCTGGGCAATTAGTGAAAACTTCAGATGTGGGAAAGGAAAGCCAGGTCACAGCTGCCAGCCTTACTTTCCTTGGCTAAAATGTGCCACATCTCCATTCAGAGACCACTTTTCAAAGACTGTAGTCATTGCTTACAGGGTGTCAATCAGAGCATCAGTACTGCCTGGGCTCAGACCTTTGTAATGGCCCAAGTCTTACTGTCCCATCATGTCTTTAGTTTCATTTTTGCCATATGTTTTTTGCTTGTTTGCTACCTTAGCAGATTTGCCAATGAAGAGCCAAGCTGTTAGCACTTTTGGAAGAAGTATCTGACATTGTCCTGCATTCACACTTAAATCTTCAGTTCAGTGGCCTGACTTCCAAAAACCTCCCAGGTGCAACAACTTCCCTTGCCTTCAGCAAAGGCTGGTTGCCACGCTGCAATTTTGTGAATCCCGGCTGTTTCTTAAGTAACTAAAGATAAATTTATCACTCCCATCTTTTGCATTTCTTTTTAACATCTAAAGATCATTAGGGACTACAGTGTTTCCGTGCTGGTAAGAAGGTTAAGAACTGAGGCCAGGTAGTGTAGAGGTCAGACAAGTTTAATTTTAAGTCAAAAATAGCTCATTGCCTCGTACAAGATTCCTCCCCACCCCAGTATAGCAATCTGTACTATTAAAGTGAGCCCATCTAGATGCCATGAACTGTAGGATCAGAGGCTGTAAGTACGAGATGTGTCACATCATCACAGTCATGGCTTGGCATTCGGTGGCAATGTTGCTGAGCCCGGTGGAGCCTTTGCAGCTCCTTTCCCCCTGCCCTGGCTGTGTCTCTTGCTGTGGGTCAGCTGGCCTTCTCTCTGCAGTTATGCCAGCACAGAGGCTTGTGGGGCTGCATTTTACACTGAAGCAGGGACCTGATCTGTCTGAGGAACAACTCATGAAAAAGGGTTGTTTTTCACTCACATCTGCTGTTTGAGAGAGTCCTTCATCCAAGAAAATTCACTGAGAAAGGCCAGAGCGACAGAGCATAAGGGGAGGGACAAGACAGTGGCTTCTTAAGGCGTCACTGTTGCCAGAAGTAATTTATAGAAAAGTGCCCTGTGAATCAAAGCCAGGATTTTCACACCTGTCATGAGAAAAAAAAAATCAAAACAACCACCCCCCCCATACGTTTACTAATCCTGGCTCTCTGTGTGTGTAATAGTGATTCAAGTTCTCCATTATCCTTATAATGGATCCTTCATTCAGCATAATGTTGTCTGACATGTCAAGCACAACAGAGAGATTTAAAGCTCAGCACTTGGATTGTATAATGTCCCCAACTTTAACCTTGGACTGAGTGATTTTTCCTCCTTTCAGATATGTTTGTAATTATTAAGGCTGGCAGAGGTCCAGATGTTTAGCCAGGAGTTAGAGGACAGCCCCTCTAATCACAAGAAAAGAATCACTGAATTAATAGAAGTGTTTAGTACAGGTAAAATTAGCACCTTGAATAAGTGCTTGCTCATGCAAGTAAACATATCAAACCCAATAAATTTCTTTTGTTCTCTTATATTCTGACAGTATTTAGATTGTGACCCAAGTTATCTCAGCTTCTAAGTCCTTTGAAAGGACACTTTCAGGGAGGTCCTAAAGAATTACAAAACATAGGTGAAAAGGATGTGGCTCTATGCATCTGTGGTAGGAGTTTTATGGTTCATACTTCTGAATTAAAAATGCAAAAAATCACCACTGTCCTGTACATCTGCTTTGTAGACCAAGACAGGGGACTAATCTGCCCATGTTTTAAATCTTTTTTTCAATCGGTTCAGAACCTGGGCAAAGAAGCTATAATTCTCTGCAAATGGGCCTGAGTCTACCTTTGCTGTAGTCTTGACCTGAGAATTAGCTTGCAAACGATTGATTCTGAATGAAAAATACCATCATCTCTGTTGGTTCATCTGCAAGTCGTCTGTTGAATTACCTGGTGAAGATATCTTCTGGACTGCAAGAATTAGCAGTTTCAAAAGATGTATTTTTCTGTCTACAAAATATAAACCCCAGATTATTACCAGTGTTTGTCAGACAGACATAAAATACCTAACAGTGCACGTGTATTCGCACCTGTCATGCAGCACTGCTGTTTGAAAAGGCAGTCTATTTAGGGAACAAAATAAATTGTGGAACATCTTATTTAACCTGCTGCTTTATCAGTCATGTGAGATTATGCCTAAAACACTTCTCTAGTGTTTATGTTTATTCACTTTGTAGCTGTCTGCTTTGCTTTTGCCATGTAAGAGCAAGTTTCCTCCTTTTAGCGGTACAAGTCAGAGAGGAGGACAAGAGCTAGAGAGAGCAGGGCACTCTGCCTGTGAACCACTAAGACCTGGCAGGACACCTGAAGAAGGAAGAGGAGATTGAGCAGTACAAATGACATTTGGGTACCTGTGCAGGGGTGGGCATACAGGTAAATTACTGCCAGCTGTGCTTTTGAATATCTTCTCTGTAAAGTCTCAAATGACTTTGGACTCGTTCTTTCCAGTGTTTATTTTCAGACTGGCCAGGCCCATTTGCAGTCATCCGTGTAGTAATGCCAGAGAGAACAATTTTCCTTTTCGATGATTTTGCTCTCAGAGTCTCAGCTAAAGGCAAGCCACACCTGGCTTTTCTGAATTTCCCACCCTTTTGGATGAAGCCTGGAGAGGTGCAAGCCAAGACACAGGTTTAGGAAGACTTCATTTGTGTGTTTTGTCCTGTGACTCAGGGACATGACCCCAGTGCTTTTTAGCTTCTCTTATTTCAGTAAGTGGAGGTTTAAGTTCTTGAAGATATAGATTCCTCATGTTAAATTAAATTTGCTCGATTTTCTTTGCATGTTTTAAAACAACTATGATGTGTCTTCCATGTTTAGATCACTGCTGATATGAGAGTACACTTTTTAAGTGTAAACCATCTTAAGCACTTAATTTTATCTGTCAGGGTTGAATATTTGTTTTTCTACTCGGTGTGGGGTGTTTCATCTGTTCAATTGACTGAACCTGCTCCAAGTTTGATTTTTTTTCTGTTTCAGTGCTTTTGTATGTAAGGAAGGAGACGGATGAGGTGTTTGATGCTTTGATGCTGAAATCACCCACAGTAAAGGGGCTAATGGAAGCTGTAAGTATCCAGTGTCCTCACATTGTTTACCTTTCTTGGCAAGAAAATACTGAAGCTTTCAATATATTATTGAGATACAATATAAAGAAGAAGTTATTCTCAAATACATTCAAAGCATTTCACAAAGGCTTTCTGGAGCACGCCTCTGAAATGCTGCATGTTCCAAATTCAGTGCTGTCAGTAGTTTAATTGCTGGAATTAAATAATATCGCAAAGCTGATTTATTGGAGACCTGAGCCTTGAGGAACGGTGATAATTAACGAGTGTTGGGAAAGTAGGGAGGTACAGGCTCCATTTTCTGAAATGCTTCTTTCTGACCAGATGATTCAGAGCCTGTTGAATCTTCTGTAATGCCTACTGGTATGTTCACAGCTATTTTTTAAAGAAGAGACACAAGGATGCACTGTTTCCATGTGAATTTCATATGGCTTTTTTTTGCAATTGCTGTTCCAGCATATGAGGCAGTTGCTGAACCAGCACAGACTGGTCATTCCTATGTCCTGTCTCAAATTCCTTCTCTAGCCTTCGCTCCCAGAGTGAACTGCCTACCACGCTGTCTCTTTGCTGCTTCTTTGACTGGAGTTTTTGCTTGTTAGCTGTGATCATGAGTGGCTATTTCCACATTTCATCCTGTTTATATGAGCTGATGGCTAGTAGATGCATGAAATTTGGTGAGTGAAAAGTTAAGAAGCAACCACATGTCTCAGTGCTTTGGTGGGGAGTAATGTGAGATTGATGTGTGGGATGCTGGTTTGATTTCCAGCCTTGGCTACATGTAGGAGAGAAGGTGGAAATGGATGAAAGTGTCCCTAGAGAGCTCCGCCAAGTACTAGAAATGTGTATATTCATACTCTCATAAAACTGGTACAGTGTTTTGTTGCATGTACTGGACACTTTAAATGCAGTAAAGATTATTTGGTCAATATTTGGCCAGTAGCAGAAGGCAAAAAAAAGATTTGTGAGTTAGTAAAGTTGTTTAAAGTACCTATTCAGCTCCATGTATCTCTGAGGAGAGTCAACTGCATTCTAAGGATGTTCTAACTGTGCTTTCGCTGATACTATTTGTTAGCTGTGACTGCAGCTCAGTTAGACTGAACACACATATATAATAAACTCCAGGCTTTGCTAGAAGAGGCTGCAGTCAGATTCATGATAAGCTGTAACACGATTTCATCTTGTCTTTATATGGAAGTTAAAAGTATGCTATAATCCTTCTATAACCATTCAAGCCAACATGAATATTTAATCTCCAGCAGTCTGTGCCTCCCCATGTCTGTTCTCCAACCACTGTGTACCATAAAAACAAAGCTGGTGCAGAAGCAGGAAAGGTTTCTGCATACCTTTGTCAGCACAGCTGCTGACTCAGTGGCATGTTTTCAGCATCAGAGAAATCTGATCTGTTGTAAAATGTCCCAGTTCACTGGAAGGAACACATTCAGAAAATTTTCATTCTCTTTGGTAGGACATTGTGGATAAGTTGATGCCAAAAAAGCTGTCAAGCTGCATATTCTTAAGTATTCTCTGAACAGTTGTTTAAGTAAATCATGTAATTTTGTAATTAATACACACCCTAAATGCTCAGTTCTGAAGTCAGTACTAAGAACATAAAAACTGAGGCTCTGAATATTATAGTCCCAGATCTGAAAGACAGCACCAGTGATTCTGATAATACCCTCCTTCTCTGTTTATGGATTTTAGGGGGTTTTGTTTGTTTGTTTAATCACTCTTCCTGGTCTGCAGCTTTCACATCATTTTCCATGATTAATGATATTGTTTTCTCAGATACTGTTTATTTTATTTTCTCATATACCCCCATTCCAAGGGAACAATTAGATTCCTTCTCAGATTTCTTTCTTCTGGCAAATATCTAAATGTTTGAAGTTTCAGAGATACAGTGTGTCTCAGAAAGTGGTGCAGAAATTTGGTTTTTAAGATATTTGCATCCTACACTTGATCAACAGAAAACAGTGACACAGTTGCCCATCACAAAACATCACACATATGTGGTGACTGACAGTTCTAAATCCTGCTCTCAGCTTGATCCAAAGTGAGGTTAACTCTGTGGATCTCAGTAGGTACCCCAGTCTTACATTGTGCAGAATCACATATTTATTCAAATTACAGAATTGGGAAATTTAAGCATCTCCCAAAATCTTTCTGAAATTAAAAGCTAACAGCTAAGCTCAATAGAGCTTGCTTAGACCAGAGTTGTCCTGGTGTGTCCTTCCAGACAATGCAGGGCAACAGACCGGACTATTTCGTAGAAGTAAGTTGACAAAGATGTTTTCCTACGTGCCTCGACCAGCCCAGATGTTGCCCTTTCTGTCTTCCTGACTCCAGCAGAGAAAGCATTTCTGGTGGCTTGTGCAAACAGATATGTGCTATAGCCAAACTTGCCGTGCCAGGGGACTGCAGCCCAGAGGGACATCCAGACTATTTTAGTGTCACTCTGAAAGCTGTCCCACTGCTTCAGGCATCCTAAGGGAAGGAAGGAATTCTCTGCTCAGTATATTGACAAATGGACAATGGAGGTGACAAAAGGAAAATATTCCTCCAAATAAAGGTACTTTTTTTAGATTTATTGTAGCCTGCTTTGGGTCAGGTGAGAAATCCTGTTGTTTTATGTGGTAGTTGGTAGTAGTGGTGTTCCCCCTGATTTGGCAACAAACGTGTTTCAAAAGAGAGTGTTAAAGTGAGATGCCCTAGTGGATGCTAGCTCTCTGTTTTCTCAGATTCTTCATCAGGAATTAGCACATTTGCACTGGAGACGTTTTCTGAGCCTGTGACAGGGAGGGTCTCCCATATCCCCACTTTAAGCCTTGCTTCTAGAGCTTGCTATTTGGTATAATTGGTTGAATCCTCAAGGGTTCCTGAGAAATGTGCTTATTCAGTCAGCTGGAAGTCTTTCGCAAAGCTTACTAATCCTTGCATGTTATATGAATCCTACACCTGTCACAGGCAGTGTGACAGGCAAGGCTTTCTCAGCCCTACCTCTCATAGCTTATGTAGGAAGTGGTATCCCAGAGTCCCAAACCACTCTGAGCAACATTTGGAATGCGTGAGTGTTAGGTATCCCAAGTATCCTAGGGAAGTTGTATGCTGGAATGTGCAGAATGCTGTATATTAGCTGCTATTAAACCTCCTTAGCACAGGAATGTTTCTTCTTGCTTGCTTGTTTGTGTGGAGTCAGTGAAAAGTGTCTTCAAGTACTGATCTTTACAATATCAGTAGGCTCAGAGTGAACAGACCAGAGAGGAAGATAGTTTCCTTGTGTTTATACAGTTGTGATGTTTTCTGCAGTTTCAGGTTGCAGTTTTTCTCTGGTGTCTGTTATGAAGGATTTTTTCAACAATCTGACGAAATGGAGCCATTTTTATTCTTGCTTTACATAAAAGCTTAAATTTAGGGGTAAAACAAAACCACAGATGCAGAAGTTCAGTGCCAGATTGCTTATCTGATGCCATTCTATTCATGGTAAAAAAAGCTAGAGAGTAAGAAATAATAAAAGGAGAACATGAAAGTTTCTCTGAGAACTTCTCTAAGACCATCAATATTTGCCCTCACAGGTGGCACCTGGCTACCCCAGAGGAGTCACCAGCCTCAGGTCAGGCAGCTGCCACTCTGTGGGCAGCACAGGTTGAGGCATCGAAGGAAGGGAGATGTGGAAAAATAGTGCTAGACACGGGTAGAGTGTGAGTGAGGGGCAGTGTGTGGGTACCTACACAAGTGTTTCTGTCCAGAAATAGGTGATTCCTTCTACTGGGGAACCTGCCTGTGGATGGGTTATGACATCCCACACAGGGACATGGCAAATCACTCTTGTTCTGCCCTGTTTGGAGCAAAGACTTGAACTTGTTCCAGATAAGCTAATTATGTTATGGAACTTCTTTGTAGGGTGCATTTCCACCCTGTGTATGTGGCTACAAAGCTTTTCCATAGGCTACACAGCCTTTTTCATAGGCTACATAGAGCTCAGAGTGAAAAAGATTGGTTTTGTAGTCCGATAGTGAGGATGCCCATGCGAGATACAAGTGGGGTGAAGCCACTCTTCTCAAAAATGTACGAAGTGGACCACTCCCCACAGCAGAATGTGACTGTACAGCATATGAGCTTGCACAGCCTTAACGCTGAATTAGGCCTCTCCCAAGGCAGGCAAGAACATGGAACCAGGACTACTGTCAGTATCTCCAGCACCATATCCAAAAGGGCAGTCAAACATGCTGGTGCGAGTATGAAGAATCAAATACAACCCACAAGTTAATTTGTATTTTGTTCTCCGCTAGGTGCAAAACATAGGGAGTGGATGGGTCTGATGTACCTTATCAGTTAGTCCTTATTTACATCCTCCTCTTTCTGTTAGCCACAGATGTACGTGGTGGTCAGAGGAAACTGTCTGCAGTTTAAAAGAAGCTTTATTGGTTCTTCAAAATCTTGGAGTTATGCTATACTTTTTAAGTACAAAATTGTATCTTAGGTAAGATGACAATTATACAAATATAGGTGATGTAGGCAAGTACAGACTAATTAATTCTCTCTCTTAGAGAATCCTGATTCTGGATGGGAGCCATGCGTGATATTCAACCTGTGGCTGTTTGAATCTGTCCTAGGTTGCTGAGTTTATTCATTGCTTTCTTCCCATTTTCTATTTCATGATAATTGATTTAATTTACTTCTCTAAAATATCGCTTTTTCTCAACAAAAGTCTGAATGCAAACACAAAGAAAGGATTTTACAGTGACTGATGCTTGAAAGTCTTTAAATGGATTTTTAATTGTGCATTTCAGTTCTCTAATGCAGAAGATAAATAGTCAGCTATTTAGCTGCAACTTCATTTCACCTGGGAAGAGTCAGAAACTTACTTTGGTTGGCAGTAGAATAGCACAGAACATTAATCACTGACAAAGAGTAATTCTTCCATTATTTTGCCATTTGGGACAATCCTCTTCTAAAGTCTGAGCTGTGAGACCTGTTCCCTCAAAGAAGATTCATAATTTGGAAAGGAAACTTGGCTCAGATGGAGGACTTAGGGTCACAGACTCACTGCAGAATGGACGACCAAAAAAGTTACTAATACACTTCTGAAAAGCAATGCCAAAGCATCCCAGTGAAGTGCTTGTTAGTGTTAGTAATTTGTCAGCTAAGTAGTTCTTCCTTCAAAAGTTTTCCTATATTTTCTTTTTTATCATTTGAGTAGCTGGCAAGAGATTTATTTTAGAAGTCCTTTTACCTTGTTAACATGCTTCTTGGTGGCATCTCGTTATCTGTACACTCAGATGATGTATTGTGAGACAATGTATTGTGTTCTCATTTTCTTACTCTAGTAACTAGATTGAGTCACCTCTCCAGCAATACAGAAGCTTCCTAATCCTGTGTGTAGCATGTTTGTAGCCCTCCCACAATAAAAGGTAACTTCAAGATGCTTTTTGGACAAAAGAATACCGTGGAGGGTCCTGTTAACAAAGCTTGAAATTGAGAAATGGAAATGTGCACATTTTTTTTCTTGATCCATCAGTCCATCAGCTCCTGTTGTGTTCCTGTTCATCTGCTTTCTGCCTGATGGAAGAAGCCTTTGCTTCCGTGAGCCCAGAAAATCAGAAAGGCAGCTGATCAGATTGAAATTCTCTGGTCAGATCTGAAGCTGGGAGGAGTGTTGATTCCTTGAGTAGAATAGGAGATGCTGAGGCAGTTTTGATGACTCACACCCTATGAAAACTATAGTCTCCATATTTCTGCATGAAAGCAATTGTGGGTTTTTGATCAAGATGTTCAGGATTATATTCCTTCCAAAATCACCCTTAAATGAAACTGTGGCATGGCTGCAAGTGATTTTTCTGTATAGCTATCCTGTCAAAGTTTGCATAGAGTGTTTTAATGCCTTATGTAAAGCGAGAGGTGGTAATTTAATATTTCTCATTGGTCTTTAATGAAATTTCTTTTATTATTATGATTTCAGATCTCTGAGAAATATGGGCTGCCAGTTGAAAAGATTGCAAAACTTTATAAGAAGAGCAAAAAGGGGTAAGTAAACAGACTAACTAGGGGCTATTGCAGGATCCTTTAGAAGTACTCAGAGATCCCAACTATGCTTTGGGTCCTCATGATGGGCAGTATAAACACTTTTAGGAGACGTGCCCATACGCTTGAAATCTTGATGTCTATGGAGACAGCAAGGTGTGACAGAGGAGGAGACATGAATCTCCAGTCTGTGTATGACCAGTATTCATAGGCTTACTGTGAAGAAACAGAGTAGAAAATATGTTTGGATAAAGTCTGTTTTGTAGACTATATGCTTAATAACATTATGGAGCACTGGTATGGGAGAGGTGCAGCTTTTGCTGTGAATGTGGTGCGGAGTTTCCCTGCAGTGTTAGGAAGATGCAGGCCACTGTCCAAATCTGGCAGGCAGGCAGGCAGTGCTGCAGGGTTTTCAGCTAAGTAAATTTAGACATGAGCATCACAGCTGTGATTTTAGAATAGCTACGCTACTACTCCTTACTGGAAATCCAAGTCTAAATCTCTCCACTTTTTAAAATCTTCTAAATAACCACAATATTGTAGTGATAGAATTTTAAATCAGTCATTTATTTTCAGCTGTAACTCTAGTTTAGGGCATTGTTTTGTCTGGGGATTTCTTTAGCTTTTGAGAAGACAGGTGAAACTTCTCATGTTTTTCTTCTTTCTAACACTGTTTCCAAGTGATATTTTTATTGGAACAAACACTTTACAGTAAAGGGTGAGGAAAACACTCATATACACTTATAACAGTTGTTGTTAGTATTCTCACATCCAGGCTGAGTTCTAGGCCTGTGAGCTGTGTGCAAATCACAAATTACACTGCTTCCCTGTGTTAGCGACTCACACCACAGAGGTGCAGCAGCTCATGCAGCATGGCTGAGGAGAGTAGCACAGGGGTGTACCTGGGAGAGCCAACACCAGACATAGGAAACACCAGCTACCTGGGTCTGCCCGGGATCTGGAGTGCACCTCACCCTGTAGGCAGCTTAAGTGGGTTAACATCCCAGCACGGCCATGTCTCTTACCTTAACTACTTTTTCAAGGAGTCTAAAAACTATAAGGGACTATGGGGCAGATCTTGATTATTTCCACTGTTGTCCCTGTACTGGCATGTGCTGGAGACTGTTTTTGCATTGTAGTGAAATGAGAACATACGGTGGAGTACATGGCTTTCTCTCTCACTGTCCTGGTACATAAAAATATTGATTTTTGCCTTTGTCACCAGCATCTTGGTAAACATGGATGACAACATTATTGAGCATTACTCCAATGAGGACACGTTCATCCTGCACATGGAGAGCATGGTCGAAGGCTTCAAGATCACACTGACAGAGATCTAGCCTGAGACAGAGCCTTTTTGTAAGGAACCACAGCATTTCATCCTTCTTGGAAAGTAGAAGATTCCCCGGGAACTTGACAGACATTGATCAGAGACTGTTACAAGACTGCTTTGAAAATACTGTCCATTCTGCATATGTGCACCCACTGCACATAGACTTGGGTTTGTCAAGCACAAGGCCACTCATGTTAACCTGGTCCCTTATTTATTGTTCCCCAATCTCTAGTGTGCAAGCAGTTACCAGCCCCCAGATTTGTAACCAAATGTGAAATGCATCATTTTAATCCACACTTCAGTGTGGATAAGCTTATTCTAAAGTATGTTAAGGAACCATTCTTGTCTAGTTTCAGAAATCTGGTGTAAATGACTTTACCAGTAGTTCTCTCCATCATTCCAAAAAAAACTGGTGCAGTGCTAAAGATGGGGAAAGTGGCTGACAGAGTTCACTTGCTCAGACCGATCCATATCTCTCTATAGTGTATAGTCTTGCCAAATACCTCTGGTAGTTCTCAGCACGTAGCAATGAGGACTTGTAAGTAAGGCATTCAATTACAAATGTCACTTGTAAGTAAATGGTAAAGAAACCATTTTAACCTTGTATATAATGTTTATAATATGCAATAATATATTTTAACTACTGTATGTGGGCATGTTTACTGCCGCTATGTTCTTGTATGTATTGGGTTTAGGGTTTAACAGAATCTTTCCTAGAGGATTAGATTGCTGCAATCTGTTAAGGAGTGTGTACTGAGAAGCTGATAACTGCATCTGCACTCATATGCTTCACCCTTGCCCACCAGTTTTATACTGAAATCTTGGAGCAAACTGTGCTATAGTGTCGAGTGCTCTGGCATGATGGGACCCTACTTAGGTGCCTAAGACCCAGCTGTGGATACTTGAGTGTCCCATCCAGCTGTCACCAAATCCAAGAGGCACCCTGTCTATGCTGCCTGGTGTGTGTGGAGGTACAGAAGGGACTGCTGCCTGTTCTGTTGGTGAAGTGAAGGCTCTCAAATTGGGCTTTTCTCAAGCCTGTGGAGGGAAAGGTGCTTTCTGCAGCAGCCTGCTCATTAAAGCATTCCTATAGATTGTAAGAAACAGGACTTCAAACTCTTCTTCTTAAGGGTACTTGCTCTTGTATCTCCATTGAATGATTCTGGTTTGATTTTTAAGACAGTTGGGTGAGGTATAAACCTCGGCTTGATGTAAATATCTTATCGAAACAGTCTTACCAGTAGCCACTGAGTATCCAACAACTGAGGTGTGGAGATAGGTCTCTCTCACAAGGACTGGGTCTGAACCCAAGTTGAACTACAGGTTGTCCTGTCAAGTTCCACCCCTGTCTTATGAATTCTGTGAAGAGAAAAAGTTGCAGGCTAAAATCATGCCAGGAAAAGGGTTCAAGGCCTGAATGTCCCTAGCATGTGCAAACCTAGCACACCTCTCTCTCTCTCCTTTCCAGCTCCTCTAGCTATCATAGAGAGCTCCTCACTCAGCATACAGTCCTGTGAGTTTCAGCTGCAATCATTTTATTCTCTATGTGGATCCCATGCGACAGAAATGTGGGTCCTTTCCTACATGTAGCCTTTAGAGTTTATTATTTTTCCTTCTGAAATCTTTTTTTTTTTTTTTTAATTTAGTCACAAAATCTTTTTTTATTAGGTGGTTAATAGCATAAAGAAACACTGCCTAGTTTAACAGGCCTCATTCTGGAGTGTTGTGAGCTGTGTGGAGCTATTTATATTCAACCTAAGTACCTGGGATAACTGACCAGTCTGATTTGGTCATGTTTTTGCAGAATTACTCTGCAAGCTCCTGCACACTTTCTTAACTTCATTATCAATAGCATCCCATTAAAAACTGTACTTTAAATAGAAATTTTAGGTACCTGTCAAAATTTCTGTGGAATCAGAACCCATAAAAGGTTCAGGCTGTTAGTGTCAGGGCTAACATACACATATGTCTGCAAAGCAAAGTGTCTGTTCTGTCTTCATCCCTTTTCCTTTGTCATGTGCTCTTTCTCCTTCTGATGCAGAGTTTTGTAGTAGTTCCCTTATTATTTTATAAATATATACTCCAGCAAAGATGGTCTTGCTGCTCAAGAGCAGACATCCTGGCAATACAGGGGATTTATGGTGGTTCAGTTTGTTTCTACTTGGCTAGGCTCAGGTAAAAAGTCTATGCTGACTTAGCCCAGATACTTGTTTCCTAAAGATAAAAAGGACAGTTTTGGCAGGTGGTGTTAGGAACTGGGACCAACACACAGGACTGGTGAGCAGTGGTGTTAGTTCTTGTATTTCTCTGTTGTTTGATGATGTTTGGGATTCTGAGGGTATTAGCTGGGATCTCTCAGCTGGTCATGATGTCTGGGCAGAAGCTGCAGGAGAAACATAGGAGTAAATGTACATAGGAGTTGAGCCCTGGTTCTTCCCCCAGTAACCTGCCATCCAAGCTCTTTTACTTAGAGGGAATGCCTGTGGTGCCTGGGTCTGGCCTGGACTGAGATGTGCTGCATTGAGAGTACAATGAGAATTTGGGGTTCACAGAGAAGGGTAAGGCTGTCCTGGCAGCACCAGCACTCAAATTAATGGAACATTCTTGTCTTACTTGTCGGTGAAGATGTGCTGGGATCAGTTGGATGCTGCAGCATCCTGCACTAAGGAGCAGTGTAGGATCAGTGAGAAGTGCAATGCTCCAGGAAATACTGGGGCTTAAGAAGCTCTCTTTCCATTGCCATTTTAGGTGCTTTTGGTCAGTCACTCTCCAGAGAAGGAAACTTGCTTCCAAGATTAACTGAAAACTTTTCTAAATACATCTTAAAGTGTGCAAATTTCTGATACAAGAGAGCTGATGCTTCTGCCTTTAGTTCCTTTTTACAGTCTCAATGAAGGTAGCAGAGTTGAGGAAGATGAGTAAGATTTATTCTGATGGTAAGATTGTTTTAAAACAACAACTAGAGCTAGTTAAGGATTATCTCCCTCCTGCTAGGGTCTGAGGGCTTTGTTTCTCTGCTCCAGATGGGGATGCATTGCAGGCACCTAAGAGCACATCACCCTGCACCCCTTCGGTTCTAGTTACAGCATCAGCTGCTGGAGGAGCACTGAACCTTGGATGCTGGACATGGCAAGCTACAAGCTCTCAGGGTTTACCTCGTTGGTCAAAACCAGGCTATCAAAGTGATGGGATAGAGCCAGTACGAGCAATGCAAAATTCTGAAGCAGTGGCCTGCCTTGTGCCCTACTTCATTCAGCGGTTTTGAGGAGTACAAACTGCTTGCATGTATATCAGTTAAAATATACATGTTGCTTTTGTGTAATGAAAAATGCTGTAATCTTCCAAATATTATGACTTAAATTGGAAGTAAGATTTGGTTACTGTTCAGCAGGAGACAGAAATATCTGACTTGCCTTCTTTTCTTTCTTTGTGACACTGTTGTAGTTGTTTATTTAAAGAAACAAAACTCTCATGTCCTTTCCTCTTGAATCTTAACTAGTGCAGCCTGAAGGGTGGCTTGCTGTTCAACTAATTTTCCCTATGAAGAATTAGGGCAGCACAGTGTCTGTAGATGTTCTGTTTTGAAAGACTGATAGACGTGCAAAAGGAGAATAGTCTTCTAAGTTCTAATTTTAGTTCCCACTACAGATTTGGGACTATGTCCGTCCATTTGATCTTTTATTATGAAATCCTCAAATCTCAGATTTTAGTTTCTTTCTACACAATCAGGTGCTGATATCCCCAAAATAAAGTGCTTCCTTGCAGTGAAGCTTTCAGTGACATCCCCGTCAAGACATTTTGGGGGATTTTTACTACTAAATGTAAACTACAAAGAATTTTTTTTTTTCCTGTGTGTTCTCTCTCATGAAGTTTTTGCTTAATGGAATTCAGAGATCAAGTGTCTGTCATATATTTTCCTCCTTCGGTCTACGGATTGTTTAAATCTTGTAAATTAATTCAAATAATTAGTAAAAACTAAACTTCCCAGCTGTCAGAGTTGCTGTATATTGATTGATGTGGAACTGGAAAGGAGTATCTTATGACTTTTAAAATGTAAAGCTTATGAAATGTTTGTATGCTCTTCCATTTCCTATGAATTGAGACAAGATACAAACAAGAATGTTTGTGCCAAAGTTTGTGACAAGCCCTCTTTCTGGCAAACAAGGAAACTTTATGTATAAATAGCGTGCTTTTATATTAAGAAAATAGTTCATGTAACTTAATAGTGTTGCAACTGGGAGAGGGGTTTGATAAACTGTAAATACAGTTATTTTATTTTTTGTACATTTTTAAGAAGGAAAAAAATAAATATTCCTATGTATGAGATATTTCTGTTGCTGTGGTGTGTATTAGTACATATTGGGACTGAGTTCCTATTTCTGAGTGCAGAAAACTTTTCAAAAAGAAATACAAATTCATTCTGTTGAGAAAACAAGAACATAGACTGAAAAAAATAATCACCAAAACATTGGTTCAGTGCCTGGTCTGGTAGATGGTGAGGGGAACAGTGGTTATTGTCTACCCAGACTTCAGTAAGCTCTTTGACACTGTCTCCCATAAGACCCTCACAGAGAAGCTGTTGGTGTATGGGCTGGATGAGCAGACAGTGGATTGAAAACTGCTGAATGGCTGTGCCCAGAGGGTGGTGATCAGTGGCACAAAGTCTAGTTGGAGGCCAGTGACTAGTGGTGTATCCCAGGGGTCAGTACCAGGTCCAGTCCTGTTCAATATCTTCATTAATGATCTGGATGATGAGGTAGTGTGTACCCTCAGCAAGTTTGTTGATGACTGGGTATGGTGGCTCCCACCAGCAGAGGGTTGTGCTGCCATCAAGAGGAACCTTGACAGGCTGAAGAAATGGGCCTACAGGAACCTTGTGAAGTTCAACGAGAAGTGCAAACTCCTCTATCTGGGGAAGAACAACCCCGTCACCAGTACATGCTGGGGGCTGCCCAGCTGCAAAGCAGCTCTGCAGAAAAGGACCCAGGGGTCCCAGTGGACACCAGGTTGAACCAATGTGCACTTGCAGCAAAGAAGGCTGATGGTATCCAGGGCTGCATTAGACAAAGCATTGCTAGCAAGCCAAGGGAGGTGATCTTTATTCAGTGCTGGTGAGGCCACACCTGGAGTTGTGTGTCCAGCTCTGGGCTCAACAGTATAGGAGAGGCATGGACATCCTGGAGAATCCAACAAAGGGCCACTAACCTAATGAAGGGACGGGAACACCTCTCCAGCAAGGACAGGCTGAGAGCTGGGACTGTTCAGCTTGGAAGAGAAGGCTCTGGAGACATATTATCAGTGTGTACAAATACCTGAAGGGAGGGTGCAAGGAGTACAAAGCCAGGCTCTTTTCAGTGGTGCCCAGAGACAGGCCCAGAGGCAACAGGCACAGACTGAAGCACAGGAGGTTCCCTCTGAACATCACTTTTTTACTGTGAGGGTGACCAAGCACTGGCACAGGTTGCCCAAAGAGGTTATGGAGTCTCCATCCTTGGAGATATTTAAAAGCTGTTTGGGCATGGCCCTGGACAAGTGGTTCTAGGTGGCCCTGCTTGATCCAGGGGGTTGGACCAGTGACCTCCAGAGGTCCCTTACAACATCAACCATTCTGTGATTCTGTGACATGTCAGAATGTCCCGGGAACCTGGCTGGAAGTGCTGGCACTAACATATTTGGAGTCTAGGGCACCTGGCATCTGCTCCTGCTGAGCCCTGTGTGCCCAAAGCACTGAAGCATACCTGACCATGCATCTTGCAGTAAAACATTTTCATCAACCATTTTATTTTCCACCAGCTGACTTTGTCTTTTCAAACAAGAATCCAGGAGATGAGAATGTCCAAGTGGGAAATTGCTTGGGAAAGCATTTGCCTTGGCAAAGGGAGGCTGCCCCATCAGTGGCATGGCAGCCCTGTCTTGCTGTGGAGGTGAAGTTCAGTGCTCCCACTGAGGGCAAGTCCTGAGTGGGACCAACTGCTGTGGAAGTCAGCCCCTGAGATCTCCTCTCCTCTGTCAGGCAGAGACCACACCTGGGTAACGAGGAAAGAAGTTAATTTACCTGAAATGTCTTGGCCAGCAGTGTTAGCTCCAAGAATCCAGCTTCCTCCATCACTTCTCCATCCGAACACAACTCATCCAGTTGTGTCCAGCTCTAAGAGCCTTTTCACAGCCACTAGGGTTTTTAAAAGAAGGCTTTCATTGTGTGCTGGGCATTTTCTAATAATTTTCAAAAGTATTTGTCAGCAGGAAAGCTAGGCACTAAGCGCTCCGCCGCTTGGTGAGTATGACTGACGAACAAAGAACAGAAGAGTTCTTCCCAGATGCTCCAGAAACCAGAGAGACCTGTTTCCTTCCAACCACATGCTCTTTGCCCTGACACGGTCTCCAGTGCAGCCTGTGTTCCCTCACCAGCCCTTCTGCAGTCGGCACTTGAGCTACAACAGAAACCAAAAGTCCTATGTATATAATGCCATGTATATATGATGTCAGCTGTGGGACTGACTGCAGTTTGCTGGTATTGGTAACCTCCATGGATGAGCTCGCAGTCCAAGGTGCTGCCCCTGACACTGTGGATCCTCAATCCAGCAGGTTTTGGGGAGTTTCTTGGGGGCTTTGCCAGGCCCCAGGGATACTGTCTGGATGAACAGTGTGAGGTGAGTCAGGACCAGCTCTCATGAGGCCCTTTAAAATAATCATGTTTCCTGGGGTCTGCCTGTGATAGATGTTTAATCGTGTTTTATAGGAAGTAATATTACTACGTGGCTCTTAGAAAGCAAATGCTTTAACAGCTGAGTGGTTGGACGTGCTGCGTCTGCAAGGCTGTGGAGGAGCAAGGAGAAGCATGTTGGCTGATGGGAACCGCTGCATGCACAGCATGCTCCAAGGCCAGGCCATTTCTAACATGGCTGAGTGAGGGTTTAGCAAGGTGACTCAGAAGGTCTTTAAGAAAAACTAGGAGAGGGGGGCAAAACACCCCTCCTCTAGCTCTTGACTGAATCTTTACGGGACTCAAAGGGGCAGCAAAGCTGTGTTTTTCAGCACTTTCCCAAGCTCTTGGCTTGATTCATGCTGCTGAAAACAGTGACTGACTCCAGAGAGTGCTCTTTCTCAGATGGGGCCAGATCCAGGGGTCACAAGCTGATAAGATGCAGGGTCTTGGGTCCCCTCCTCCCTGAAGCAGTGGGAGGGACAGTCCCAGGCTGCTCGGGTGCAACATGTGCTCAAGTGCCTGGTAGTGGCCATCACCTGAAGCCAGGCTCTGTGCTGGGAGCCTGTGCACATCCCTGTCCTGGGACAGAAGCCTTGGGATTTGCACAGGGAAATGCACAGGCCAGCAAAAGTGTTAAGTGGAGAATTTTAATATCGCTATGTAAATAAACACCTCCTTACACCCTTGCCTTTTCTACACCCTACTGCTAAACTGCGTTATGGCTCTAATGGGAGAATGAGGAGAACATACATCCCAGGGAGTCTGGCAGAATGGAAGCTCATGTAATAAAGCCGTTTTGCAGGTGCACTGAGCACACAGGGTACCTGGATGATGTAACTGATGCTCCAGTCATGCTACAGCCTGTTTCAAGCCCATATTAATGTGCAGTTCCACAAATAAGATGGGATTTTTTTTAATCTCAAGAGAACTAGGCACTGGTTTCTGTTACTTTCCAGCAGGATTTAAACTACTTTTGGCACCCTGGTGCTAATCCCAGCTCAAAATTTAACCTAGGTAGAAGTTTGAGGAGCTTAATAAGCATCCACAGGAGTGTGAGCCAGCCCCCTCCAGAGCCTGGCTGAGGCTGGCAGGAGCCCCTGCTGTGATGGGCTCTGCTGCCACCCCATGAACCAGGTCTCAGAGCAACTAACCACAGCTACCACCCTACCTACCCATGGTCCCTCCTCGCATCCTGCCCCCCGATGGTGTGCCAGTCATTCAGAGATTAAAAAATGCCCTAAACCTGGAGAGGGATTTATCTATGGCAGAGAAAACTCCCATCAGCCAGCTAAGATGGCCTTTCCAGTTCCAGAGGACTAGGGCTCTCAGCCTTGTGCTGTCTGTCCTTCCTTTGCTTTTATAAACCACTCTGCATTATCTTGCCCTTTGCTTGGCCGCCAGCTTTAGCTGCTGGAGGAAAAAATGTACTGGCAGCGGAGAGCCCAGCCAGCTGCAACGTGCCAGCACAGCCCCCATGCAGGGCTTAAGCCCTCACTAAGTCCTCCAGAGTGGCTTGCCTGGCTGCTGCCCCATTGCCCACAGCGGTGAGTGGGCCAGGGGCTGTGAGAGCTGCAGTCAAAGGCTTCTCCAAGGTTTGCTCACCAGATCATGGGGCTAGATGAGGTCTTAAGGCTTCAGTGTGAAGGGAGTAACAGCGCATAGCACATCACAGCTAGCTGCAGCAGAATGTTTATTAGTAGGAAAGAACATTTAGGGGACTTCAGTAGGAGAATTTGAACCATTGGTATCCACCATACATGGGTTTTCATCAAGATTGTTCAAGGTAACATATTTATATAAGAAAACAAAATAATTCATATTTAGGTGCAATCAGTAATTCCAGTATGAAAAAGCACCATGTCACAAAACAGTTTACAATACAAAAGTCTTCAAAATCTAACATTTAAAAACAATATTTGTTCAACAGTAATAACAATACAGTAAAAAAACTCTTATTTCCCTTCAAACAATACTGCTTATATATTTTGGCACTGAAAAAGAAACTATCACAAACGCGCCTTTTTAACCACACAATGCTGTTTTGTGAGTGTCTATATAACAAGGAAAAACATGCTTTTGAAGTCAGTCATTTTGCCAGGTGCAGTTTGAACTGCTTTCTCCGTTAAAAAGAAAAAAACTCAAAGAATAAAAACTCCTAAGCTGCAGCATGTCTTGTCTTTTGGCCCAGGACATGATCAGGAGAAGCATCTCTCTCAGACTCAATCCTCTGAGTAAATCAGCCTTGCCTGAAAGGCTGGATCTGAGCCCCTCTTCCCTCTCCAAATCCGACAAGAAATGTAGATCTAGTCCTGTCTTTTAGGGACTGACCCCAAGTTTTCACTATATTAAGCACCTCGATAAGATTCTGACCCCAAACATGCCACTCAGGCTCTTTCTTTTCCCTTAATTGCTTAATTCCTCAAAATTTTAGTTAATTTCCAAGCCACTTGCAGAAATGGTCTTACAATGTGAACCCATCTGTTTTGTCCCGGTTAGCCAGCAGTCCTAAGGAAAGCTGGACACTGGGGCCAGCGGGGTGCCCTGGGTTAGGGGACCCTCCTCAAGTTCACCTTCTGGGGCAGGGGCTGGCACACAGTGCAGGAGGAGGAAGCTTGAGTCTGAGAGAGGGTAATACAGAAAACTAGACTTTTCAGGAAGAATTAGTTTCCACTCAAAACTGACCCCTATTAAAACGAGAACGCAGGTACTATGCTCCAGGTGAAACACCGTGCTGTGTGCAGCTATGACGACCCTTGAAAAAGGCTGATTCTAGTGAACATGCAGTCCTTGGTGCTATCTCTAAAAGCCAAACGATAACAAAAAAAAAAAAATCACTTTAAATAGTTTTACATCTTACATCAAAGATGCCACTACAAAAACACAATAGTATCACACATTAATTAGTACAGTCTTAAAAATGCAAACCAACACTGGTAAGACCCATACATTCCGCATATCGTATGTACAGAAGAGAACAGCTTCTTGAGAGGAGAGGACAGTCATAGATAATCTTTTTTTTTCTGAGTACATTGCATAATACAAATACTTTATCAGCAAAAGAAAATTTTACTCTGACACTAAGAATCCAAGAAAGGTCCTAACTAGAAATTAATAGCAGGGGGAACAGTGTGCGTGCTGGGGGTACAAAACACATACACAATCCTCCGCCAAAATCTCTGTCTGCTCTGATGGCCTGATCATCTACTTCCATTTTACCAGGTAGGTTTTACATGTTGCTCTACAGGTACATGCTCCCAAAGCACGCAACAGCACAGCTCCAAATCCTGAGAGCTGCCCTCAGTCTTTCTGGAGGCAGCTCACCTCTAGATGTCTTTTCCATGGCCTTTGCCTCATGAGAACTGGCTGGAGACTCTGAATATCACCAAATGAGCTTACAACAGAACCGGGGAGGGGGGGAAATTTAACACATCACAATAGCTATAGGCAACTACACGCAGGACACTAGCAATTCTAGACAGCATAACAAAAATATGCAGACCACTTAAATCATAGTTGTCCCTCTTCTGAGTTGTAAAAGTCTTCTTTAGGATATGTAGGTTTGCTTACAAACCATTCATCTAGAGAGGTATCTAATTTTGCCGAGACACAGGATATGCTGAACTCCATGCTGCTGCAGTTAATCTACCCATGGTAGCTTATTTAGATTTGGTATCTCTACGCTGCAATGTAGAAATAGCCTGAGAGAACAGAGATGAGAAAGCTCTCGCTGTGGGATGGTCATGGACTTAAACAGGAACTGGACACTTGGATCCATTCAGCTTTTGGCTATGGTTTATCTCAATTTATCAGTCTCTACAGCATTAAAAAATATCTGCCCAAATTTATACAAACAAATGTATCACTATTTACTTTTGCATCCATTATATAATTTATTCAGCAATATATAATAATCAAAAAGTATCAAGTACTTCAGTCAGAGGATGCCAATATTGGTCACCTTGCATTCAAGAGAGAAATAGAACTGAATATTCAAATATTAACTACAAGACTGCTTGGACGGAATCAAAGTGAGCAAGTGGAAGAGATAAACATATTGAAATGCAGCTCAATCTGTCTCCTTGTGACAAATGTGCAGACAAAAATAATCCCTAATGTAATTAAGCACTTCATTTTTACTAGGCACAGTGAAGCCACCTTGCTGGTATTTGCTCAGGCAGCTCTGCTCCTGGGATCATTGGGAATTTTGCTAACATATGAACTAAATGACCAGCAGGGATGAATCTAAGAGGATCTAAAAATAAATAAATAAATCACAAACACAACTAAAACATGAATAAGGAAATTAAATACAAAATACCAAAGAAACATGATCTTGTAGAGCATTCATATGACTAACATGGAGAACAATGTCTTTAGTAAGCTTCCTTAGATCCCTATCAGATTGAAACTCTGGTTTTGTTTTTCCTTTTTCTTACAGCTACTAATAAAAACTATTTGATTGCCCTGGAAATGGGAATAAGCCAATGACAGGAAATAAAAAAGGTGTTGGTGGCAAAGAACTACGAGTTCTCTCCTAAACAACTGCATAGGTCCTATTAATCTTCCCTCTTAAAACAGCCAATTAGCAGCACAAATGAAGCTTAGAATTTAAGAGGATTTTCTCAGGTGGGTTTACTAATCACCATCATCCTCTTCAGTGGGGGAACATGAGGCCAACCCTGAGTACCACTGAAACCCTTGTCCCCAGGGAGGAGAAAACCAGAGGTCACACCCTCGACACGTGTTTTTGACAGGTGGCAGAAAGAGTTTCTGCCTGGCATTATTACACCAAAATTATCACTCGGTTCATAGCATCAGGGTGCTCCAGGCAGCATCAGGGCACTACACGCTGAATGGTGACACATAGGAAGATGCTGCTCCTGCCTGGAAGAAATGAGCTGTCTGGGGAATAAACTACGGGGGCAGAGAGCAAACGCCAGTCAGGTTCAGTCTGCAGTGCATCAACAAACACATACAGGATAATGAAAACCGCATTGTTCCAGAGGTTCAGTGTGTTCTTGAAATGTTTAATACTGTCATTACTTAATAATAGGAAATAAAGAGTGTGGTTGGCAGGGTACACACAGTAGGGCCAAAGTCTGGGAACCAGATCAGAAGCTGTTCCATCTAAGTCCATCAAGCCTGGCTTCTCCAGATGTCAAGGGCTGGTGTTTGTTACTCACACAGAGGCTAGGGATGGCAACTGGGAGGTGGGTGCAAAACTTTGGAGAGCCAGACATCCTGAGCGCCTGCCCTGGGAAGGTGAGAACATCTTTGGTATAAGGTCAGGGCAAGAAGGGAAGATCTAAGACATGTCTCAGCTGCACAGTAAGTGAACGCTATGGAGAGGGTGGCCGTCATGTACTTCGAGATCGGGGAAGCACTCAGCAGGCTGAAGAAGCTCAGATGACCGTCTCTGTGGCAGGACCCAGAGTCCCCAGCCTCAGCACACAGTGAGGACTAAGCAGCCTGGGAGGTTAGAGGAGCTATTCTGTGCTGACTATTGCCAAGGGGGTTTCACCCTGTGAATTCAGACCCTGATCTAAAGGCAGTGATGTCTCTTACAGTTTTTTCTCTAGTCTTTTCACGTTGTTCACTATAACCCAAGCTCTTTTTTGCCTTGTTTATTGTGCATTAGTCAGCATTTTACATGTGACAGCTTAACCCCAACTATACATATTAAAATAACATTTATGACCTGTGGGAGCAATAAGGAAACCAAATATCTACACTGCAATAAGCCCCTCACATCTGGCCTTTCCAGCTGTTATTTGTTAAGATATGGAGAGCATATCTGAAAAGCTCTATATCTTATCCTGTGAAAATCCCCACCCCTGACACAACTTAGTATGGATGATTTGGAAGCAACAACAGCAAAAGCCAGGCTGGAATAAGGGGTGCTGCTGAGACACCCATGGCAGCCAGTGACGGTTTCTGCAAGGGACAAGGAGATTGACTTTGCATTCAACTGCTCTGAATGCCAGAGGCACCTAATGGCTTCTGCAGCTCCTCAACAGTGGACCCAATTTCTAGTGTCACTGCCTTCCATGCCAATTTACAGACTCTGCTGCTTTTTCCCTCACGTGCTTAAAACACAGCTGTTCTAACCTTCACCAACCTGAAAAATGGCACCCGGGCTTTAAGAGACAAAAGGAGCTTTCCCTTCTTGTATACCTGGACTAGGAAGAAAGCTCCTGCAGGCGTTTTGCCTTGTTACAGTTAGGAAATGCCTTATACTCCTCCCAGGAGTTGTTTGTTCAACTTGTAACTGGGGCACTGCAAATAGCTCTGTTGCTTGTATGTGAGAAGGAGCAGAGTTGTTCCACTCATGCAACTGCATGTTCATGCTGAAGGTACTTAAAAGTGTATTTTTTCAGTGCCTCTGACTGAATATGCAGCAGACAGAGCTGCTCAGCTAGAAGGTGCCATTTCTGGTCTAGCTCTATCTCAAAGCACATCACACCACGAGTCTGACATATCATTGCTTTGTATCTTATCTGCCTACTGCGCAGTCAGTGGAAAACTCCACATGCAGCTCTGACTGTTGCTCAGCTGCTGACGCTTGCCAAGTTTCTCTGCATTTCTAAGCACACGTTCTGCCTGCGATACCAAGGAAACCAACTTCCCCCACTTTAAGACTCCTACATGAGATCCCATCCAGTAAGACACAGAGCAAAGAATGCAGCCAAATGCTTGTGCAAAGGGCAGGTGAAATATTCTTCTTGCACCAGTTACCTGACACCTAACTCCTGAGCCCAAGGACCGCCTTGCCAGGGAACCGAGGGAGCACCATGAGAAAGACAAAAGGAGGTGCTGGCGTAGTGGGTGTTCAGGAGGTCATGTCCAGCCCTCCCTTCTGCTTGTTTCACTTGGTGCTTGTATGCTAGGCTTCAAAAGAAAATTCTTTGAAGGATGCCTCCTTTATCCTGACCGTGCTATATTGCTATCATGTTGCTTCTTCACCAGTGTTGCTAAAAAAAAAAAAGAGAGAGTTTTAAAAGAAGGGAGACAGCTGAGCTCAGGATGTTCATTCTGAGGCAGGAGATTCCCCCCCCCCCCCCCCCCCCCCACTGCCACGTGTCCCCAGGGACCTGCCAGCTGTCACCGTGTTCCCCAGTTCACATGTACTGAGAGACGTATGACCATGGCCATATTCTCATCTCAGCTTAGTCTGCGGATTAGGGCTCAACATCAAGTTACCACAGTTCACCAAGTTTCCATGAGTCAGCTGAGCTGAGGTTTCTGCCCATGTGTGTGCTTTCAGCCCACAGCAAATGCAAGGTAATGAGACTTAGCATGGTCCGCAGTGAAAGAAAATTCAGCTAAGCCACATTATTGCATGCTTGCCATCAGTGAAGAGAGCACATGCAGAAAAGTTCTGGGGCTCAGTCCCCAGGGGCAGTTATTAAACCATGGGGATTTGGTCATGTGTGACCACTTCTTGTGCTGGTGTTCAATACTTCTGCACATAGACCTTGTCCAGCTACAGAACTTACATAGTTCTGGCTTATTGTCTTAAGCAGCAGTGTCTAGAAAATGTGGAGGTCATCCTTTATAACAAAGAACAACAAAGGACAAAATGTCTTGACAGTAAGATAAAAATCCCACAAGCTCCTAAGAATAGCAAGAACAGAACAGCTCTGTGTACCTCAGGAACATCCACTGCTGTGAACTCACAGGGCTTCAAATAATGTTGAAACATAGATCTTTCTTCAGTCCCTCTCAAACCATTAGTGCTCACAAAAAGACATGCATGCTGGTTTTACAAGGATTGCATTCCCTTTTCTTTTCCCAAAGCACCCTAAAACAGACAGGCTGCCACAGATCGCACAACCCAATAGTCCTCACTTCAGGTCTTCTGGCCCAGAGTTTGGCAAGCTGACTGGGAATGCTGTATAAATGGTACTGGCATTTTCCATGGATTCAGTCTGCATGTGAGATGTACTCATTAATTCATTTGGACAACACACTGAGTGAAAGTTACCCCTTTCGCATGCAACTAATATTGGAGAATGCATTACAAAATTGAGAGGTGATGTGAAATAGTTATGTGCTGTCTGCCATCCCGCTGGTATGGAAATATTGCTGATTGATCGCTTTCAAGTGTCTGACCTGCTGTGCTATTTTATACAGGATAGGTCATTTTGTTTTCAGGAAGTTTATGAAGGCAGTTATGTTTGCAAATGCAAATGCCAGCAAAGCACAAAATTCCAATCTGAGGCACAGCACACCACTGCTGTCCTGCTGATCTGAGGTCTGCAGATGCTCCTATCACAACTCCAGCTATGGATCACTTCTGAAGTATGTGCAGAGACAGAGGAAGAAAGGGATAGTTAATAATTTAAAACAATATTAATCATCAGTGGTAGTCAGGTAAAAGAATAACCTTAGTTCACTCTGTAAATGTTTATACAAAATCTTATCTCAGCTACGTCTTCTGCAGCTGTAGGCTAATTCTTATTCTCCTAGATTTTGTGAACTGTGGGAAGAATTACATCTCTGCTGGCCTGTGGTCATATTGCAGGTTGTGTTTTCAGACACGTGTTGTACACTATTAACATGTGAACCGAGCCTGGCCCCAAAGCCCCACAACTACTGAGTCAAAACAGAGAGATTAGGTTCTGGGCCAGAAATATCGTATAAAACTAAAAGGAGATGGAATGCAGTTGCTTAAATAATAGACAACTTTTTAAAAATTTCAGTCACATGCAGGTGCTTTCACAACACCAAAAGGAAGATGGAAGTGTAGAAGGTATCCAAGTTGACCTTCAGTAAATGCCAGCTTCTGTAGGTCTGGGTTACTTTGGGTCTGGGTTCTTGCACTCAGTAGGGAGGTCACAAGTTCATCAGGGTTCCTCTAGCGTCACCTAGTCCTGCACTCAGCACTGGTGGTGATGGAGCACCCCAAGAACGACTGGGACAGGGGGACTGGTCATTCCCATCTGACAGAGGGGATGTGGATCAGTGCGTGTCCACTGACCTTCCTGCAGCAATCCCCAGCAGTCTGGCCAGGCTTGTCCTGCTGAAAAACAACTCTAAAAGCACTCAAGTGGGAACATGGCTTTCAATATATATGGGGTGATGGGTACAGGAGAGAGGGCCAGAACCTCTCCAGGTAAACCAGAAAATTACCTTGAAGAAGGTAGACACAGGCTCTCCTTTGAATTGTTAGATTTGTGCACAGGATGTCTAATGAAGATTAGGGAGAAAGACATAGGGAACATTTCCATTAACCAGAATAATTGGAGCAAAATTTGCCAGTGATGCTTATAACAGCTAAAAGCACTAGTATTGAAATGTGTTTGCATCTGTGGTTGGGCCTCTTTTGCTTTCTCATTTTCCCACATAAATCTCTGTTCACTATTTTCATTACTATAATGGGAATTTATCATGAACTGGATTCCTATGATCATTTGAGACAAAGGTGTGTGCCTGAAGACATTTATTGAGTGTAATTAGCCCATCATCATTTTACTACAACTGATTAGCAATGTTATTTTCAATTTATTTTTATTTTAATTTAATATGCTCTGCACTTCACACCTGGCAAAGCAAACGGTATGGAAAAATTGATCTGGGATTTTTTTCTTTCAGTTATTGTACATGCTAGCTAGTGTTCAACAAAAAATTATTCATACCCGGCTACTTATTCATGACTTCTAATTAGTACTTAGCTAATCGTCATCTGTAAAGCAGATTTATTTTACTTAGTTTATTTTAAATTAAGGCTACTAGGGATTAGCATCTACAAGGTCACTTGACAAAATGCCAACCTTGCCTGTTAGACAAAGGTTACTCTAATGAGCTCATGAATTCCCAATGCTGTGCACTGCCTACATGGGTACCTCTCCAACAGGATCACAGAGCAGACTTTAGCTAATGACAGATTAATGCCAATTTAGTCAGCATAATGCCTCCTGTCGTGAAAGCTTTTCTGTTGCAGCAGCACTTGTGAAGTCCCTAAGAAATCCCATGTATGTGTACTAGCTTTGCATACAGCAACTTTGACCAAAGGATAAAGTTTTGCAGCAGCAAATTTCAGAACTCCTGCATCTAGGTGAAAAGATAAACATTCAACATTTCTCTCAAGAGCTGATCTTTTTTTTTTTTTAATTTTTATATATATAAATATACCATAAAGCGTACCATTTCCTTGTTTCAGTACAGATTTTTTGAACTTTACTAAAATAAATGAAATATAAATGCTACAATTTTTTGTTTAAAACAAGTTTTGATGACAACCTTCCCCTAAGAGCAGGCCCATAAAATCTGTTAGCTACGTGGAGAGAGACAAAAACACCTCCAAAACTTCATACTATGCAAGAGCATTCAGAACAGCAGATGTGCCTCAGCTGGAGCTGCTTGCAGGAGTCTGTGAGTTCCTCACATGAATGTCCACTCTCCTTAGTAGACACTGTTTTATTACTAACCTGAAAATTTCACATTCAATATGTATCTCCCTTAAATTCATTGTCAAGACCCAGTTTTCTGTATCTGTGTCTGCCTTTGCTGATCCCAAATGGCAAGAGGTATTGTAAGTTGTGGATTTGGGGATCAGGATTGCAAATTGCTGAATTTTCAGATAAAGCCATGTGAAATCAAACACTGTAAACCTAGCAAAAAATATCGACCTTTGTTTTTTCCCTTCTCCTTCACAACCTGGAAAATGTTCACAGCATTTAAACAACGAGGCATAGGAGCAGGGGTGCAGATGATATACCCTGCACATGTTTTGCACTTTTGTGCTTGTTCCTGAACCTGTCTTTGATCTTAACTGGTGCCTCCTGGACAGGAGAGGAGGTTCCAGGTGAATCCTACTGCACCCATCACAACCCCTTTGGTTCAATCTCTACTACACTTTCAGGTCCTGCACGTGAATACCTAACTACTAAAGCAGCAATCTAAAATCTGTCAGTGTGTCTTGCTGCCAAGGGTTCTGTTGTTGGTTTTCTCCTTTTCAACGTGTACTTTCCAAAACAGACATGTTAAAACAAAAAACCAAAATGAAATCTTTAAAACAATGATAACACCACAATATCTGTTTAAAACAGTACTGTTCGTGCTCTGGACAAATTGTTAAGAGCAATTCAGCATTCTTATAATTAATCCACAACAAAAGAAGCTATAAGATGCCACAAATGAAGGCATAATTGGCCATACAGAGGCAACACTACCATGAATGTTGTTTGGCAAGGAAAAAAAAAAAAAGCAGATACATAATTCATCCAAAGAACAGGTTCAGAACTGCCCGGCACTGCTGGGATCACACTGCAGGAGACGGACTATGGATGGATCACTCTTGGCGCCTCGGATGAACTCTTCCAGAGAAAGCTTTCCTAGAAAAGAAACATGTTTGCTTAGTGCACATGGTGGGTCACAGCACACCTGCCAAGCCTCTGGACAAGTACAGTGGAAGGAAGCTGGGGGTGCCCAAGGAACACCCCTGGGAAAGCAACCCTACAAGGCAAAGCCCTGCCTGCCTGCACCCCACTGGCTGTGGATGGTGGTGGCCTTGCCTGGGCAGTCAAAGGAGGAGTCATAGGTTTGAGGGGTCACCCCGTGTGGGCAGGACACCCCAGCCAGCCAGCATGGGGGCAGAGGAGGCCACCCCGGCATCTGGAGGGGGCCTACCATCACGGTTGGTGTCCATCTGGCGGAAGATCTTCTCTGTCCTCTTCTCTGGTGTTGACTCATCTTCTGGCATCTTCATTACAGAAGAAACCATCTTATAGATTGCCTGTGTGATATGACAGGAGCAAAGAGCTGGTAAGAAACACATTATCTTAATGCAGGGCTATGATTATGTCCTGGTGACTGAAACAGGCAGAAAATACACTGGGGGGGACCTGCTCTCTGGATGCCGAAGGGAGTCGGGTGTCACCAGTACATGCATCTACTCTCTTCAGTTTGGATCAAGTTTGGGTTTGGACCAAGGTTACATTTTTCCTTATTAAAACAGTCTTTGGATTAATTTATCACTTGTACAGCATGTTAGGCACTCGCAGTTTCCAGTGCTTGGGGGAATGCTAAGACCACAGAGGTCTTGTCCTGTGCTGCAGTGTGTCTCCATGCTTTGGCCACCCTGGCTCCATCCTCACCACCCCGACTCCTCATCCTGCCTTTGCTGCAGCCCCCATGTCCTTTCTCTCCCACATTGGTCAGCATCCTGCCTGCAGGGAGAGCGGTGACTCACTCCCTCCATTTGCCATGTCTCACAGATAAAGAAGACTTGAGCAGCAAGGAGGTGGCCTTTTCCTTGGGGCTGGTGTGCGTACGTTGCTTAAAACCTCATTCACAATTTGTTTCACAGAGAGCAGATGTTTTGGTCCCACACAGAACTGGTGCTACCCATAGCTAGTCTTTCCATAGACAAATCCATTACTCACTTATGGTGCTAGCCACCCCTAAAACAGAGGTAACGTTAATTTTAAAACAAGAATGAGTAATTGTCTCTGAACTGCTTATCCAAATGGTGCCAGCAAATGTGAGCATGCAGTACCAGCAACAAGTGGGGTTTGTGTTAGATAACTTTATGGTGATACACAGCTGGGAGAACAGCAGCAGCCAGACATCTGCAGGGTGGTGGTAGCCTTGGGGGATCCTCCCGGCCATTTAGAGAGGCAGCATATCCCAGCTCAAAGCAGCACTGCCCTGGTCTGACCAGCTCCTTCTGCCTCCTGTGGCAGCTCTTTGACTTCTGGGTGATGGGCGCTGCACTGGGCAGTCACTGTGCCCTCCAGCCCTGGGGTGTAGATGTGGATCGCTTTCTTCCACAGGTTCAAATTCTTGTTTCCCCCAAAACACAGTGTCTGCAGTGGTCAGTTGATAACAGTGCAGACGTGATTGCTTTAGCTATTTGTTCTTCACTTCCTCTTGCTCTGGGAAGGGGGGGGTCCTTGGTGCAAGCTCAGTACTGCTCACTGGATCTCCCCTCCCCACCTTTCCCATACATGAAGGCACTCTGGCTTGCACGCTCCCATCATCTGGCTGAGGGTTCCCAAGGGCCAGCTCCAGGAATGTAACAGCACAGATTCACTAGCTGAAGGATGCTGCTAAGCAGCACAGACCTTTTACACTCAGACTAGGGAGCAACTGCTTCCTTGGACATCTTGATCAGCTTCTCCTCTGCCAGCAGCTCACCTTTCACATCTTCTGGCCTTTAAATAATTTGAAGAGCTACACCCTGAGAAAGGCAGTTGGCTGTTTAATTAATTATTCATCACTTCATGCTCAATGCAATCAAACATCTGCTCCCTCAGTTATGTCATCAACACCGTGACTGTGGATTTCCTGGTCTGCCCTCCGGTGAGTCTGTAACACTGGCTATGGGCCTGAACAGGGGAACAGAGGAAAACATTTCAGCATGAACAGCTGCTGGATGAATGGAAAATTGGTGGCCAATAGTCATCCTCATCATCATGATTTGTGCGGGGGAGTGCCCAAAGGCTCCTATGAGAATTAGAGTGCCAGAGTATTGGGCAGAGCCTACATACAGGCAGGGATGCTGTCCACACAACTGTGACCATCTGATAACCAGGAGAACAGAAGAAAGGATAAACATGCAGCCATATGAACATAGGGATGAGGGAGCTGGAGGAAGGAGGCAATAAGGGAAGAAAAAAAAAAGGGTAGGGTGGACAGTAAGAATTTACCCCTTCTTCATCCTCATAGGCATGCAAGGCTTGTAGGGGTCAGAGCAGAGATGAGGCTTATAAATCTGCTAATGTTTAAGCATCTTAAGCTGTCTGGCTTTTGTCTGGGGTAGGAAGAGAGGTGGAGGGGTCATTCCCTCACTCTGGGTGAGAGGATGGCAAAGCAGAGAATCTGTATTGAAAGTGTGGGAGGAATGCTCTGGACCGGGAGTGCAGGCATGTTTACCCTGATCAAAGTAACCATAGTAAGAATATGCAGATTTTTAGGACAAAAAAAAAAGCACTTCAGGATGACTTCATCCTACAGGGTCCTTTTCACAGAGGCGTGTGAAGGGAATAACAGATGAGATATTCTAGGAAAGCCAGATGGGAATAACATAGTAAGCGTTCCTTTCATGCTGAAAATGGTTACTCTGGACAAATTCTTATGTCCTTACTCAGAAGTTCAGTGGGAACTTTTCCCAAAGTAAAAGCCAGCTAAAGCTGATTAAGAATCTTGAAACTTGCCCCATATTAATTCAATGCAGCTACACAGAGCTCTTTATTGAGTGCTTGAAAGAGCAAGCTTTGAAAAGGATAATTACATGGAGCTGGGCTGTGCTAACCCTGGGCTGCAACCTGGGACCGAAAGACTGCAAGGGCTCCACTCCATGTGGAGTACGACTCCTTGGCCTCCTAGCACTTGGGCTGAATGCCACTGGTGGCATTCAGTAGAAGGTTTGGAGGTGGTTATCTGTGAGCAGACACCTGAGTCAGGGCAGCTTTATCAGGTGCACTCCATCAGGAGGGCTCCTTACAGCTCCCTGGCACCTCTGAATGCCACCAAGAAGCTGTGCTTCCAGAGCCCTTTGTTCATCACTGGATGGAGCACAGGCTCCAGCTTCAGCTGAGCTGGCTGGTTCCCTGCTGAGCTCTTCCCTTTGATTTTCCACCTGCATGTGGATCAGTGGTGGTGGGTGATTTAGGGCAAATCTCAGCCCTCTGCTCATTCACACAAGTTTTTCTCCCAGTCACTGGCTGCCACTGTGTCACTTAGGCCAGAAACCTTGGTGGGGGCTACATTTTCCTGCCATGCTTGGCAAAACATCAAAGAGCTCTTTATGGTGATGGCAGCAATGACAGCACAAATTATCAGTCAATCCTTTTTACTCCGTTGAAATAAATTTTGACAGCTAAGAGTCTCATGAAGTGAATAATTGCCCTGAAAAACTGCTTTCCTCTCAGTCTCATGGGGATTTTTGACATTGTCTTTACTGAGAACCATATCAGCTTCTGCTTCTTCCCATACCAGTTTCTATTTCTTCCTGACTTACAAATAAGCTATCCCAGCAAATGAAACATGTGCGCTCTGTTTGTATTAAACTGAAAGTGTTATGCTCATCTCTCCGCTCAGTATTCTTAACATGTCTTATGACTCCATACAGTGAAAAAATGTTCCCTGAGAACAAGGTTTCAAGCTCTTATCTGAACTCTTATTTTAAGAGACTCTTCCAAATATGTCCCATTTCAGCAAGGGGAACAAAGACAAATCTTCTAGCTGGTTTGCAGCTATTTTTGAGTGGACTGGTCTATTTAGATTATAGGTAAACATATGGGAGACATGAAAAGCATTTCTAGAGCAGGAGAAACTGAGAGGATTTGCTGTGAGGACTGTCAAGAGGGCAGGCTATGAAGCATCTTCCCACAGTACTCTGCAGATGTGCTACGCCTGGTAGTCTAGCAGTATCCTGTGGACCTTCTATCATTAGGCTCTGCAATTGTCAGCCCACTGCTGAAGTCCTTCAAGTTATGTGATCCTCCAAACTGTGCAGCCAGCTCCATGTGGATGGCTCAAGTACGTCTCGAAGAAGGGCTTTTTGGAGTCTTGTCTAGGGGAAGCTCATGGGCAGGCGTGATGAGTCTGTGACAGGCTATGCGTACATGGTTAACAGCACTATGGCAAACGGAGCTTAAAGGACCACAGATGCTTTGCCCTCTAGCCCATCGCTTTGGAGAGACAATGGGTTTCAGAAAGTTATTATGGACCATTCATGTTCACCTTCTTCGCAGATGGCAAGGCAAGGGCTCCTGTGGGACATGAGCCATCTTAACCAGTAGCTCTGCTTTTTCCAGTGCTGCTGCTGTTACCACAAGCACCTTCTTGCAGTGCTGAGCAAGAGTGCAATGTCTGCATTGCCTGCAGAGGTGTTAGATTTGGCCAGAGCATGAGAAAGGAAATGCAAGTACACATCAGCATCAGCATAACAGTGAAAATCACTATGAAGAGAGGACTTTCAAAAGAAAAAAAAAGCATGCCTTGTCCCTACGTTATTTAAGATATAGTAACCCCACAGTAATAGGGGCGGTATTTTTCTGTGAAACTAAGACTTTTAAATTGATGGTACTTCTTTTAGCATTCATTTTGATATATTGTCTCATGCAAAAAAAACAACAAAAACATAATAAATCCTCTTGTACCAATATGCAAATGTATGCTAGCTAAGGGACATGTAATATGTTCCTCTGAGACATATATCAGAGATAGAACAGAGTTCTGTTTTTCACTATCAGAAAGATTGCGATGGCTGAGTGCCCCCAGGAAGACATTTGATACAGAATCCTGTTTTTTCATATTAAAAAATAATATTTCATAAATGAAAGTGATAGTTGTTAGCTGGGTTTTTGTAAGTCTAATCACTCTACATCAAAGGAACCCCTCAATAAAGCAAGAAATGTGCGCATCTACTTCAGTTTCTCACATAGCAGCTGAACATGCTTCCAGAGACTGTGCAACAAATCCTCTTCCACCGGGAGGGGCTATGGGTGACGAGTGCAATACAGGAAGATCACTATGACCATAAACATCTGGAATAAGAGAGCAGGCTGAGATCTACAAGCACATTGCTTCATGGGAAGCTCCATCACAGAAAGAGCTTTCCTGACTGTAAAACAATTGATGGTTCATGGTGCAGAAATGGCTGTTGCTCAGGCTTATTAGGCTGTTTGCTTCCATAATTGATTTTTGTGTAGTCCCTCAAAATGTGTGGAGAGGGTAAAAAAACCTAGGCATTGGTCAGTTGAGTTTCAGGTGAGATCCGAAAGGAGGAGAGATTCAAACCTCCCAAGAAGTGCAGTGGGAGGGCTGGAGTGTCAGGCTGAGGGCTGTACACAGTCAGTGTTGCTCTGGGTTGGGTATACAAATTCACAAAACGTCTCCCTACACTGATCCCTAAGCTGCAGTTTCATTTGACGATAGCATCACAGTTGTAAAGAACAGTGCTACGATTTGGTACCAGCACAACTGTGAAGAGGGGGCAGAGCATTTCAGCCTCTAATCATGCTGGTGATCGGACCGGTGGTAACTGAAAAAAGCTGCTGGTTTTGCTGGTCCTCGCTTGGCTTGCTACAGAGAATTCAGCCACTGATGCTTTAATTAAATTTGACATGAACACATTTGTGGCATTGTTCTCCATGACTGTAAATCTTCTGGTCTAGGGCGTTTGTGCTGCCATTCAGCACTGACGCCTTCCCAGGCTACTCAACAGCAGCAAGGGGTCCCGTGGTCCTGGGGCATCTCCTCCTCCTGAGGAGCAGGCACTCACTCAGGTTTGGTTCCTTGTGTTTGCTTTGTACTTTGTCAGTTCTTTTGGGATTCTCTTTGTTTTCTCATGAGGAGAAATATGGCTAGGAAAACAATAATTGATAGCCTGTTTACCTTGCCCAGGGGAGAGGAAGATTTGTAAGGAACAGAGTATCTTCTAATGCAAATATTCCATGGGGTTTGTCATGGCACAGAGACAGGGAGGTCTCTGCCTCTGAACAGTCCTGCTCTTTAACTCACACACAGGAACTCAGAATAAGTGAAAGACGGCACAAACCCCCTACATTTGCAGCTGAGCTTTGTATCTGGTCTTGCTGAAGCAGTGCAAGTGCTCATGTTAGCTACTGTCTGGAGAACATGAGACAGAGCCCTGGTAGGAAGACAAGGGCATCATACGTTAGGCTGACTCTGTACACATGGTTTGCCATTACAGACTGCAATTTGTGTGCATTCCTTTCCCTTGATTTCCAGCACAAATATAAGTCTGAATAAAACAGTACAGAGTTAACACTTCAAAATTTCCAGGGAAAGAAAAGATCTTGATAACAGTTTTTTGTTTTGGTTTGAGTTTTTTTTTAAACAGCACTGCACTACACAGATTCAAGCTGTGTAAATATACTACCATATCAAAAATGTTTTAAAGATTCTAGTAGAGTGATGTGCCTCAAGGGTAAAAACATGTTAGAGGAAGCCAAAGTGAGGTGGGTCTCCAACTAACACCACAAGAAAAAGCATTCAAAGAGGCTGTGTATGGAATCGTCATCTACCCAGATAAGGTTTATCTATACTGGCAACTTAATATGAAGACAGCTAGCATGTTATTAAGTATGCAGACCTCACTGGAACTAGGCAGACAGACACCTTTTAAAATATGTGAGCTGGTTCCTCATAACAGAATGATTTCAAATATTTTTTTCTTATTGTGGAGGGAGCCTGCCCTCCTTAATAGTACACTACCTGATTGATCTAAGATACTACTTGGTTCAACTGAAATTAATCGCAATTAATTGACAGTGGTTTCCCAGAGGACAGAATCACATTTATCAGCAGGTAAGTTGCTGTGCTCCAGCCCAGCAGAACTCCCAAGGGAGAATTTCCCTCACAGCGTGTTGTTCAGGAAAAACTTGCAATGGACATTAACTGCTGCAGTTGGAATTGTAACATGATCTTTGCCAAATGAAGTAACATTTTATATTCAGGCCGTTATACAGGGAACCAAGACCATAATCCCCCAAATGCTGCCAGAGCTTTTCATTCAGTGTCTCATTGCTACATTGCTTCATACTTTGCTTGGAAGAAGGGAGGCCAGGGGGTGCCTCTGAGCAGCACATACCTGCACGATTTCCAGCATCTCTGACTTACTGATGTAGCCGTTCCCGTCGAGGTCGTACATACTGAATGCCCACTTCAGCTTTTGTTCCAGTTTACCTCTTGACGTTACGCTCAAGGCTATGATGAATTCTCTGAAATCTATTGTTCCATCTCCATTGGCGTCAAAAGTGCGGAATACATGTTCCGCAAACTTAGAAGCGTCCCCATAAGGGAAAAAGTTCCCATATATTTTTTTAAACTCCTCCATAGATAAGTGTCCACTTGGACAGTCTCTCAAGAAGCCTTTGTACCACTCCTGGATCTCATGTTCTGTAAAGTCTGTACTTTCTAGCAAATCTTGCATGACTTCAGGGCGTAGTTTGCTGTTTTGCTTTCCCATTTTGGTGTCAAAATATTACCTGCAGAGGAAAAGCAAACACATATGAATTATTATTATTATTAATTACTAATTATTAATAACTATTAGCTTGGAGGCAGTAGAAGAACAGTATGTTGGATTCTGAGTTTTCTGATGATAGTTCACTTTTGGGAATCAACTGAAACTTTGGGCAGTTTCCACTACTACAAGTATACTCTGAAAAAATTAACAAACCTAATCCACATGTTGATTACATTGTCTTTTCAACAGTCTGGAGAACTGCAGTTACGTTGAACTTATTGTCATCCTACTTTGCTTTGAAATCACAAGGTAAGCAATGGCTGTTGCAAGGTGTAGGTGACCAGTAGCTGTGTGTTGCAACACACCCTCCATCCCAGTTACCCAGCTGTCTCAAGGAACTGACCTGAATGAGACAGATGATACATTTTTTTGTATCTCTGGCATAAACCAGGTTGCTACAAAAGGCTGTGTTCACTTGGTCTTGCTCCAAAATAGGATCAAGGTGCATCTGCAGTGTACACTGAAACCAGGACCTCAAAAACCAGAATCAAACAGAGCAACCCAGAAGTTGCCTCTCTTCTTTGGCATGGACCAATTCCCATTTTAGTTCCAAATGCAGACAAAATCTGAAAAGATTTTATCAATGGTGGATTCCTCCACCCCAAACTATTATTGTGTTTTTTAATTCTCCTTGTAGCCAGAAATTGACTCTATTACTAAGTAATAGTAATGTGGGTGGTCACAGCTCTTTGAAAAAAAATCTTTAAAAAAAAGAGGAGGAGAAAAAAAAAAAGTACCCAGACAACCAAATTGGAAATTCATTTCCCTTAAATTAACCATTAAGAAATATTATTGGATACAGCTTCTGTTAAATCACCTTAATTATATGTTATTTAAGGCAAGTTGATACATATCACATTGTGTAGCAGATTTACTAATGACTGATGCCCTTTAGCTTTTAAATTTTGGAGCCTGCGTGCGTCGGATCCAAAAGGCAACATCATCAGTTTTACTGGAAGTTTAGCATTATATTTGTATTGTGGGAAGCTCCTTCTCTACCGACAGAAACCCGCCTGAGAATTTGTCATACGAATGACAGTCACAACTAAAACCTGATGTATGGATAATTTAAGTAGAATTGCAAAATAATTTACATATGACTTTCACCCTGTTGTCAGACTGGAGTCTCTGGACCACAGAGATGGATGGAGTGGCTAATGAGCATTCATAAAATGTTCTTTCTAGATCAAGGTAATATTTTCAATACAGTATTATTACACAGAAGCAGATAGTGAGATATGTAGCACCATTTGAAGCTAATCTACTGTCTCTTCTATTAGGCACCGGAAAGAAGAAATTGAGGCTCCCCGGGATTGATGCTAATTGTTTACTGTGATGAGAAGCTCCCCTTCTCCCCAAGGTGAATTTGAACTCCTCAAGGTAGCTAGAGGACTGACTCCTTAATCACCTGTGTTCTTGGACCAGAATGACCGGAAAGCTTTACTTCTCAAGGATAAAACAATGGGATCCATCCTAGCTCTATCTGTGTCTTCACATGATCCACATATGGCTGTCCAGTAACTAGATATCTAGTCTAAACTTGTTGCCTACACAGCTGATGGAGAACAGACTCCCCTGTTCATAAAGAGGAGTTAAAAGTCCTGCTCAACGGGAGCCTTTCCACTTCCTGACCATTTCAGGAGCCTGGGTGACTACCTTGATCCAAACAATGTCTTTTCCTCCGAAGTGTCTTCAAAATGCTTGGAGAGCGGAAGGTGCCACCTCAAAGGTAGTTTTTTCTATTGCCTTTCCTCCTTTTATCCTGATCAAAACACACTGTACAGTTTTTAAGTAATCCAAACTCTTAATACCCTGAAAATAGCAAAAACGTCCCTGTTTTATAGGCCTGGTCCAACAGCTGCCAAAGCAGCTGAAGGTTGTGTTGCCTTCAGCGGGTGTTGGACAGAGTCCATAATAAACAACGTGGGAATTAGCTGAGTGAACGGATTATATTAGGGCAGCCAGACGGGCTGATGTCAGGCAAAACAACAAGAGCAGGGTCTGCCAACAGGATGGGAAAGCAACTGGACAAGTGCAGTGGCCAGGCTTAGTTTAGAGTGGCACCAGTTTAATAAAAAACAAACCAGTAAAATCCCTAGAGTAGGTAGCAGCTCCCCACACTCACAGTCGGAAGCTATTCTGCAACCCCAGGGGCTGCACACTTTTCAGACAATTAGAGTAGAAAAGGAAGATCTCTGACTAATGTGCAAGCCAGCTGCCGTAGGAGTGAGCTGGCATTAGCTATATAATCCCTTACTGCTTTTTAATAACTCAAACATTTGAAAACGCAAAACTCGGCGTGCACACTTCCAGTCCAGGGTCTTTTGAAAAATAAAATAGTGCCGTAACATGCAGGCAGTGACCTTCAAGAGATAGCCACTAAGAATGTGTTTCAGTTCAAAAAACGGTGCCGTTATAACTGCACATGGCTGCCAGTGCAACGTATTTTTATCAAATAGTAAAAAATAAAGAATAGCACAACACGCTTCATTGCATTGGTAGGAGCAAAACATCATAACCAGAAAAATCTATGTTCTCTAGGCAGAAAGGGAGAGCTAACCACATGTGGCTTGCAGTAAGGCGTTGAAATTCACAGCTGCTGTGATGCCAGGCAACACAGTCAAAATCGGTAGGATTATTTCTGAATTCAGTTGTGATTAATTTCTATCATGTTCTTTGCCCTCCAGATTGTTCCTTACTAATAGGTGTGTATAAATTCTTTATTCTAGGAATCCTAACGATGGGATTTATTGTGCTCATTCTATCAACAACAGATCAAAATGCTTTTGCATTTCAAGCACAGAAAATCCTTGAAGACACTTGAAGATCCTTATAATCACTTCATACACTGCTGCCTGCCTCTTCAGGATAGATTAGATTATAGGCAGAGTACAGTGAGCTATGAGAATGTCAGCTAACAATTACCGCAATAAATTGCATACAATGAAATAAAATTGGATCTGATTTTAGGCATTTTTCACACTTTATCTATCACCCCTGTAGATCTTTCGAGTTTCTAATAAATGATTAAATTTTAAAAATACAGCAAGCAAATAGCAAAAAGCATTTGCAATGGCAAAGTAAAAATTTGACAATACTGATAAATAGATGTTATAGGTATACAAAACAAAGCCAAATTAAGTGTTTAATGATTAACTGCATTTCTACAATTTATTCCTCTGATACAATGGTATTAGACATGATACACATGAATGACTTCCCATATGGGACAACATTACATACAAAAATATTAAGGTCTTAATTCTGAGGGCAATATTGTTTGGTAAAAGAATGTGATGTGTTTATGGCTTGAAGAGTTGATACCATTTCAGCTGACAACTACAGAAGATCAGAAAGGAAAGCATCACTGATGTATGGTTGCTAGGGGAAGAATCTCTGTTCACTGATTATTGTAGGAACTGTCATAGGTGCTGCTCCGTAAAGTATATGCTTAGAGCTTGCGCTAATCAGGTTTAGGTGAGGAATTTTTAAGACAAGACTGAAAACAGAGCTGTTTGACAGACAACAGGCTGTGACAGTTCAGCATCTAAGAGAATAAATAAATGAAGTAGTGACTGACACCACACTGACTGGCTTTCCCTGCAGTGCAGTATATTGTGTGCAGACAGGACATCAGGCTTTACAGCCTTCTCCTCAAATAGGGAGAACTGACTGGACAGAAAGGCAACGAACACTTATTCTATCATGTATCTCTTGTCAGCAGTTTGCTGCTGCTCACTTGCTGTTGTTACCTCAATCTGAAACCTCAGGGTAAGGCAAACATATTGCCTGCTTAAGAAATAGCCTTGAAGGAGTTGGGAAGCTGTAGCAGACAAGAGCATGAAGCTAACACGTTCTGTGTGAATGCAATGCAAGCATCTAAACATATTTCCTTAAAAAAAAACACTTTTTTTTTTTTTTTTTTAAAGCAGGGATTCACTATAATAAGAAAATGCTAGCAACACATTTCTAACAATGCTCTTCCTCTTCAAACTTAACAACCATCATATAAAGACAACCCCCCCTTTTTTTCTTTTTAATTGAGCTCAGTCTGACAAAGACATCTTAATTTTGATTTAGGCTTAAATCTGAAGGGAAGTCCATGGCTGAGAAAAAGTATAATGAAAAAGGGTCACCTGTCCATAGAAGTGTTGGTCTAAAAATGGAGAATTTAGAATATTGGGTACTTTGTAGCTAACAGCATACACAACACCTGAAAGGTGTAAAGAATCAGCTTGAAGATAAGTCCTGCTTGATATATTTCCAGTGGGGACAGCAAGGCAAATCACACCACAGGCTTGGCTGCAGAGATCAACTGTGTAAAAATGAAGGCAGAAACTTTTCAGAAAGAAGCAATGAAAGCTCCATTTTGTGATTTAACTGCTATTCCACAATTTAAAATTAGAAAGCACTAGATAACAGAACATGAGCTTTAGGGAATGATCTTTCAGTTGGCAGAGAGAGAACACTGGACAATGCAGGAAGCCTTTTACACAGCCAGTTTATACACTCCTAAAGCCACAGGATGAACACAGAGGTAATTCTGGGGATGGATGGAGAAAGTTTTAGTAACACATCATTTCTCCAGCATAGCTGAGACATACTAGTACCATTTGACATAACTTAATATGGCTCTGTAATATTACAGAAAACAGGGATGAACCTCATTATTGTTTGTCTTCAGAAACTGCTGTTTCTTGTCTTCTTACGCATGGTCTGACCTGTTTCCAAGAAATAATCCACTTACGGGGGCAATGCTGTCTTTAACATTTCTAACACATAATTTGAGGATTTCCCTGAGACTAGCAATCGTGGGATTTTAATCCCTGCCAAGCAGCTGAAGAAGTAGCGGAAGAAGCTCCTGACGACCGCTGGAATGAACCAAAGGCTGAGCAGGACAGTTATCACTCTGAACCTGTCAGTCACAAGAAACAGTGCTCCAGCATGAGTCAGTCCCCAGTGGCAATGCCTAATGACTTGTCTGCAGCAGGAGTGCTTTCTGCAGACAGACCCTGTGGTTCCCCACTCCCCGTCACCGCTGTTGTATTTCCTCCAGAGTAACTGTTGATTGTTACTAAAACCTGTGCGTGTGACAAGTGGACTCATACACACCATCTATCTCTCAAGCTGTCTACACATCTGGATACAGCAGGGATCTCACTTTCTTTCATGTCCTACCCACCATCTCCTGTCACTGCAAGCCAGCCTCCACTATGCAGCTGACAGGGTTCTTGCAAGATAAATTCTCCTGCTATTACTTTCTGCTTCTCCTTTCAATTACTTCTCTGCCTGTCACTGTGCAACTCCACTCTATCACAAACTCAAAGAAGGGGTGCTGCTCTGTACCAGTTGACTAAACCTCTGGTTGATGCAACCTTGCAGCATGGCATCCCCTTACCCTGCGTTAAGGCAGGGATGTCAAGGGAAGACTGCAGTGCATTTCAGAGCATGGGACTTTGGGGATGTGTCTCTAGGGCTTCCAGGCCAAAAATTTTGCCCTGTTATCAACACCTCTCAGAGTTAGAGCTACTATCTTCCTTCTTCTCTGCTAGCTGCTATCATTGCTTAGTAAATTTTCAGATACCAAATACCAGTTCACCAGTTACAGCACATGGCAGTCTCTGCAAATTTTGCTGTAATTTGTGATCTGGTGGATGCACATTTCCAGCTGCATCTCTGGTTCCTCTTTGTCCACACAGACAGAATGGGGGAAGGTATGCACATTTACAAAAGTCAAGGTCTTGGTGAACACATTCTGGTATAAAAGCCAAGTTTCTTTCATAAGGTGAGTTATTTTTTCAGGCTGTAATACTGTTAACTGCTGTCCAAGCTTTGTAATGAGATGTTTCAAAGCAGCAGCTATCTCAAATGACACATTCTCTTCCCATCTGTGTATGCCATTGTCCTGTGGCTGGAACACCAGTGTTGCTGTGGCCTGATTGTGAATGTAAACCCAACACTAACTGTGGGCAATGCACTGTCTGTGATCTTGTAGCTCTCCAGTGACACTGGGGTGAGCAAGGCAGGAATGTGTGTTCAGTGATCTCTGCCACACCCCAGCACTGGGAAACTCTCTAAGTGTTCACTGAGCTCCCCCGCAGCAGGTCAGGCAGAGTGCTCTTCCTTCATTTTGCTCGTTTTGCCCTTCTGATGTTCACAACCTCAGAGCCACCTCCAGCACTGCTCTCCACTTTTCCACTGGAAATTTAAGTATCAGTGCAGGATCCCACTCATGGGACATAGTGCTTTTGGTTATAGCAGCAGCAGTGCTGGGAAGAATAACTTCTTGGCTTTTAGCCTTCCACAATGAAATGCAAGTGCTACCTGGTCAAGAGATTTTTTAATTCTTGGTCCCACAGAAAACTACCTTGCAGGCTCTTGCAAGCAGCCACTTCTGGCCATTTCTAGTTTGTTTTCACACATTCATCTGAGTAACCAGTGTGGCAATGCTTGCCAAAAAAAGGCTTTTGTTTATTTCTTTTTTAAACCAGCATCTTGAAACATATTTTTGAAAGAAAACCAAACTTATTAAAAATCATAGAGGGCCTTAGCAAAAAACCAGATACATGCAGAATAGAATTTTGAGCTTTGCTATCCTCAATTTATCTGCTTATATTGGTAAACAACAAAAAATGGATAAAATTCATGAGCAAGATTCATTTAAAAGATCTGACATTCTGTTATCAATATTCACAAGGTAGAGCAATAAACAGATTTGCAGTGTGGTATAACAAGTACTCAGTGCCTGAAACATATACTATGGAGTAAAATTTCTATAGCTGTCATTAAAGAACAGGAAGAATAATGAAGAAATGAAGAGCAAAAAACAGAGGAAAAGGTGTGGATGGGATCATCATTCAGTATTTATGCTTTATTTGTCAATAGAGGGAACATGGGACACATGCTGTCCAGTTACCCACTGATATTTCATAATCTGTTTGTCACAATAGATGTCACTCATGCAGTATTAGGCTTTTAGTCTGATTCCAGGATGCTGACATTTTCACTGCTGCAAGTTACTGTTTTGTCTTGTGTCACTCTCCTGCTCCTCCAGTCCCCTTACTGGGGATACTTCCCCTACAAAAGGTGACCCTAATTGCTCTTTTGACAGTACTTGGTTTGTGCTTTCCTGTTACAGCCTCCAGGAGAAACTCAAGACAAGAAATAGAAGTAAAACCTTTATAGCTAGCTCTGTGTTCTAGTCGAGGTGGGAAGTCCAAGCAGGAACAGCTGCAGAGTTCATGTGTTTCAAACTTGGAGGTGCTTATGGATAGCGAACATTAAAAGCCCAGGCTCTTATCCCTTCAGATTTGCCCTGGCAGAGAAATGCTCAACTGTTCCACGTTGTCTCCTGTTTCTCTTTATCATAACTCTTTTGTGCATTTTAGCAATGAGGGCTGGCATGGGGGTGGAGGAAGGAGAAGCAGCAGTAAGACAATGCCCCTGTCAATAGAGAGTACATTACTATCAGGGTCTTCAGCATCAGTGGGTTAACTAGATAACAGCCTAATGTTTATCACTTTGCTCTCAGCAATGCCCACGGTTTCAGCTGGAATTGCTTTGAGACCAGTGAGCAGTGTTTCAGTCATGAGCAGGGAAAGGGATGATGCCCTCACACACCCTGACCTCTGTATTGGCTTTAGCTTCACTGGGGCTTCCAGGGAAAGTGTCTCTTTCCAAAGCGCTTCCTGTAAGGCTGAGTGTGTGGTATGAAAAAAAAAATTACTAGCCATGAGTATTTCTAGCATCAGGAGTTGGGGGGAAAGAGCATGTTATTCAGATTTGCACAGTGTGGCGTGTTTTGCAGTGACTCTTCTCACATTCATGGGTGGTCATTCTTTCCCTCTTAAAGCCTTGCATTTAGGACTCAGAGCTTGTCTGTGAAACTACTCCTAACTGAAACTTGGTGTACACCTGCCCATCAAACAGGAGTATCTGTGTATTTGCTCATGTAATGGACTCTGTTCACGTCCACCCATCAGATTTTGACTGTGTGTGGGCATTAACCAGGTCTGTTCTTAACCTCCTGGTAATGAGCTACTTGCTGCTGCTGCATTTAGAGCCTGACTGTTATATAGGGGAGGTGGAGGTCACTCGCCTTAGTACAAAATCTCTGCCACCAGACAGAGTGCACTTAAGTATCTTAAGGAATATTTTCAGCTCAATTAAGTTATAACCTCTGTCCCCACATAGGGGTAGACAGTGAAGACAGCCAGAAAAGGGACTACCAGACCTACATATAAAGAAATCAGTGTTTGCAAATCCTACAGCGATCCTCCAAAGTGTAAGTGGGTATAAACAGAGGCACTGTGCTCTCCTGTGCACACGGTGGGAGAGTCTGGCCCTCCGGCCTTTCTCAGCACCCTGGGCTTTGTCCAGAGTGCTTTGGAAAGTGTTGCAGAGGACCATCACCCTATGAGCAGTGTGAAATATGATGCTATAAGTGTTGGTCAGTCATTCCCCAGGGCTGACCAGCAAAGGCTTCACCCACCCAGAACAGCTTAAGTTCTCCCTGCTTAATGAGAAATAATGAAATAAAAAAGAAAACAGGAACCAGACAAAAGGGGGAAAACACAGATTTGGTTAAGCCCTCTCCCCAGACTCCCAAAGGGTCTTGCTATTTAATTTAAAACTTAATTTAATTAATTTCTTCTTCACTCTTTAAGAGCTTACAACAATAAAAATCATGCCAATATTCACATGCTTTTTGGTTCATCATCATTCATTTGTGAAGAGCTGATGAACAATAGTTTACCATAGGCTTTGTAAGAAGAAAATGATTTGTTCATTAATCCTGGGTAGAATGATCTAAGGTCTTTAAAATAACTAACTCTTTGTCTTGGCAGACTTCAGATTACTCTTCTGGGAATTAGATATGTATTTACATATTTGATTTCTTCAAACTCTATAGAAATATTTTTTTTGTGAAAGTATTTATGCCTTTGCCTAATTTTGTATGATAAAGGGCAAGAGAGACTTTGCTAACAGTACATTAGGACATCCCCCCTCAAGAGGCTGGTTTTCCAGATTTCACCGCATTCAACTGTTTCACTAAGCACAGGACATTTGCAATATTTATAAACATGGATGCTAAGCTAGCATCAGGAGAGCTGGCAAAATCTCTTAGCCCCTAGCAGCTGGAGGTGACTTTATCTAGAAGCATCCTTTCAAAAGGAGACCATATATCAAGATGAAAATGATGGTCATTTTCTGCAGTTATCATGTCTTCTATTACGAAAGCAACTTGTGAATCTAAAGTCTTTGTTTAACAGTGCCTTTCTGGACCACATTTCCTAAAATGCTCAAGGTCACATTTTTCAAGTGCTCAGCACCCACAATTACACTTGGGCTTCTCAAAGAAACACATTTAGCGTTTGGGAACCTATGTAACAGGCAGCTTCACAAAAAGCATCTGTACCCAGTAAACTGAGACCTCCCAGAAAATAACACCACCTAGTCTGGTACCTAACGAGGGCCTGAGTACTTCAGAAAAGCCATCCTTCCTACACACCTGCGTCACTGCAATTTGTCTTTATCCTGATACTCACATCTACAGCCACGTCAAACTCGGTTTATTCTCCTTTCTTCTGAAGTGCTTCTGTCCTTTGTGTAAGGCACTCATCGGTAGTAACATAATCTCCCCCAATGCACCCAAGTGCACCAGTCATCGAACTCATCTAGCAGCAACTTTATCAAGTTTCTAATCTGTCCTACATCTTGTTCAGTCCTTTTATGTAACCATATATGCAATACCTTGGTGGAGGGTAGTGGAAACTAAAGCAGAAGCTACTGTTGCACAAAGTAACATGAGAAGCTGATGTGAATTCATGATCTTGATTTTTTTATCTTTGTAAATAAATAGCATGTGACTCCCAAAGAGTGACATTTGTGCTTACTGTACCCTTAAAAAAATTGTTAACAGATGGTCTCCTATCCCACAGCAGAGACTTGGTGTTGACAGATAAAATGAAAGCATGATATTGGAAAAAACAGAGCCATTAACTGGTGAACTAGATCTTTTTAAAGATACTCTTATGATGGGGAAAGGAATGATGATGGAGGTTCCTACCTGGAGAGAAACTGTGAGGTTTTGTTCCATATTGAAGAAATGTAGTGGAACTTTCTCCAGGAAAGTAGGCAACAGGAGAGTGGGAGTGGGATGTTCTGGCAGCCAGGACCAGAATTTTGTGAAGGAGATGGAAACAAGATGAACTAAGATAATGTCACAGTTTACAAGTTCATAAATATGAAGGTCCATGCCAGAGATGATTTGTCCAGCACTTAGCACTGTCAAGTGTGCCTGAACACAAGGGACCTAATTTAAGAGATGATATGGATGGCTGAAGGAATTTTGTGGGAGTGGTAGGAATTTTTTTAAAGCATTTTTCAAAGAAGTTTTTAAAACACAGATAAAGTGTTGTTTGTCTTTGTGCATGTCTTGTTCCTCAGAATTTTTACATCCTTGAACTTTAAAGATGGCTCTGTGAATTACTGGCCCTGAAAGAACAGCACTGGATGAATGTTTTTTTCAGTAGAACCTATTTTCATCAGGTAATACAGCTTAGTTGAAATCAAAATGTTTTGTGGAAATCTGTCACACTGAGGAAAATAAATTCTGGGGAAATGTCAGAATTTATCATTTCAACTTTATCTTTTCCTTTTAACAAAGCAAAAAGTTTCAGTCTGACTTTATCTCTTTATTAATTTTGGTTCGGCATTTATAGTAGATGTCAATGTTAGCATTACAGTGGTTTTGACATTATTGAGAAAACAATTCATTGCCAATGAAATTAAATAACTTGGTGTTTCCAGATAATTTTTAACTTCTACCCCACTGGGAAATTTTGATGTTTTGTTCCAATTTGCAGTGAACATAAATATAAATGTCAAAATTTCCTTTGGAATGGGAATTTCAGATTCTAACCAGCTCTAATCAACAACAAAGCCATCTGCTTTGTATTAATGACTTAGGGCAGTATGTAATGCTGCAGAACGGGGTGATATTCTAGTGCTCGGCATTGCTCGCGGAAGTCAATGACATATGGCCAGTTTATAGCTCCTAGTTGCCTAGGGAAGTTTGAGGCTAGGCACTTTTATTTTATTCTTCATGTTGTCTTGCCAAATTCACAGAATTCATCATTCAAACCCAAGATTTTTTCTGTGAATGTATGAGAAAACATCCTCCCAGTGACATATGGCACAGCCTACAGTCCCTACATCTGAAGGGAACTCATAATTCCAAATTACAGTGCAGTAAGCTACTTTCATTTTACAAAGGTTTTAAACCGATAACTTAAATAAAATATTTTCTCCATGATAAATCCCCTTTTTGAACATTATCAGGAAGATAAATCTATTTGTTTTCAAAAGATAACTTCATCCAGATGAGTCACAATTTGAATTTTATTTGAGAAGTCATATTGACATGAAGGACTTCAGCACCAACAAAATAAAGTAACATTTTGATTCTAGTTTAAGACAACGTCTTTATTATTTTTCCTAAAAACTCTTCTCTGTCTTCACAGATATATTCTTCATGCTGCAGATAAGGTACAGGAAAACCATATAATTGCCCCCAGGCCGGTCCAGCAATCCAGTCTGCTTGCTAAGGTCAGCCATGGACCCCAGTTCAGGCACTTTGCTGTGCCCTCTGAAAAGTTTCCTGTGGAGAAGAATGCAGTTACCTTTGGTGATGACAGTATCTCCTCTTTTTCCTAACAATCTGATGATTACTCAAGCCACTTTAGGGTACCTCCTTCTCCCCACTCTCTGTGGGCAGCTGACCTGGGAGGGCTGGATCTCAGGCTGTACAACAGGCGTTTAATGTGGAGATGCTGCGTTCTGTTCCTCCTGAGCACCATTTGAGTACTAATCTGGTGGGAAACTTAGCTTGGATATGATCTATAAGGTTACTGGAAGAAGATTTTGATTTGTATTCATTTTGAAAGTCAGAATGACATCCAGTCTTGACAGCCTGCCGTGAAAAACACAGACCCATGTCTTACCCGACTGCTATTTTATGCATAACACAGTGTGCTGCCTGATTTTAGAAATTACTCAACAGGAATGAATTTGGGAGTTTGAACAACATGGTAAAGGTCGATAAGCAAACTCCCTTAAGAGGCATAGAAAAACATTTTACAAATTAAGTGCCAAAATAATTTGCTGTGCTTCTCTGTCCATCTCACACACATACACACACACACACACACACACACACACATTAACAAATGATTGTATAATCTTTATGTTCTTACTATTAATTGTTATAGTTATCAAGTGTAGGTAGTAGCCACTCACATGAAAAATACTGTTTTACAAAGGAACCTCTGTAATCGCATCTATCATATAGTCATAATACAGACTGTAGTAAAAAAATAATTTTTTTGCAAGAAGTCAATAAAAATTATTTACATGTTCATAACATTACACAAACTGCAGTGAGAAATACTGCATAAAAACTAGAACTGAAACTAGACTGAAAAAATCTGAATTATGGGTTTGAAAACATTTCTGCCATCACTGAAAATTGTCTGTAAATTCAACTAAGACAAATGCCTTCATAAATGAACGGGTTAACAGCATTTCTGTCTTCACTATTAACATCCTCTGAGGAAGTAAACAAAGTACATCAGATAAGTGTTTTCAGACAAATGAATTCTATTTTCTCATGTGAACAACAATTTGTACTACTGCTGTAGAAAAGTAGAAGTGGCAGAACCAGAAAACTTCTTTTCAAAGTTTTAACTTTAGGAAAATCAGATTTTATCCAACATGGAATAAAATGCCACTTTTTATCGCTTCCTAGTCACTGTAAATAAACAGAAATGTTAATTCTATTGCATTTTGAGGCCAGTTTACTTCTGCCTCTTTGCTGTTCTCAAGATGTCAGCTTCTCTGAGATTTCTTGTATGCAACTTTTAGTGCCTCTCCCTATTTCTCCCTTCCTAGGACTTTTATTTATTGTGTTATTGTATAAAACTTTGTTCTTTCTTTGATGGTTTCTTTCTCTTTTTCCTTCTCTCTTACTTTTCAGTACTATTTCTTAGCTGCCTAGAAGAAACACCATATTTCTCACTTTTTCTATTATCTTTGAAAAAGTCTGTCATATAATTTCTCTTAAATTTTTTGCAATTTTCTCTGTATTTCTGTTCCTACTATTAGCATCTCCAAGTATTGGTGCTTCCCACACCATACACTGTGATGGAGTAGTATCCTAAAAATGAAATGTATTATGACCAAAGCAGCAGAGTTTAGAAACCTTGGAAGGAGATCGTCTATGGCTTAATCTCTGTGTCTCTCTAAATCATCCGAAAGAAATAAGTAGGGAAGATTTATTCTGTATCTAATTGCTAGCAAATTATTACCATTTCATCCACCATGTTTTCACCTGTCTGCTTTTGTCTTAATGGTAGAGTACCAGTGCTGCTTTTATTAAGGGCAGTTTCTGAACTCTGAACACCAGCGTTTGATTAGAAATTCAGATTTTGAGGATGTGATTCCTTTTCCTGGGAAACAATACTTTTCAGACATGGAAAGAAGTGAAAACATGTGAGTGTGTGAGAAGCTGACTCTAATCAGAATTTTTTGCCTGTGGCTAATGGAAGATTCACCAGTTACATGATGGCAAATATTTCAGATCCGTTCAGTGACATATGCTTTTATGTAATCATAATCTTACAGAGATGTCTATCTCTGACATTATTTTTTCCAGTTTCTTTTCTTGCTCCATATGCCCCTTATGCTCCATTCTTTCTACAGTAACCTTAACCTCTTGCATTAGCAGTATCACGCCTTATAAAAATAAAGGCCTTTTACTTGAAATGTCTCCCCCTCACTGCTTGTTACATATAGCTTTTAAGATATCCTTAAAATATCTTTGGCTGACAGTTCTCTCTTCCACATCATCTCCACCAGTAAGTTCTGGCTCAACCTACTCCCTGGACACTCCACGCTTTCTGTCACTTCATGCATCAAATATTTCCTAATTCTCTCCTCTGCTACTGATGTTATGAAAACCAGGGAAGCTCCGCTGCTTAGAAACAGGATGAACACTGAAGAATCAACTCACTGTTTGTAAAGTGCCATATAAAACCACCATAAAAATCACTTATTGAATAATAAAAGCATATCCTGTTCCACCAAACATGTTCTCCTATCTTAATGTTCTAATGAATTCACTGGAAAGTCACTTAAATTAGTGAGCAACACAGGGATCCTCCTGTGAATTGCCAAAGGAATTCTCCAAGAAAGATTAAGAAATTCATAACTATGCAAATAATATATACATAACTTCTGATTTCCTACTTGCTTTTTCTTTATTAAAAGAAGGATTTTCTCCACGATGCTTACTGCTTTTAATGAATGTTCTGGGAAAGGGAGCCATTCATGAAGAAAGACTACATATTTCATTGCAAGGTGCTCTAAAATCTATCACTCATTTAAATTAAAATAAGGATGTTTTCATATCAGTCTCCACAGGATGATAAAACAGTCACTTATCAACAGTTTACCACCCAGCATTTGGTAAGATTCATTTGATCTCAATCTAAATGAAAGATGTAGCTATCATCATATCATAAACACGGTTCAAACCCACACATCGTTCATTCATTTGTGATCAGATGGGAACTGGTTTCAGTGATCTCATACTGATTTGTGAAACCTCCTATCACTATATCTTGTCATTCCTCTGATTTTTAAAAGGTTGGCAGTAAAGCTGGCTTTGGAGTTGGTTTTCAGGCACTCATTAAAAAAAAAAAAGACAAACCCACACAACAACTTTGGGAGAAAGTCAGAATTTTCTTGGAAGTTTCCTTGATGAAGGAGTAGGAGTGGGGTAGAGCAATATCCTTGATTTTGGCAACAAACCCTTCTTCTGGAAACTTCATTAAAAAGTCATTCCACTGTATGAGTTATCAGCAAAAAGCTGGCATTTCTGAGTGTGACTGATGGTCCTCCCTGTGCTGACAAAATTAGAAACATCAATAATTCTTAGATTAATTGCTTAGAGAATTTCCAAGAGGCAAACATTTCCTTATTTTTAGATCCTTGTTTTCTGCTGTAGTCAAAGCAGTAGAGGCCAAAGTTCACCTACATGTACTTCACTTAAACGACAGGATCCCTCTAATCTGAGTTTTACATGGGCACAGAAACAAGTGTGCATCATTGCTATGTGGGCAGGGGTGTCCTATGGTGACCCCCGCAATTCCCAGACCCTGAAAAAATCCCGATTTATCTCACAGAACCTGGGAGCAGTCTTCTTGCCCATGTATCTCTATATCCTTCCAAAGAAGCCTGCGAGATGGACACAGTAGGGCCTCTAACAGGGACAACTGGGTGCCAGGTTCATGAGTGCATGGAAGACAATCCATGCCCCATGATGTTGGCTCAACCATAATGAAGTTTACCATGTGTCTAGTGAGTGGTAAAAAACCTGTATTGGCCAAAAGGTGAGGATCCACACCAGCAGCGACAGGGCCTGCCGGGGTCCTGGCACAATAGTTGTTATAGCCACCTCAAACACAAAGTTGAAATTTGGGAAGCTGCTGTGAAATGATGCAAGTTTCATTATTTAGGTTTTCCCTGTTGCTTATGCAGGAAAAAAAAAAAAAAAAAAAATCTGAGCAAGATTTTGTGTAGCCTTCTCCACCCACTACTTAATATGCATCTGGAAATCCAATAATGGGTTTGTTTTCTGACTGAAGGTCTGTATTAGTGCTCCTGAAGGGCCCCACATGCTGTCCCTTAGCAGGGTACCAGCAGGTAGTCCCCAATGACACACATCTGCTGTGTCCTTTTGCACATGGCATTGACAGAAAAGGATAAATACTGCTGAACTACGTCAGAATGGTTACAGACCACTGCTAAGAAGCTCTCTTTGTGAAGAAAGATCTTCAAAAGTCTCTCATTTGACCACCGAATGAGGTAAAAATAAATGGACTCTCACAGGTACCTTAGTGAGTCAGACAAGGCAGTGAGCCCCAAGGTAAACACAGGAGAGAAACAGGTTGTCTATAAATTAATCATTGCTAATGCACTACAAACATGGCAGAAAAGGATAATTAGCGTGTTTGAAGCAGGGGGATATTAGTGGAGGGGGAGGTGGCCGTTAACATCTGTGGGGAGGGCAATAGGCAGCTGTCACCTGAAACGCAACAGATCAGCAAAAGTGTGGTGAGAGGTGCATTGTAGTGAGCCACAAACTGCCAAACCTGACACTCGCTCTTTATTAGACACTCAAGCTCATTTAAAAGATTTTAAACAGACCTTCTCTTCAGGATCAGGACTGTGAGACCAGTATTAGAGTGATTTTGAAGACCTCAGACAGCTTTGGCAAGGCCTGATGTCATCTGATGATTCTTGGTGCTTGTGACAATTGACTTCTGCTGATTAACTGGGTGAGGTTGGCAGCTACTTGAAAACAAATGGGAGACCTCAAGAAAAAACTTATTTCCAGGTGTGACCTCACTCCAGCCCAGGCTGTAATTCTTAGTGGTTTCTCCATGTAGATTCCAGCCTGTAACACTCACCAATATATGCCAAAGGTACATTCTGCTTGTTCACATTATATAAACTAATCTAATAAAAATATTATCTCTCCCTTACAAGTCTCTTACTCTCTTAAACCATCATGGTGACAACATCTGTTTCACACTACATAGGCAGGTGTATCCTTGCACACATGTGTTCACTTGTCTAATTCTTGATTGATGTCAATCAAGTATAGCATGAAGGAATGGAGAGGGCAACTCCTGAATGCTGTAACAGGTCTGAACACAGACACCTCACAGCCAAGCAGATGCTCAGTTTTGCCAGCATCTTATCAGCTAGGAGGTTGGAGTTGTTCATCTATGCACACATGCAGGGGATTGTTTTCCTTCTGGCCCAACACAGAAGGTAGAACTGGACTGCCTAGCTCAAACACATACCAACAGTTTGAGGACATACTTCCAAATGCCCTCTGCACCAGGCAGCATGGGGGGCCTTACACTGGGCAGAGCATGTGCTGTCCAGATCCCCTTGGAATCACGAGCATGGACATCGTAGTATTTTACACATTTCATCTAGAATCTATTTTCGTTCTTTATTAAATAAGTACCAGTCCTTTCAGGCACAGCTTTAAAGTGAGTCCAAAGTAAACAAGGATGCTCACAAAGATTAGACAGTTCAGGGTTATCATGAAATTACTTGTGCTTCAGAATACGTGTGAGATGCTCAAAGAAAGTAACCTCTGTGTGTAGTAGCTGGACTGGAGAAATTATGAAAGGAGCTACATCTTGAAGAATAAAAAAATCCTACATTTGACAGAGGTTTGATACAATGCTAAGATGATTTCTTCTCTCTTTTCTGAGTCATTCTATATATATATCCTGAATTACCAACATGCTAATGGTCACAGAGGTGAAAGAACAATTTGGTTAAATTTGTATAATCATACTGTATTACATATACACACACTATACACAAAGCACAGTCTGTTTTCTCCAATACTGTTGCCAGATCTGACACCCAAATTTAAGCAAAGCAAATAATTGATGCAAAGTGGGACAAAAATATCATCACTGAACAGTATGTTGTTTCCTAAAAAATGCAACACATGAACTTTAAAAGCAGCCTCAAACAAGAAAGCATTATTGTGTTGATTTTTTTTCTGCAGAAGTCTGTCTCAGCAGATTACCACTCTTGTCTCCATTGAATGGCCACTTGGGAAATCACATTTTTCATCTGGGAGTTCTGCAGCTCTTATATATTCCAAAATCATTTATTTACAAAGCTAGCTGAATACAAAAGAGCATTTAATTAAAATTTGACTGAAAAATGCCTAGAACATCTAATTTGCAGAGGAAACTATGGCTCCTCGATGAGGTGATCTAGAAACACACCGAGACCCTACTGAAAGGTGCGTTGTAATCACCACAGAACAAAGATGCCTGGATGCGGACATACTACTTCTGAGAAAGACACATAGATTGGATTGTCTGAAATAGGAAGTTCTCCAGATATTTCTTGAGATATTCACAGATGCATACTCAAGTAAATGGGCAAAGTTGCACTTAATGGGACATTAATGTGGGTAAGCCCCCTTGTATGCCCATACACAGAAACACTCAAACTATTCGGGGTGGAGATCTGTGGGCTGATGCAAGGTTCCATCAATTTGCAAGTAAAGACTCTCTACATTTGAGGAAGCACTGAATAAAAGGCCCAGTGGTGCACAGCTTTTGAATAAGTAAGAAATTCCCCCTCTCCAAAGTGATCTTCCTCATTCACAAAGAGATCCCACTCTTGAATTTCTTCAACTAGTTTCCAAGGGGTGTCACAAAAATGAAGCATAAATGAAAGGCACATCTCACTGCATTAATATATATGCTCTAATTATGTGGAAATAGGTGAAAGCTGGAAGAGTTGAGAGATGAAAGCACAGATCACCCAAATTTCAACTTTTCCAACTATATGACTTTGAAAATTCACCTTTATCTTTTCATGTAATACATGTATATGTATATGTACATGTATGAATTATGTATATATATATACACAATATATAGGTATATATACATGAGTGCATACATTAGCCTAAATAATATAAAATGATGGACACACTTTTCAAGAGAAGGAAACAAGAGACTCCCTGATTAGGTTATCAGATGGTAGATCAGTGTGGGGAGTAGGCTGCAGAGGTGGGATGCCAGATTTAACTGTGATTGCCTTGAGGAGGGAACCAAATGGGTCCTTCAGATCTGCTAGATGGGACAGATCTGAGGTCAGCCACCAGAGCTGCTTTGCACAGAACTGAGTGAACCTTCACGTGACCTTGGCACTGCAGGTCTGTTGAGCTGCTGTAGTGAGAGATGTGATCAGACATGCATGGAGTGAGAAGCAGATATTGGAAACTGAGCACTTGTTTTTCTTCCATGACTGCAAACTAAAAATGTGCCTTAAGTAAGGGATTGCCTAAAAACGTGCTGCCCACTGAATGGACCCTCTCCTGCTTCCTGTCCTGCTCCAGGGAGATTATGTTTCTGATCTATGAAGGTAACATTATCTCTATCCCACATGAACTCAGCCAGGCTAGGGAGCATGGTATTAAGCTTTCACCAAGTTATTTACGGTAAGTCCATGGCTTTGGACTACTTTTGTAGAAAGGATCAGTTCTTAAAACCCAAAGCTCAAGCCCTCTGTCTGCTGGACTGACTGCCACCAGGGAAATGACACTACTGCTGAGAAACAGGTGAATGGGAGAAATGAGAGTTTTGGATAGTGGATAGTGCACTGTAGGCATGAAATAATGTGAGGGGACACATTTAATTACATAGACTACATAGACAAAAGCAGCTTCTACAGCAACAAAATAGAGTGCAATTTAGCAAAATAATTGCATAGCCAAAAATAAAGGCAAAAAGATGACAGCCAACCTTTGTATGGTCAAAGGAGAAGGGACTGTTGGGCAGCCAGCCTGCTCCCTGCCACAGCTGAGAGGCACGTCCATCGTCAGTCAGCTATCCCCCTGCCTGCCCAGGGCAGCTGTGTGGTGGAGATGCTGTAAGCACTACTTAGTAGCAGGGATTGTGAGAAGCTGCTATACGCTGACCACATGTCTCACTGTGGGACTTTCTGCAGCCATTGACCCTGACCTAAACTGCCCCTTTTAGCATCTCTGTTTGCATTTGGGGTTTCAGTGAGAATCCCATGCTGGATATCCCTCTATAGCCTGCATTCTGCTTTTGAGGGAATGACAGCACTGTCCTTTGCCCTGTTTGCAGTGTTCATCAGCACAATTGCTGCTGAGATTATGGTTGGCTTAGTACATGAACAGCTTCAAGTTAGCAGCAGTACTAGCTCGAGCAAACTCCAACACAAAGAGGAGCCAGGCAACAACAACAAAACAACGAAATCTCATAACTCATCAAAAAGGTGATACCTAGCAGCTCCTAGTCAAAAAAATATTAAAGAGGGAGTTAAACAGCACTGGACTAGCGCAACTGTCTTTAGAAGGGATTGGGAGAGCAGTCTGAATATGCAGATCTGCATTCACATCTTGGGAGCTACTCCTCTAGGGCATTCACCTTCCCAACACTTCAATCCATCAAGGAAGTCTTTGAAGAGCTCAGACACAGAGCAACAAGACACAGATCCAGATAAGTTTAGACACTGAAAGTAAGAACAAAATGAGAAGCAGGGTTCTTCCTTCCAAATGTGCTCAAGCCAACCAACCAGAAGTCCCTGCTCAGCAGCCATTTGTCCCTGGAAGCGTACATACATCAGAAGTTGCCTTTTTATCACATTTCTCAGCATAAAACAAGTTACATACTGGTCTCAGTAGGACTCAACATCTATCTCATACTTGATCTTTCTTATGATCCAGAAACTAGTTGTTTCTTTGGCCTGAGAGAGTCTAGTGGGGAGGTGTGCACAGGGAGATGGCAAGGCTCTCATGACATGCTGGCGTCACCACCATTTATAGACAAAATGTTGAACATAGAGAACCTTATATTTGGTTTTCTCTGTCCAGAAAGCTTTAATGAACAGATCTTTTATACTGTGACACATGTAGTAATGTTGTCTAAGAGGAACAGACCAAGGACAGTCCATCAGAGACCTAGAGGACTGCATGCACTGCAGTCCTGTTGACTGAGCAATCTCCTGGGTAATTATTTTCTCTCTTCACAAATCAGAAGTGCCACAATGTGGTGGAGAAGCAGCTTCTTGCAAGGTCTCATGCTTTAATAAATCCCAGAGGTTTGTCTGCACAGTGGGGATGCTGAAGTGTGCCTACATTCCCAACACCTAGGTGGCTTACCAGGAGCTTCTGCATGGCCCATGCAGGACTCTGCTGGTGATGTACAAATACATGGAGAGAGAGGCCCTGATCAACAGTGTTTCTTTGGGTGGAAACTGGAGGGTTTGAAGGACATGATTAGTCCTTTGGGGTTACCAGTGGCCAGGACAAGAATTGGAAACTCCTCACCTATTTTCTACAGCATGGTTTTCACCTACGTCTGACTGCTGCTAATATCAGTCTAATATTCAGTCTTTAAGATGTAAAGAAACTGGTTTCCTCACGTCTACTCAGCAGGTGTAGGCATAGTGCATGGTGGCATATATTAATTAATTTCTGCTCTTTTTCTCTAGGAAAATGATAAACAATAAAAATGGATTTCTTTACTGAAGACTCCTAAAATGTCAGCTGTACCTTAGTGAATGGAACAAAAAGAATGTAATTAAACATCTGCCAGAAAATAGCCAGGGTTGTGGCCATGGTAACAGACACTAGCTTAGGGAAAAGGAAATATCTGTAGTTATAATTCAACATAAAGATTGCTCATCTCCTTCTCAGAGCTGGAAGTTTACAATCAAAGCCTTGATGTGTGTGCTGGTCACTCTGTTATGATTTTTTCCTATGCATGTGGCACTGTTATTATGAGAAACTAACATTTATAAGAACATGGCACAAGTGCTACATTCACTCTTATTTGAAGGAAGAAAAACTGTTCTTTTTTGGCAGTGGGATGGAGCAATTGCTGGTAAATGCTTTTGTGGAAAATTACAATATAGCATGGTGGAAGTAGGCCAGATCTTTCCCTAACATGCAGCTGTCTCTCTCCCTGACATCATCAATGAAGCAATAGCTGCTTACACCAGAGTGAAGCCCAGCAGCTACAAGCAGTATCGCTGGAGGATCTTGAAGAATGGAGTCTGGACTTCCTTGGTTCAGCCAAGGGAGAACTGATAGCAACTGATGAGACTCCTCAAGAACACTCACCCCCATCAAACCCTGCTCACTGCCCAACTGCCTTCAGTGTTTCCTTTAACTCCCTCCTGGGGTACACGGCTTGAATAGTGCACTCCACCAGGCAGTGCAGCTCCTTGAGCACATGCAAATGGAGAAGGTGATGGTCATTAATCAAACAAATCCCAACAAAATAAAAACCACAGCAGAGAGGGACAGGACAAGCTGAGACAGAGATTGTGGGGGATAATACAGATATGCTGTGCACAGAGCTGATTGTCAGCTCCAGGAGCTGTACAGGATGTCTGAAACCACTTACACCAAGAGACAGCAGTGAAGGAAAGGGTTTTTCTGAATGCAGTATTTTATGCACCTGTGTGACAGCTTGTTCAAACAGAAGCTTGTGAAAAATGTGCATATTGGCCAAAGAATCCAGGCAAAAGCATTTTTCCACCCAGCTGCCTAATATCAGCCTTGGTTCATAAGATAATTCAAAACACTCTTTGAAATGTGCAGATGGTGAAACGCCTAGAAGATCTGGAAATAAGCAAGGAAAGGAAGACCTGGGGAACTGGTCCTGGTGAACCCTACTGAAACCACCAACTGGTATTTTTGAAGGCTTCCTGAAAACTTTGTCTGAGGTTCACATCTAGAACTGGGGTGAACCTCAGCTTCTGGCTGGAGGTCAGTTGTGAAGCTGGTACAAGTAAATAGGCTGCAGTAGCTTTCTGTATGGACAGGGTGGGAGTGCCTGAAAACATTATTTTTTTAATGTGACTTCCTTTTGAACCACAGTGCACTGTAAGCGCTCAAACAGTGTAAACAGCACTAATTTATTTGGATTTTGGTAACACAGAACTAAAGTGTATTTTTTCCCAGGGGGTTCCAAGCTAACAAGATGCCACCATCACCTTATTGCAGATGCTTTTAGCATACCGTTTGAAGCATTGTACATTTGGGCCTTCCTAAACGAAGAGAACATAACCAACACAAGGATTTATTTTTGTCCTGATCAATTATTTCAAATGACGTTAAACTAGCACATACTGAGCACATTGCTAGAGCCTGCAATGTAAATACTTCCTTTTCAAATACAAAGACAACCAAATGCTTGGGAAAGTTTGGTGTAGCTTGCAAACTACCCTAGCAGGGCCAAGAGAAATAAAGCTACTGCCACCAACATTACATGGGCTTCATGCCTGTGGTTTCTAACAATGCCATCCTTGCAGTGTGGCCAGATGAAAAATTTAATTCAGTTAAGTTGCATAAGAAACTCTGGTCCCACTAGCAAGCAAGGCAGCTCAATCATGAGTGAAAATCAATGACCTGTTAAAACCTGTGATGCCTTAGGGGATGGGGACCACGATACACCTGACTGCCTCTTTGCACAGCTGCCCCAAGCACACAAAACCACCTCTTTCCCTAGGTCTTGGCCACACCGTAGTAGAGCCATTCCTGTCTCCAAGGCTGCAGAGATGGACAAGTTGAGTGGTTGCTCTGCTGAAGTCCAGCTTGAAATGCCCAGCTCTAGGGGTTTCCTTATGGGTTGCAGTATCTATCCCTAAACTGCTGCCACAGGAGGCCTGTGGGTATTGAGCAATCTCCAGACACTATCCGACTTTGTGCAATGCCCAGTGTGTTCAGCCATTCCTCAACCCAAAGCATGTACAAAACTCCAAAGTGTCTGCTCAGCACCGCTGTACCACAGGCTGCTCTCTCCCGTCTCCTGGTGCCACTTCTTGCTGCTGACCTGCAATAGCCTGTGGGAAGCAGCACTTCTGTTCCACCAGTGCTCAGAAGCTACTCTTGTTTCCAGACCAGTAAAACTTCCAGGGCCTGGGCTGGCAGTGCTTGTGGCTATCCGAAACTCAAGGGGAGAGGAAGGTGGTCAGGAACTGATGCAGAAGTGGGGAGGGAGGAGGCAAGAGGCAGCAGGTCTTCTAATGCAGAACAGCACTACTCCTTATTTTGCTCAAAAGGCTTCTCCCAGTCCTGCTCCATACAACCTTTCACATGAGCTGCAAAGAGTGACAGTGGATGCTGGTACCCAAGAGGGGAATTTTAGTGCTGCTCTGTTTCCTTCCCTGGAAGATTTGCTTTTGGAGGACGAGGTCAGAGGTGCAGAGCAGCTACCTGAGGGAGGGCTTTCTTGCCTGCTGCTCTGAAGCACAGGAAATTGAGTGGTGTGGAGTGTGCCATGAAGCCTCACTTCACTGGAGCTTTTATCTTTTAAAATTAGGTTATCAAATTTATTGCTACAGTCACTTAATCTCAGAGTGCATTATCCATACACATGATGGACTGGAATATGAACTAACTCTGTCAATAAAGTGACTGTCTGCATCTCGATTGCCAGATACAAGGAATTCAGTCTTCCCTTTGAGATGCTAAGCAGCTGCAGACTGGTACAGTCCTCTCCCTATGCTTTTGGTTTGGATGCTTCCTACATCTAAGTTTTCTCAGCAACAGGAGGGGAGGAGAGGAGGAGAAATCTGGCTTCAAGCACCTGGCTGCACACTGTGAGTCTGCACTAGCCAGTGTAGTGCCTTGGGGACTGCTGCTCCCAGGGACATCTCTGACTTATACCACAAGCTCTGTATGTGCTAGGGATCCAGCTGCCTAGCTCTGATCAACTTCAGCCCATGTCCTGTATTGACAAGAGAGGCAGAGACCAGCAAAAGTGTTCCCTCTGCTGGGTTCAGCTCAGTAGAGAGCTGCCTTGGTGGAAGGGATCCTCCACTGAAAATTCACAGCCAGAGCACCCAGTGTTGCCTGAACAGAGCAAGGGGGCTGACTGCATCAAAGCACGTGTGCAGGTACACACTAAATGCTTTGAATCTAGAGACAATCTTTACTAAATTACATCCTTCGACAGCAGCTCAGGAGGCGACTGTTTTAATACCAACCTCTCCACATTACTTACCTACAGAAAACAGGGGGCATATAACTCCAGATTCAGAATACCTAAATTAAGCTGTCTCATACAAGCTATGGAAAACTAGTCAATACCATCTCTGGAGTCTAGTGACTAAGCAAACTCCAAATTCATGGGTTGATTTCAGGCAGAAACAGACATACTGGAGGCTAGTTTCACAAAACTGCTTGAGGAGAACACAGTCTCACTTTGCTCAACATCCAATGTCAAATCGAATTATATCATTTGTTGTTGTGGAGTTTCTTTATTTTACTAAAAAGAGCTGGAAAACACGACCTCATGCCAAATTAAAGCCTTTTCTGCCTGACTGCTCATCAGACAAATCCTCAAATCAATTGTTCTTAGAGCTGCAGCCAGGATAACTGTTCACCAAATGAGTAAGAGAAAGTCTTGAGTGAAATGGGAGGATCTGGTTCTTGGCTTACAATATCTCAGATGTAGGCACATGATGAAGGCTTGTCAGCCAGACCTCAATATGCAAAAGTGAAAGCTAATTCTTCAGATCAGAGAATGCTCTGATTAAAAAAAAGCTAAATTATAATGCAAGGAACAAGCTTAACTAGACTGATTTGATATTTCTGGAGGCTTTTTCCACTTCTTTTTAAAGGAAGAATTATACAATTCTAATTTATACAACACATTCAGAAGAACTAGCTTTAACATTAAGAGATATCCAAAATCTGAACTGTTCAAGTGAAGGAGGGCAAGGAATGCTTTTCCTGTCATCAAAAGGGCAACCAAAGATTGAGTAATTTATCCCCTCTTGCTTTATTTGAGTCTAAAAGAGAAGTAGCTCTGTTCTTTGGTTTGTGGGATGTCACCATCAACTCCTCCAAGTCTCTAAACCCTTTGGCACAAAGAAGAAGAGAAGACAGTTGGATCTTTGTGAGGAATCGCAGGGAGATGCTGGGGGAGAAGTCTTGCAGTCTTAATTGAAGAACTAGCAGGAATGTTGTTTTAGGACTACAAGATATTTATAGTCTCACCCATTTTGAATGTAAAGGGTACAAATATCATTTTTGCTATTCCTCTGCAGGCCAAGATCTGAGGAACACAGGCCAGAGCACAAAAGAATTTTCACCCCATTCCAAATTCCCATAAAGAAGTGTACTAAGCCTGAATAATGAGTTCAGTCATTTGAATCATGAATTTGGCTTCATAACCCACTGGGAGACTGAAGCAGAGCAAAACACGTCTGCTAACACCCTGACTTGAGCGCCACAATTGGCAAGTCCTGCTGAAGAGAGATCTCAGACTGAAGTTGTAGAAATGTTAGAGGTTAGAACTGAAGTTTCTTGGCAGAACTGACCTTATATGGAAACCCTGTAGAAAGTCTGCCTGCACTGGCTTTCAAACCAGCACATAAGCTTTCATTTCTAATACATATATAAATGTGTATAGAAATGTTAATTCAAAACTACTTCATTAAAATCAAAGTAAATAATTCCTGCTGGGGGATGTGCTGGACAGAGTCAGACAGATGTTTCCTCTTTAAGGATCATGGGTTGAAATGAAAGGGGAAATCTCAGATGGTTGCAGTAGGGTTCTTCAAAGATGAGTCTTGGGATGGATCTCGTTTAACATTTTCATTAATAACCATGATGCATAATCTCAAAGCAGTGCAGTTGCTGATGACACCAAGATGAGAGGCACTGTCAGCAGGACAAGCAGGCTACCACACAAGAAGAATGGGATGATTTTGTCACTGGAATAATGCAATGGGATGAAATTTTGTATTACAAAGTGCAGTCTGTGAGGGACCAGTAGGCAGAATTAATGCTTTTAACTAGAAATGATGGAGTGGGAGGAAGAGCTGAAGATCTTATATAGCCATAAGATTACTGGAAAACACCAATTATGATGTGACCTGCAGGAGATACATGAGCTTCCTAATGAACCTGTTGAAAATGATCTGGTGAATCCAGGGAAGGGGAAGTACCTATGCTACTAATGAAAACACAGTAGATTGTGCAAGGGTTTGGAGATATGAGGGCTCACCTAAATTACTGTAGTATGTGGCCAGGAAAGCATGCTCAGGAAGAGGGATTCTGGCCCACAGTGGCTGCAGAGCAGGGATGCTAAGCCAAATAAGGGAATGGAAAGCCTGTGCTCTCAGAGGAGACCAGAGGCACTCGGCTGTTTAGCCTAGCTAAAGAAAGGCCAAGAGGGGATATGGTTGTAGTCTATAAATACATCAGAGGGGGTAAACACTAGGGAAGGAGAAAAGCTATTTAAACTTAAGGACAATGCTGGCACAAGAACAAATGGGTATAAACTAGCCATGAATAAATTTTGGCTTGGAATGAGAAGCAAATCTCTAACCACTGGAGCAGTGAAGTCTGTGGAACAGCCTTCTCCGAAGATCACAAGACAAACGTCTTAGCTCATGCGAAAATGAGGTTTTAAAAAATCCATAAATAGGGTCTTATATGATGTAGACACCTGCAGTGGACTAGATGAGTCAGGAGGTCCCCTCCTGTTCTGCCTTCCTCTGGAAGTCAAATGGCATCCTAAAATCCAAGAGTGCTTCTTACAGTGGATAAAGTCTTTCTGTCACAAAGGATCACGAAGAGGAGAGCCAAAGGCAGCAACATTAAGTAAAAGTGTTATGGTATCTCTGTCTTCCCCTGCAATATATAATCTCCTGCTGCCACAGATCAGTAATGTGGAGCAGCAGGAATGTGAGCAGAGGGTTATACAAGCAGATGAGTGAATGCCAGGATGCAGCAGACAGGTCAGGAGAGCTGGCCAGCTCTGTCAGTTCAAACATAAGAGAGCACTGGGAGCAGCAATATGGTTATTGCAAAAAATTTAATTGAAATTAAGATTTACAAGTAACCTCAATAAAATTCACAGCTGGTTGGGCTTAACCTTGGAGTCAAGAGGATTTGCAGAGTATGTTGTCCAAATCTGTGAAATAGTAAGTTTCCATTTTCTTCAAAAGTGAATCATGTACTCATTTTCTATTCACTATTGATGGAGAAATTCACACTTTCTACAAAGTTTTTCTTCCTTAATGTGATGCCTTTGTCTCCTATAGGGAATAAAATAACTCACTAATACTACATAGCTTTTTCATCTGAAGACCTCTGACCACTTTACAAAGATTACTAGGTGACACCTGCCTTTCAGTGTAGACTGAATCAATGCACAGGAAGAGGGAGGAAAGGATTTTCTAAAACATCTGTATGGCTTTTCATATCAGCTGGTCCTGTGCTCCTGGACAGCTGGGGTCAGTTTTCAAGGTTCCTGGGTTGGCAGGGACTTACAAGGGGACCAGCACAAGACAGACTCCCATTAGGCACTGCCCAACCCTACCAGGGCACAGAGGCTGCTGGCACTTAAACCTCCTGACAGCCATCCTTCTGCTCCAGGGCATACCCAGGACTGTCTCACTGTTGTGACAGTGAGGAGGCATCTTGCCCCATGTGCCCCCCAAGCCACACCATGACAGACATGGATACTTATCACCTCCATGCAGCAGTGCCTGAACACACAGGGCTGCTCCCATGGACATGGAGCCCAGGCGCTGCTCCATCACTCAGGCTTTGCACTCCCACATCCCTGCATTCCTGATCCCTCATCCCTCATCCCCAGTGTTACTTCATGTATCACTCTGCTGCTGGGCCTCGTCCTTTCCTCACTAGCCTCAGCACACTCATTCCTCCACAGGGAGAAAAATGATCCCCTGATATTAATGGCTGGAAAGTGCTTAATGTAATAAAATAAAATAATATTCACCCTTTGATGGGTCTTCTCTATGTTTCAAACATTATAAATCACAGTTTTAAGAAGGGCTGCTCCTGCTGTAAGTAATACAGATCTTTTGGATGCTGCAGGATACAGGAGATGTTTGATTGGGCTGTTTAGCTATCAGACGCTTACATGCAAAAAGTCAAGAAGTTAACCTGTATGAAAGTTGTCAGCTCCCCACTTAAGAGAACACAGGTGGAAGGGAGTTGTGACTCTCGGATACCACCTTCAACTGAGTTCTCTCTTTTCCCCCTTCAAAAACTGTCTGCCCCAGGTTTGAAATAGCAATAAAGAACAAAACAGTAGTGAATGACACCGATGCGCATTTCACTTTATAAAACAAGAACTAGCCATGCATGGGTTTGAAAGTGGACAGGGCCATTACAGTCCTCTGGTATCTAACGAGCTTCCAGAGGGCAGCACTGAGCACAATGAAACTGGTTTGAGATAAAACGGGGAGACCAATGGCCCATCATCTGAACTCTCTGCCCACATTTTGGCTATCTCATGAGTTTCCTCGGGGCAGGAAAAAACAGCTGAGAATCGATACCACAATACCTAACAAATTAATCTGATTCCAGTTTCTCTCAGGGGCTGTGTAATATACTTAACCACTGTTCCCATTAGAAACACCAGCCTAATTAGTTTATGTAACTGCATTAGATGGAGAAGGTGCATGCTGCTGATAGTTGCTTAGTGGGAATGTAGCGTAGATCTTCCTTTTGTCCACTTAAAGTTATCTTCTTTGTATATTAGATTCAGTGCCCTATAATGAAATGCAATAAAGATTCCTGAAGTAAATCACGTTTTTCTTAATATGTTTAAACAATTTTATGGAGTCTTTTATTGATTGGAGGAGGACCAGTTTCAGGAATAATGTGCTTAAACAGACATGACAAACCATCAAATTACCCAGCACTTCTCAAGGCTAGTGCCTGAAGTAACCATCATGTCACGCAACGGTGCCACTTCCATTTGTGCCAGACGCCTGAGAGGCAGTAATCATAAACCTCTGCAATGGGTGGGGTGGGGGATTTCAGCAATAACTTGGAGAAAAGCCTGTCACTGAATTGTCTGCAAAAACTAATTTAGCATGCTGTGAAATCTTGATCAAAATTATCCATCAACAGAGTTAGATAAGCAACTTTATATAGTAAGGAATAGGGAGTTCAGTTGAGCAGTGGCAATTTGGACAACACTAATTCTTCAGTGGAAAGACTGAAGCAAAATATGATACAGAACAAGGAATGCAAACACTGATGAAACACACAGACAGTTGAATAGGCTTTTATTACCTGATGAAACAACTATACTTTAAAACAGGATCACATTTTGGTTAAAAAATGAGCAAAAGTCAAGAAACTGTACATTATAGCTAGGTGCTTAGTTGAACTAGAAATGTAAGTTTTTGCTTTTATCTGATGATGCTTGAAAGAAACACTTGTGTTCAGTTTTTGTGAAAAAAATGTTTCCTCTTGTTGAGCTTTCATTTAGAAAGATATATTTCTCTTTCACTAGTGAGAGCAGTTGTGCAGCTATACATGCACGGCAGTCTGCCCAGGACAGATCTTTAATTATACCTATCCTTTCGTGACTTCACTGAGAGACAATTGCTCAAGGCTAATAAGGATTAAACATATTCAATGACTCTGAAAAAATGGCTTAATGCTAGTCTTCCTAAATCCCCTGTATTATTTGGAACAATATGAGCACGGCAATGTGTATTTGCAAGTGAAAGGGGAAAACTTCACACTCCCATGCAGTCATCCCATGTCCTGCTTTACTAAAAGCTGGGGTCCTGCCTTACTAAATCTCACTGTTCAAAAGATCCCAGCCAATATCCTTGTGCTCTGCAGGGGAAAGGTCCTGCTAAGGCATCATAGTCGTGGTCACATTTGTCAGACTGGGATGGCCACTGATGTTAAATGATTTGCCTGGGGTTACAAGTGAGTTCATGGAGGGTTTTAAATGAGGACCCTGGCCTAAGGGTCCCAGAGCGACAGATTTTGCCCTCTACCAAGTGACATAGCCTACCTCTGCTTAGCATCTGATAAATAAGCTACTCCTCCAGCATGCAGCAAGGTGGAAGTTGAGTCCCATCCCATCGGCCGCACGGCCAGCAATGTCCCCAGGGACAGGAGGCACAGGCAGCCTGATCTGACTGAGAAATTCAGGGAAAGTGGAAAAAAACTACATGTCTAACAGAGGAAGTAAAAAACCAATCAAACCTCCTTGAAAAGCTGCAGGCAAGGAGATAGGTAAATGCTTCCCTGGCTCTCTTGAACCCCATTGACATAATGCTGCAAGACCAAAAACTTAAAAGGATGAATTCAACAGAAAAAAAGCACCAGGAGAAAACTGCATTCAGAAATCTCCTTTGCTTTTTACCTCTTGCAACCCTGAAGTTTTACAGAGAGAGCACCTGAACATCACTTCCCTCTTGCAGAGTGAAATATGAAATACTTGGCAGCACTGCATGGCAGATGCAGTGCTGTGCACAGGGCTGTGGCAGCCACGGAGCTGCAGTGGCATTATGCAGTGCATAGTACTTCAGGAAAGGGAGGATTTAGAAAACAGATACTAGACACAACACAGTGTTAGAGAAGTGGATCATGTTGGTCATCTCATGCCTGCCCGGGCTGGTGCTCTCTGATGATTCAAGCAGGCAGGGGCTGGGGGCATCTCCACAGCAGCTCTGCACCCAGGCTTCTGCCTGATTTTGGCACCCCTCTGCTGACAGCGACACAGAGCCCAGAGTCTTGCTCCCATGCTGTGTACAGGCGGGTCCTGCTCTCCCTCCAATGGACACCACTCTTCACATATGTGAAGCACACATGTGGCATCCCTGAACCCCAGCCCCAGTGGTGCTCAGCCCTTGTACCCTCAAACACCATCTTCACAGACTTGACACTTGCAGCCCAAATGACAGCCCCAGTGGGCTCAGCCTCTGACCGCACTAAGGAAGCCCCTTGCTGGGGTTATTCCAGACCCCAGACCAGAGAGAGGGTGGTGGTACGGCTGGTCCATCCCCTCAGCACCCTGTATTTAGCAGCAGCATCTAAGTGGCATGTGACACCTCTGGGTCTGGCCACCTTCCCACATGGTGCCTTTCAGTATGACTCCGGGGATTTCCACAGAGACGCCAGCGCTGCTGGCTCTGGTGGGGCAGAGCTGGGGGGTCCCACATGCCAAAGCCCCCACATGCAGTGGGGGGCAGCTGCTCTCCATCCCCCTGCCAGGGCAGCCAGTGGGCTGGCTGCTCTCCAGTGAGGGCAGCAAGGATGGCATGCTTCAATCCTCCCACTCAGCGCTTGGGTGACTGGCCAACCACAGCGAAGGTGAACTGTTGGAATTGGAATGTGGTGACAGCAAGTTGCTGCCATGAGCAGGGTGGTGCCAGGGAGCCCCTCCCGAGCAGCTGCTTTCCTGGGTCAGCATTCAAGGATGGGACACTGGAGGAACCCCAAGGGCCAGCAGCATCCCAGCTCAGTGGGAGCTGCCTGCATCACCAGTCCGGGGGCCAGGCTCCCTTGGAGTCATTTTCCCAGAGGCTTCCCCCCTTCTCCTTCAAAGGACCATCCACCAGCAAGAAATGCTTCTGGGCAAGTTGCGCTACAAAGACACGGGACAGCAGGAGCATGCCTCCCGCCAGGGCACCTTCCCTCTGCGCTGGCCATGAGCACGTCCCCCGGGTAGCTGGAAGCCATTCAGACATGTTCAAGCTTCCCCATTGAAAGAAGAATAATAAACGTTTCTCTGCAAGGGCAGCTGTAAGCCATGCACACCCGAAGCTCGCCCCTGAGAAGCACTGCTGCAGGCTGTCAGGAAGGAATTGCCAGACTCACTGCCGAGGAGGCAAAATTGCCTGAAATACTGGGAACTGTCACCTCTCTGGTAGTCTGCCGTTAGCATTCAGGGGCAGCTCGGAGCACCCGCGACACAGACACAGGAGCACGTGCAACCATCCGGCTCAGGCTGCAGATCCCCAACTCTCCCCATGTAAGCCATTCCTCTGTTTAAAACTGTTATTTTGGGAAAGAAATGAATAATGGGAACAGCACTGGAAAAGCACAGGGAATTCAGCAAACAAAAGAAAAGATGCTATTTTTGAAAATGCCTCAAACTGGTAACTGTGGCTTGTTTTAACCCCTTCCTTCCCAGCTGTCTCTTCTCCGCCCTGCCAGGAGGGACATCCACAAGCATGGTGGGAGCTGCACGCAGGAAAGCTGTGTTTTACTATATGCTCTCAGTATGGGAGCCACACCACAGTGAATTAATAATGGACACACAATGAACTAATAGCAAACTACACTTCAATTTTTAATCAGACACTTTTAATTGAGATGGGGGTTTCTGCAAGGGTCCCAGTATCTAATAAAAAGAGCAAATCCCAGGGAAGCAGTCACCCTACTAGTGCTTCTGCTGCCTTTTGTCATCTCTCAAAGAACTGTATTTTTCTAATTGCAGCATCACAAGCATTATGTGGACTTGGTGAGTGGGGGGGTCTAACCCTGCACAGCAGCTAACTGCCCATGGTTCACAGAGAAAAGCACATCACTGCTGCGAGTAAAGAAACTGAATTTGCCAAAGCTGCAGATCTAGGTAAACATTACAAATTTATCTTAACAAATCCACCAAGACCCCCACAGCACTAGCATGGAGTATGTTATACTGCTGTTTCATCAGCTCTCATTTATCCTTGCCACTAGTGTCACCTGATCTGCCAGGTCTCTTTGCAGCCCTGGTCAGCACTGGCATGGCTCTCCCCTCTGTGGCATCCTGCAAGAAGGGAAGGAACTGGTGACATCTGGGCCACTACTGCTGGTGACTCGGCAGGTCCTCCTGACAAAAGCAACCAGCTGCTCTCCCTTGTGAGCTAAACCCTAGCAGAAGGGAGGCAAAATAAGAAACAAATGTGGTGGAGCTGTTGCCCTGATAATGCTGGAGAAAGAACAGCTAAGGTCTGAGCTCATGTTTTCAGTTCCTAAAGTGACACTGCTCTGCCCAAGTGCTGCTGTGTGTCAGCTGGGACTCCCATGGAGCCAGTGGCAGGGGCAGGGGCTTCTCTTTCACAGGCAATCTCATTTCTGAAGTGTCTGTTTTAGGAAGAAGACTCTGAACACTGCTCCCTGAATTTTCCCTTCCAGGAGAAGTATGCTATCTTTTGTTAGAAAGAGAAGAGTTCCTCTTTCCACTGCCCCTGACCTTTCCAAGTCCCAGCACTTCTGCCTTTCACTGAGCTCTGCTTCTCAGCTTTTACGTTAATGGTAACAAGGGGAACTTCCTTGGGAAGAGTCACTCAGTTCCTTCATCAGGCTCTGACAGCAGGGCTAAAGCAAAATGTAGATAGTCTTTCTGCAGAAGTGCCCACTACCCAGCAGCTTTCAATAACTCAGCGACCAGATAGTGCTACACAGACCTCAGAGCTGTAAGTGGTTTAACATCATGTGCCATTAAACATTACACGCCTTGCAAGTCACATTGGGGATTCTGATTAAGGAAACCCTCCAATGCAGCAAGGAAGAAAGGCAAATTCTGATATGTTCTCGATTTTTAGCAGTAAAGTAATTGAAAGTGAAGGGTGAAGTGAAATAATTGAAAGTGAAATCTGTGTGCTGTGTCAAATCAGCAATATTGTTCAAACAATAGGAGACTGTGGTTAGACTGAAAGATGTGTCTTTGGCCAGCTGTAATTTTGTGCTCCTCTTGTTCGCATTAGCCTGTGAAATAAGTCTACAAAAATGCAAGCTACCCTTCAGATGAAGCTGTTTCAGTAGGGTCAGAACGGCTTTACGTGAAAAACCTTAGACAAGATAAACAGCTATGAATAGGACACTTGACAGACAGGTCCAGAGGACAACAGACAGTGTTTCTGCTGAGATATAATTGCTCTAATTGGACCTGGGCTTGCTAAAATGGTAAAGCTAAAGAGGACTCTGCAATCATGCTGCCATTCTGCACAAAAGAATAGTGTTGTGATAGGAAGCATATAGCAGTTGTGGAAATAATCAACGGCTTTGTGCTTGCTTCCCCCTGGTATCTTGGATTTGCCATTAGGAACACACACACAACATGAGCAGAATATTTTCTTTAGAGTTAAAAGGCTGAATTGCTTTACGGCTGAAGTCTCTTTGAGTATTATTCAGCTGAAGTTAGACACTTCAAATGAGCTGGATCCATTGTGGTTTTGCAATCCTGGAGGAGACACAGAAAGGCCATGTGAGGTATAATCAGGGAATCTGCCTGCTTTAGGAGTGATGGAATTTGGTGAGGAAAGAAGCTAACTTTGACCTTCTTCAGCTTTGTCTTTTCTAGAGCGAAAGCCTGTAAACTACCTGAGCTGCTCATGTAATAAACCCTCCGTACACATAATCTCGGGTATCTCTAAAACCTGGTCTCTTCTATGATACGAGAACAAGCATGAAGTGCTTAAAGGGAAAAATCTTTGTCCTCCAGTAGCACATACTGTGCAAGAGTTGACTATGCAGTGCTTCTCCAGCCCTATTTTGAACCCAGCGTCCAGCACTGAGAGCAGCCCTTCTAGCCACTGTTACATCAGATGGCAGCAAAATAACGGAGCATCACTAGTAATGTAGGAAGCATTTCTCTTCCCTGACTCTCTCAGGCAGCTCCACTTCACACAGGTGTTGGCTGGCCTGTACTGCAGATGCCCAGGGACACTGGGCAATGCTACCAGAGGTCCCTCCTGGGGCAAACACAGCAGTGCAGGAACAGTGACAGCAGAACAGACGAGAAGTGGCAAGCCTGTCCCTGGCCTCATCCTGCTACCACCTGGTCACTTAGTCCTGCCCAGGGCTCTCCTTCCCCCACTTGCTCCATCCCACCTGGTCCATTGTGCCCCTGCAGCAGCAGGCCAGCCTGGCTCTAGCCTGCTCCCTAGGCCCCATTCTCTTGATAGTGAAATACAACACACTGCTAAGAGGCTTTGTGACAATGTGGCAGGTCTAAACCTGTCTCAAAGCCTTTCAACCCCAGTGTGTACCTGCCTCCATGCACAGACAAAGCTGACTGCAACACTGTCTCCTGTTCTGGAGTTTCTAAGCAAATGTGTAAAAATATGGGTGTGATGCTCAGGAGCTGCTCATGCCCCACCTGCAAAACAGCACTCACACAGGGTTCCCCAGGCGAGGCCACTTATACATAAAGAGCCAACCTGGCTTACTGCATCCTCCCTAACAAAAATGCCTTCTCAGGACATGTACAGCAATGCCCTGCAGCTCCTGCCCTTTGCTCACATTGCAAATACCTGACCCAGGTTGCAGGATGTGCATCAGCCAAAATGCAAGTGACAGGGTAGACATCCTCCCCTGCACCCAGGCAAAGCACCAGGGCTGGGTGTAGGTGGGTGCAGGAAGGTGGCCCTGGGCAGGCACAGGAAAATGGACTTGTTCTTCAGAGCACACCGGAGGCAACAATGCTCCTGAGTCACTAGCCAGCCCATTTATCCATGCAGTCCTGGGTCCACAGGTCCACTCTCCTCCTTTTTATGTCCTGCCCTGACATTTATTTCCTCTGGAAAAGCACTGGGACTGTCTCTCAGCAGGACTGAGAGAGATGTACAGGGACATGAAAGCATCAAATATGCCCCATGCTCAGCTTCTGCCTCCTCTCAGTGCTGGCTTTGCTTTGTGAATCACAGACTTTGCTCCACATATTGGCCTGTCCAACACCCCAACAAAGTGGTGGGAAAAATTGGCCATGCACGATGCTCTCCAAAGAGCTGTGCGTATCAGACGAAACTGGACAGGTTTTATTAACAAAAGCCCATCTACAAAGAGAAGATGTGTTCCTTTCCAGCTAATATGTCTAAGATAAGCCAAAGATCATAACAAGAATAGCAATACACTATAAGTATTGACATCAGTGAGACTTACACAGCTAAAACTTTGCACAAGTCTGTGAACACGTACAGCAAAAAGTCTTGAATTACAAAAGAAGAGAAACAGAGCTAAACCAAGACCCATCCTCTGCTCTCTCCCGTGAGAGGAGGCATTGCTGGGAATTCCAGGGGCTGGGCAAATTAAAACCAGCATTTCAACCCAAACTACAAGCTTCTTGGCTTTTCTGTGTGTAAATCAGATCCTTACATTATCTCAGTGTCATTTTGTGGCTGAAAGCAGTTCAGCAACTATCAGTACAGCCAGACTGAAATTCAGCAGAACAGGATCCGAGCACTTCAGCTCTTAATGATTAGATGTTTCTGTGGAAATGAATCTTACAGAAAAATGAAGTTCGGCAGAAAGTTGACAGTGTGTGGAGACCGCAGAAGGGAGAGGAACTTTACAACTCAGCCTTCACATTTTCCACCTATAGGATTTCAACATTTGCTGAAGTTGTACTGAGGGCAGCTTCTTCACAGAGCTGCTCCCTCTGGGAAATATCACATTCAGCAATTCCTGAATTACAGTTTCTAATTACATTTTCATACTGTAATGCTGTCTGAAATGCACATTTGATGACAGAATAATTCGATCCATGTAAAATAATTACAAAATTACTGTTTCTCAAACCTCAACTCATACTCCCTGCTATTTAAGTAGATAAATTTAACAGCAGCAAAAGTACAGCCAAAACATAGTGTATTTTTTAAACTGTTATCTGACTATAACTGTCTGCATAGATTTGGCTCACCATGGAAGATTATTTCTAAAATATGACTACCAAAAACATTCCAGAACTAGGATTTTTGTTGCTTTAGCCTGGAACCAACAATCAGGTCAACTTTTATTTTGCATTCAGAGTACTATACACATGGCATCTGCATTTAATTGGAAAAGCAACTGTTGATTAAAATCTCTACTGCAGCTCAGTTATCATTTAAACCAGTTGTTGCTAATGTTGATTCAGGACATTAAATTAGCACAATGTAATGATTTTTAGCAGTGTGGAAACCAACTTCTGCAATATGTAATTTAAGAACCTGAAACTCCATGCTGCTACATCATTTCCCGCCGTCTGACAATTCCCCTCCTGTACAGAGGATTTTACACCCATCTCCCCGCCCCGAATTACTGCCTTCAGTAGAGGCTGGGACCTTTAAAAAAACCAGCAGAAATCTTATTCTGTTTGAAAAATGCAAGAAGGAGTCAGTTCTCTGCATTGCAAGGGGTTTTTTTTAGGTTTTATTATGCTTCTAGCCTAAATTTAAATTGTCATTGCCCATCAACTCAGCCAGATCAAGGTAGAGCACACTAAAGGCTTGAATGTGTTATTATTACCAGGCTGAAGGCATCAACAACTGGTGTCTGTTTTTAATTTCCCTGGCTGTATCCAGTTGTGTGAGAAGTGAGACCTCAATCCTGTTTTTAGCCAAGGTCTCTCCTAAGGTGAAGTGCTCCAGTTCCTCAGGAATCGCTGCTCTGCTTGCCCTCCTCCATGGACAAGGAGACTGTCGGAAGAGATCATCTCATGTGCGTGCAAGGGGGTGACATTTCCAAATGATATGAAGGCTGATGGGAGGTATGAGGGTCAATTTGACCTCCTCAGAAGAGGGTGAAGTGTCACCAAGCCTGTGTTCAGCTCATTTTTTTTTCCTTTATGTCAGTGGATTTCAAGTCCAATTAAGTTGGCAGTCTCACAGCTGTGGCATTGGGCAGAATATGAGGGATGGGCTGCAGCCACCTTCCCCCTCTTTTGGTGGTAGGAAGGAACCTACAGGTTGCTTGTTCTTTTCTCATGGTGGGTGAAACCACTGGCAGGGCAGAGACAGCGGGATGCCTAACCTTACATTGCCTGGCAATTTCACACACTCCCTAGGTAAAATCCATGCGTTTGTCAAAATGGTTTGGTACAGAGCTGACCATCAAAAATGAGAGCATGTAACCACTGAGCAGAGACATGCAGTCCTGGGATGACTCTCACACACTGTCCCCTGCCCTTCTCCTGAGGACAGACTTGTGCCTTCTCCTTCAGTTGCAGACTCTCGCACTGCCTGCAAGCTGCCTGCCTGACCGCGTTTTGGCTGTCCCCACCTTCTGGGCTCAAAGGAGCCCAGGCCAATGGGATGCCCAGAGTCCACAAAGACTCAGGGAGAGGGGACAGAGCTGGTCATTCTGCCAAGCAGGACACATCCCTGTGCAACCTCAGTGGCACTCACCAGCTTCCCCAGTAATGCTGCCTCTCCTGCTGCAACACGGTCAGGACCCTTCTGGTAAAATGTGAAGCAGTTTATCATCTTCCTCTCTCAGGTCAAGTTAGCGCCTTTTGAAGACTTGCTCAGTATCACTAAAGCAAGATATGTTCATTCCAGTTGAAGACAAGGAGGCTATTTTTAAAGTATTTCTAATTAATAGCTCTTGAGAAGTTGCATCAATTATTTTTCCCCTTGCAGCTGTTTTCAAGGCATCGAATGCTCCAGGACACTATATTCAAGCCAAAATAGATGAGATGAGGCCCCAACCCTCCCCAAGCATCATTGCCACACTGATAACTCAGGTCAAACCTGGCGGATGACTGCAGGTATAGATGGAGCCAAATCCTTTAGATGTGAAGGTGAGTGACTTTTCTTGAGTGGCAGGTGCTGCTCAGCTTGAATCTGTCCCTGTACTCCATGCCCCAGTGCCTCACCAGACTTGCCCCACCAGGTGGTGAACAAGCAGACCTTGGAGGGTGGTGGGTCACGTCGACTGCCTCCCCCTGCCCTTCCCTCCTACTCCACCGCCCAGACTCCGGGGGGACTCACATGCGGGTGGGGGGGACACAGACTGCCACTGGCGAAAACATGGCTCCCCATGCCGGCTGGGGAGCAGCTGTGCCCAGCCCAGCCTAGGCGGATCACCTGGCGAGGATGCCCAGAGCACCACTCCCCGTGGGAAGGCTGTGCACGGGGTGCTAGTACCTCCACACCGAAGCTGTGAGGCTCCTGTAAACCTTGGTTAAAGCCACCTATGACAAGTCACTAGAGATTCCTCATGCGCTGATGCACTGACATCAGCTGAATAATTTAATAAAGAATATTTCAAATATTTCAGCCCCCCCAAACATTGATGTTTTTAGGCACGAGAGTTAAATAGGAAAGAACAGATGAGATAACACCAAGTGAAATGGTTTAGAGGTTTCAGATGCATTTATCCTTGCTGTTCTGTTAAGAATGCCAAATGCAGTGAAATCCAGAGCATTAAGCCGTAACTTTCCTTACGGAAGTGTTTTCAGTTTTAATCTCTGCTTTGGCTCCCTTTCTGAAACAATTACTTCTGCTGCATTTGGTAACATTACAATATTTTTTTGCAGAATTTTGTACCTTTTATTGCGCTGTGCTTTAATTTTTTTTGTAGCGCCGTGACCGTTTCAGACTGGCAGCTGCTTTAGAAAATCATTACTATTATCAATAAACCCTTTGAACTTTGGGAGGAAGGGAACAGAAGTATATAATTAGAGAAGATAAGAATGATCTAGCATACTTTTTCCAGGAAACAACGCACACGATGCTTCAGTGTAATCTGTTCTTAAAATGAATCTATATGTTCCCACACAAGCAAACTCAGACTGTGGCACTAAACTTCAGGAGCCTGGGATCTCATTCCCCACAACAGCCCCCTCAGAGAGGACAATACAGAAACAGAACCAAACTGCCTCTTCTTTTTACAAAAAGACCCAAATAGCATTTCATTTTTCAATTACTGTGATGCTGTTCATGCTGCCGTTCTTTTTTAAACTATTCTAACTGCTCTCAACCCACAACAGAAAGAAAGAAAAAAAAAAAAAACCAACCCAACAAACCACCAAGCTGTGCATATGCGTGTGAGAAAAAGGGTAGAAGTCTGTGTTACAGCAGTGTTGCTCTCTTGTCATATTTCAGATAATTTTTCAGGAAGCTCTTGATCCTTTCCTTTGTAAACACTACAGAGTGAAGAGTGCCGCGTGCCCCAGAGGGACAGAAAGCCCGGGGAGTGTGTGGGGTGCAGGGACTCCGTGTGAACAAAGATGATTTAAACACTCAAACTTTGGGAGTTGGATTTCAAGCTGTTCCTAGCTGCATCGGTTGCTGGCTTCCCCTCACTGAACACGTTGGGTACAAACCCGCCTGAATTGGACAGCACTGAAAAACTACAAGCTCCAACAGAGGTATAAAGCTGTAGAGATGCCCAAATCAACACAATACCTAAATGCAATTTCTTTTAACTCCCAGATGCATTAGGCTAGGATTACTCATGTTCATTTATATTCCTAAAGTGACAAACGTGAACAATATCATTTTATTCCCCTTTCATGGATCATTAATCTAAATTTAACTCTGCTTTGCAGTCTGCACACAGAATTAGTAACTGGAAGCTGCTTTGCATTTATCTGATAGTGCCGGGCTTGTTCATCAAGGCAAACTTCCAGCCAAAACAAACAAGTGAAAAAAATCAGTCACGATAAGCTGCTTTCTATACTACTTTTTTTTTTTTAAAGGAAAAAACAGTACCTGACGAGAACATAAAGCAAATGGTTACCTCACACTGCAGAAATGCAAGTTTTTAATAGTCCATGCTCTGGCAGCCCCTGAGAAACAGCAGCGGCGGCGACGGCGGTGGCGGGGATAAATCCAGCATCTACTAGGTTCTCACAAGGCTTTGGCTGAGCGGCCGAAACCGCAGGCTCTGCCTCCAGCTGACGTCAAGGCGGCTGTCACATGGCCAGGCGCAAGCCCAGGGAGCACTGGTTGTCCTGGCAACCCCAGCACTGCTCCGAAATTATTTCAATAGGTCATCTGTCATACTGCGCGCACATTGGAACCATCACGGGCGCCCGGACAACCCAAACACCAAGGGCTCGCTGGAGCTGCCTGCACCCCGGGGTTGGTCCCATCACCGACGCTGTCTTAACCTTATCCCCTTAAGAAAACGTGCCTCCCTCTTCCTCCTGCATCCTCAGTCTCCGGCAGAAAAAAAAAAACAAAAAAACAAAAAAAAACAAACCAAAAAAAACCCCACAACCCTTATACATCTGGTTTGCCCAAGGAAAGGGGCAAAAGTGCTACCCTCCATGCATACCAGGGCACCTCAACGATGTGCAGCTGGGTGCTGCTCCAGCTAGCTAAAATTAGGGTCTTTCAAAATGACACACAGCTGAGGTTTTATTCATAGCCACAGAGATGCACATTTGGTCGCCAGCGTCTCTGCCCAGATTCGGGGTGAGGCAGAGGAAGTCCTCGCCGAAGCGGTGTGGGGTGGCCCCCAGAGGTGCTTGGCCTCACGTTCCTGAGCCTGGCCACCGGCCCCTCCTGCTTGCCTGCCAGAGATGCTTCTCCTGCTACTCCTGGCAAAACGTCCTGGGAAGGGGAGCGAAGCAGTGCCTGCCTCCACCTGGCTCTGACTCACCTCTGCAGCCTTATCCTGCAGGCAGAGACACGACACCAGTGTCTCAGATTTCCTTGTAACTCTAGCTAAAACCCACTCCTTTGCCGAAATTTCATATTTTTTCTCTCTGCACATCACCTTAGCAGAGCCCCACAGCCCATGCACACACCAGGGGCAGGGTGCAGGAGAGGCCAGGGGGAGGGAGAGACTTTCATCTGCAAGAAGCAGGGAGGAAAGGCAAAGTGTCAGCAACAAGAAAATACTCCTGTGCTCATCTGAGTCAGTGATGGTTCCTGACTGGTGCCCAGGATATGAGATACCAGGAACAAACCACAGTAGATGGCTCTGATGAAGGTGGAAGCAGATATAAAGCCATGTGGGATGTGCAAAATGTAAACACTGGGGCATCCCCAACTGAAGTTGGCTTTGGCCTCTTTGCAAGGCAAAAGAGAAAAAAATGAAAAGACAACCTAGGATGGGGCATAAACAGGTGCTGGGGAGGGCTTCCCCCCACCCAAGGCAGAGGGAGGTTGGTGGGGTCATGGGATTGGCAGGCGAGGGGACTGCTGAGCCTGATCATCCTCCTCTGCATCTCTCTGCTGAGTGCAAGAGCAGCAGGTGCTTGGGATATTTAGCACATCATCAACTACAGCCAACGCTGGTTTATGTAGCATTTAGTGAGACATGTGTCTGTGTCTCCAGCACAGCTTATAAACCACCTTTCCAGCACTGCTGTGGTGCTGGGGCTTCCTGGGGCTGTTCATATTAGAGGGCAAAGCCCCCTGGGATCAGGAGCTGCCCTCCAGGCCTTGGTGCAAAGCAGTGAAGAGGGCTTACAATAGAGTAAGGCGGTCCCCACTGTCTAAAATTTGTGCCTTAAAAAGAAAATATTCACAATTAGTTGGGAAACCTGTGACCATTTAACAGAACACGAATAATGCGGTGAATTTTAAAAACTCCACTGACTGCTACATGTGTTACATATAATCACACATATTAATCCAGTATAGAAGGCTGAAACTTCGTGTCAACACCCACCAATAAAATTGTACCATAACATACAGATGTATTTTTTCACTGGTACAATACAGCAGAAAGTTTGGGATTGCAGTTTGAAAAGATATCCCTCAACACTGCACAGTGCACTACTTTCTATTTGTCTGTCAAAAATGTGTGCACCTGGAGAAGATTTTAATAGATTTTAACGGTTTTGATTCTTTTAAAGGCCCTTTCACAAAAGTGGACAATACAACACATGCATTTCAATGGTCACAAAACATTTCAGTAGCCATTTTGCTGATGCCCTAAAGGCCTGGCAGAGGTGGCCAGGCAGGGTCCCCCTGGAGCTTCCCACAACAGCCGTCTGGGGACCCACACCTGCTCTGCTTCCACATCAGTCCCATCCTCCACACCTACAGACACACAAGTGTGCAGAACACTTCTGTCCTCCAGAATAATAAAAAAAACCCAAACCTTTCATTCTCCTTTACAGGGTATTTCTGCTGCAGGGCAAGACCCGGATGGATTTTTAAACCATGCACAATGTTTATAAGGGCATACTAATTATATGTTGTGAAGGCTAAAATTTTCAGCCATTTGAAAGATGCTAAGTGAAAAAACAGAATGACCAATGCTCTGAAAAGCATATGATAATGGCAGCCTGAAGTGTGCTGTTCCCAGTTCCCAGGGCTCGGCAGAGATCCCACTGCGCATCCCCACTGATGGTGGCTGGGGATGACTCCTCCACAGGGAGATTTTCTGAATTTCTGACTGAAATCTCTACTTCTCCCCAACATTTGCTGTAACCCACAAAGCTTTCCAAGACTAGGGGCAAGGGAAACCTTACACCATGCAGGTGGTCACAGAAATGAAAGCAACAGCACCTGTCCCTCAGTGTCAAAGAATCCTGCTAAAAGTGGCAGAAAAGCCTATATTCCCTGAATTAGCTTAACTTTTCCATGATAAAACCCCAATATCAAACCAGTCTCTTCTGTAATGTCAATCAACCAAGTGAGCACAAAGCAATGAGACACAGGCACTGACTGGAAAAATACATAAAAGATGTTTAAAGGCTGAAGCCTGCTGAGAAACAAATGTGTTGCATCCACCTGGGACCACAGTACAAAAACTTCCATTCCTCCTCCTGCTATGGGAATGCGATGCTTCATGGGGAAAGGTCTTTGTCCTGCATTTGGGACCTCCTCTATCCCTCCTAACCCTCCATCATCTGGGGCCCACAGTGGGCACTACCAAGGGACATGAGTTGTCTCCCTCACCCTTAGCATGATGGGCAGTCTACCAAAGCTTCACTGACTGCAGTAATATGTTTTATATATATTATAATAATATACACATAGATATCTCTAATACCTAAACCTGCCTGTAACATACATGTATCAGGACCTACGTGATAACTTACACACAAATACAGTGCTTCAAGGTGGGACACAATCCAGCTTTTCCATCCATACTTATTTTGGATCTGCAGAGCTAACAATAGATAACATTTGTTTGCCCATAAAATGGTAGACACGCAGGAAACAGAAACTCTATATGGGTTGATCTTTGAACCCACAAAAGACTAGATCTTCCCTGGTGTCAATCCCCTCTCTCAGAAAGAAGCCACATCCATGTAAGCAGCTGAGAATCTACTCTTGGCTTTCCTCTTACCACAACACCTAGAAAAGTACTTAATCTTGAAATCTTCCCTCAAACCTCCATGACTTTTTACTCCTTTAAAAATAAAAGGAAGAAAAAAAGCAAGTAGGCATGATTTTAATGTGTTTTATATATATATATATTCATATATATATATACACACACATAAAACAAAGCCCACATGTCTTTTGCTGGCCTCCGCATCTTGCTGTTTGAAAGAGTGGCTAATGTTTCCATTGGCATCAGTTACAGAGATAAAAAAGAGACAGAAACAGGGCTCAGCAAAATGTTGTCATGTTGACTTTTGCTCTTGCAGAAAAACAGGGTGGAAAAAACCCCACAGGAAAAGACATTTTAGTTTTGATACAGCTGACATGGCACTACTAGCACAAGAGGGTTTGAAATAAAAACAAGAAGGGAAAGTGGTTCAGCCCACCCCACTCACTGATGGTGGCCCAGTGAAAGAATTATTGTTCGAGTCAAATCAGGTGGAAGATGGTTTCCCAGGAATGCAGCACTGTAAGAAAATCCTATGCTCTCCACATATCTGTCATGGCTCTTCAGTGCCATTGATTCCTGCTTCCAGGGAGGATGAATGACTCCCCTTCAGAAGCAATAACTTTGCTTTCCTGTACAGCACCAGGGGCTTTGGGGGATTCTCCCAGTGCCCTTCCTAGCAGTGATAAAAGCCACCAGACCAGAGTGCTGGGAGGGTGTGAGCATTGTCAGAGAGGACCCCTTCCCAGACAAAGACTTCTGATGGGTGCTGCTGAGGTGTGGTGGAGAGTTCTTGCACCATAAGCTGCCTTTTTGTGATATATTTTGTAGAAAAGATCACTTGGTCTGCAACATTTTTTCTGGTATTTGAGCCTAAATAATACCGTCATCTATCCGGAGGTGGTATTGTGTTGATTTTTCTTTCTCCTGAGATATGCAATAGCTTTTCACATGACCTTTTAAAAGTTTTGCTTACAATTGCCTCCTCATGGAAGCTGATCACATTTGGGGCTGATGCATCCCTCCTGCATCTCCTCCCCTATGCTGATGTCCCCACATCCTTTCCTTTCTCTGCATGTTCTCCCAGATTTCCCTTGCAACACCCTTTCCCTCATCCTTGTTCTGCACTACTCATTAGTTAGACAAGAAAAGCATCATGAACCATGAGTAAGATGAAACTCACTTTCTGCCACCTTGCACATCTTCCAGGACTACCTCTACTTTGGCAGCTAAAAGGAGTCGGGACCCATTCCCTAGCCCAGAGATTTGATGTCACAGCACCACTGGATCAGAGCAGCACCAATCATCTCCCCCAAGAGAGTGGCCTCATCCCTTTCGACCTGTTGGGAAGGACCTCAAGCCTGAGCTGTCCCCTAAACCACATTCAGGAGAGCTAGAGGAGTTGAGGTCAACCACTGCATCAAACATTTGGCCTCTGGGCAGTAGAGGTGTGCTGGATGGGAATCACCCTTTCAGGTATCTCGCCTCACTGGCACTAAAGCACCAGGAGACCAGCTCAAAAACTTAAGAAAGCAGATGAAATACTCTTAGCCGGAAAAAAAAAATCTCTTCTCTAGCAATCATGATCAGTACCTCCTAAAGGACCAGCCAGAAGATTTACTTTGCTGCTGAATGTGGATGCTTTCCATTAATTGATGCACTTGAGTTGTGTGCGCTTATCTGGGGACCAGACTGAAGGAAAACAGGGAAAAGTAATTTGGATCAAACAATAATTGATTACTTGGAAATATGCAGGGGAAAAAAATGCGTTTTGGATCAAAGAAAGCATTTGGGGCATTTTTAAAACAAGCCAAGGATATTTGGAAACAAACGTCTTCATCTGCAGTGAGGCTTCAGCAAAGATCTGTGTGGGTAGGAGACATCACTGTCCCTTGCCCCACTGGTCGTCACCCTTTGTCCTTAGGGACTGCTGGGCCAGGAAGCACAGCCCACCACTCTCCTCTCAAACTCTGAGCTGTTTAACCTTACCAGGCTCATTTGGACTGAATTTGTTGATCGTTTCCAATGCCCCAAAGCAGCACTTTCCGGAGAATAATTGATTTACCAATTTTTCCCCCAGACCAAAATAATATTTCAGGTAGCGAATTATCCCCGAGCCGTCTTGCCAGGATCTCTGTGGTCTCCCAATAACATTTTCTAATTGTCTGGCTCTTCTGTGTCTCCTCCTTGCTGTGTAGAAGTCACATCTGAGCCTCAGAGATATTAAGATCCTGACCCAAAGTCATCTAAGCACATGGATAACCTTACGCCGGCTGGGATGTTACACGTGTGCTTAAGTATTTGCTGGATGAGAGCCCAAGTGCCTGACAGCATCTTGGAAACCAACCGTGCACACAGCGATAATGAGTGCAGAAAAACAAAGAAACAAGATAGAAATACCCTTTTGCTCCCAAACAAATCTTTCTCCAATAAGGAAAAAGAAACAGAAATCAGTAACAGGAATTCAGTCATCTGTATTTTAGTCCCACCTATATTAAAAAGGAACATTTCCAGTTTTTCCAAAACTCTTTGCAGTGTTTATCACACTTGGCAAATTTAAAATATTTTTGCTTTTTTCTTATTTTTCTTTTCCTGTGCTTCCACTCCCTCTTTTGCTTCCCCCTTTCCATGAGCTGCTGCCATCCACCTCTGTGTAGCTTATCTTATCCAAGTAGCTGCTAGTATTTAATTTGTAATAACAAATCACCAGCCTGCATGCTCACATGAAAATATATATCATACTCCTGTTAAATATACCAGTGTGTGAATACCCCGAATTATTAAAAAATGAATTTCAGCACACAGGGTGTTTCACTGCCCATGCCCAGAAATTAGAGCATCACATTATCCTTCCTTCGTGGAGACACTGCAGCCCTGGCACAGCAATTCCCATGGCTCTGAGGTGCTTGGAGGCAGGTCAGCTTTTGGCACTGGAGACATGTTTTGCTCTACAAAGGACAGTGATGTTTTGCAGCCTGCTCATGGGAGCCCAGCCTATGTGCACGTCCCTGAAAAGAAGGCTGCTTCCTGCACCCCAACCCTAAAACAACCCTGTGCAGGGGGCTTCAGGCTGTGCTGGTCACTGCCTGCCCTCTCCTTGCTCAGTCCCAGCTTGCCATTCAGCCATTATCTGGCCATGGGGAAAATCTCACCTCAGTTGAATCTGGACACAATAAACCACTGACTCTGCTTCATTTCCCTGCCAGTCCTCATCAGGACATCTCTGTGTCTCTTCCAATCACCCAGCGCCTCCCCAGTAGCTAATCTCTGCTCCTTAATGCTAGATGGGTAGAGTGTAAATTGCCAGGCTTTGCTCGACTTTTTATCAGTGGGCAGGCAGGGTTCAGAGCAGAGTAAAAAGATTGGCTCAGAAGAAAGCCCTGGAGTTTTGCTTTCGGAAGGGGAACTTGCTATCCTTACACGCATCATTATACAGCGTTTCTGGCAGGTGCTTCCTTAACTTCTTCCTCCACAGATAATAGAGAAAGGTTTCCTGCTGTTGGTAGCTGCTGAAGAGATAGGAATGAAAGCATTTTTGGCATCTGTTTTCTGGCTTTTACCAGGCATCTTTGCCCTTTCCTTGATAACACACACTTTCCCCCTTTCTCCCTTTGATACACGAGAGGTAAATGGTGATAAATTTGTCATACATTTTCTAAACACAGGAGTAGGAATTGGAGAGGACATTGTGCTGGGACATGAAGGATCCCTGATACTTCAGCACCAGCTCTGCCCACGTTGATGGGGAGGACCCAGCTGTGCCTGAGCACCGACTTGAGCAGCAGCCAACTGCATCCCTTTGACGTCTGACTTCACACTTTTGCCTTTTCCAGCGTCTGCTGCTGCCATCTCTCTGGCCACAGAACTGGCACTGTTGGCACCTGCCTGTGTCCCTGACCTTGCTCTGAGAAGGATGGACGAGTGGACACTAGTTAGTCATTGCCTGCAGTGCAAGCTCACAACACTTGCACAAAGGCAAGCACAAGAGTTGATTTAATACTGCAGGCTCTGCAGCCCCAGTACAGCCTGGCACTGCAACAGAAGGTGGGCGCAAAGCAGCAGGAGCAATTACTGCACCGCCAGGCATCTGTGGCAGCAACAATCACAAAGGCTGTTGATCTCCAGGGAAAGGAGAGCAAAACAGCCCCTCTCTAGTCATCTCCTACTCCTTTCCCATGGGTGTCTGTTAGGTCCCCAGACACTAAGCCAGGGGTCAGTTGGTGCTTTCTGAGTCTCTCCTGAGCGCCCTTCCCTGAAACCAGACCTGATGTTATGGTTCATAAAAGCAACGCTGCATGTAAGGCAACTTCATGGCTGGATCCCACCTGGTAAACAGGTAGGCACGTGATGGTCATGCTCTGAGCCAGGAGTGGTTTATGTGAACCTGAATATAAAGGCAGACTCCCACAAACAGCTCAACCTATCAGTCTTTCTGTTGACTTATTTGACTCCAGGGGTGTGTACACACAGTGTTTTGCAGGCAAATATGAGCATGCTCTGCCCCTGGTTTGAATTGACTGGAAGCCATATGAGTATGGTTTACACGAAAAAAAACCCAACACCAAAGCCAAGCAAAGAAAGTAACCACACTCAGGCAACGTTTGATTGCTGTAGAGCACAAGTAAGATAGAGCCAACAACTGCCTGTTAAAAACATGTAGAAATACCCCAAGAATAAATGAAAGCAAGGTAGGAACAGCCAGATTCTGTGAGATCCAGTTACTGATATCTGCTGCATTTACTGCTCTCATCTGTCTTTGATAGGAACTAAGCACTATGTCATACTGCAAGTGAAGGTCCTCACTGCATGAAGTACCTTTCTGTCCTTTGCTGAGATGACCCTGTCCAGCCACAGCCGATGTCCCCAGTCTGCTCATAGCAAGTGAAATGTAAGGCTGTTTTCCCACGTTATGTCTGAGTGGGCTAATGGAAGTTGAACAGCTGTCCTGAATCCCAGCAACCAAGCTCAACAAAACAAAAGAAACCGAAGCAAATATGAAACCGTCACTGTAACAAGAGGGACACAGCTTCAGCAGGCCAGATGACCAGCCATGGCCAGGCTCCATTGCCACCTCAGTGTGGGCAAGAGCAACAAGAGCAACATCTTCCAGCTAGTGTACATGCTAAGACTTTTTTTTTTTTTTTTTTTCTTCAGGGGATGAATGCCACCCAGCTGTTTGAAGATGGCTCCTAGTCTATAAATTCATTCAATTTTTAAGAAGGTGCAAAGAGAAGACAAATATGGACAGGTGCAAGAACCTGTGCTCCTGACCCACTGAGTCTGAGCACTGCTGCCACCCAGTTCTACTCAGCCACCTCTCCCAGGTGGTCACAGATCCTACAAGGGATCGAATGGCACCTGCTCCTGCTCCTTCCCTGCCCTGCTCCCTGGAGCCTCATCAAGCAGCCAGAGAACAGAGCCTGCAGTGTCCTCTCTATGACCGCACAGGGTGTTACAGCTGTATATTTTATCTGCTTCAGGAACATTCAAGTAGGAGAGGGATGTTTTATTAATACTGAATTTGATGAGCCGTTACCCCAAACTGGCAAACAAGAGATTGAAAATTTTGAAATGGGTCAAGTAAGAGATACCCCAAAACAGTGTTAACTTTGCAAACAAAACTCACCCATGTAGTTAAGTGCTGTGAGCCAGCCTGGTAAGATGAGAAGAAGGACACAGAGGAGTTATTATGCAGACAGAGGAACATCCAAATTAAAGATGATCTAGATATGGTTCCAAAACAAATTTAATCCTTCATCTCAGTTTGTGGTGAGAGAGGATAATGAACAAAAGGCAAAGACGGGGTAGCTAGTTAGACTAAGAATATGGGGATGAAAATTACCAAACCTGAAATGGAATAAAATTTGAAGAATTTTAACATGCTTGAATCAAAAGGCCAGATGTCCATATCTAAGAATCACAGAATAATGAAAGAACTGGCAAATGAAAAGGTAAGTCTGGCAGCAAGTATTTCTAACAAATATTTCTACTTCGGGGTAGTTCAGGCTTTCTCTAATAAAAGGACTGTAAGTAATACTCACAAATACAAACCCCTTTATTTGGTCTACATAACATGCAAACCATAAAACAGGTATTGAAAGGAAGAACAAACACAGAGGAATAGAATACAGACCCATACCTGTATCAATCAGATGTGCCCATCCAAGGCCAATACCTATTTTTGATAAAAGGGTTTTACTGGCCAGAGGAATCTCTAGACTCTGCTAAACCACCCAGCATGGCACAATATGGGAAATTATTAGTAAAAACATAGATGATGCAAACTAATACAAGAATCGTAAGGTAAGGAGGAACTGGCCAGCCAGCAACAGCTTTTTGAGCCTTAAGGGGGCTGGCAAGTGGACACCAGCAGAGCTCCTCAAGGACTAGGCTTGGAAGTGCTCTGATTTAATCAATAGTGTGCTGGTGAAATCTGGTGATCAGGATGTTGCCAAAATGGAAGATGGTCACAGCATCAGAGAGGAAGAGCTGGATGGACAGACAAACTTGAACTAGGAAGGGATGGAGATGCCTGGGGAATGCAAAGCCTACCTGGCCAGAGGAAACAAAGGCCATTCTTAGCACTGTTCCTTTCAGCTCCAGTCAGAGTGGCTGAGCTAAAAACTGTTTTACAAAAAGGCACAAGTATATGGAGCAGTGGCCCTCACTGATACCAAATACATCCTGCTTGTGCCCTGATGGTATAAGCGAGGCAATGACACATCTCCCCATTCACCCTACTGATGGGTTGTTAGGACTCAGATTCAAAACTTTCCTTTTCAAGATAAGTGTTTGGCAAAGAGTATTGATTCCTTGAAACTACAGTCCATCATAAAGGGACTGTAGTTCAAATTTTTTACTTCTCTGGACTGTCTGCCTATTTGTCTCTTTTGAATTGTTTTACCAAAAGGTACTTCTGTCCTTGAAAAAGGCAGAAGAAGTCATTCCTAAAAGGCAGAAGAAGCAAGTTCCACTATGCTGGTAATTAGTCACCGTTTTAAACTGTTGTCATGCAACATTTCATAACTAGGCAATGCAGAAACAAAAACAATATAAAATGAGCCTGGATTTATCTCCTGGAAATTCTGTGTTGGAAAATGAATTGGATGAAGGAGATTTTCAAGTTGCCAAGGGGCAAATTTTATTGGATTGTAAAGTCTTTGGTGGATTAGCAACAATAAACATAGAGAACATAAAGCAGCTAAGATGGGAATATACAGTAAACATCTACACAATGGAGAAAGTCAGTGCCACCCTGGCATTGACAAGCAAGGACTAGATCAAGACAGCTGATCAAAAGAAGGGGGGTAGGCCAAAATTAAGGGGAAAAAGTCATTGCCTTGCCTTTTCATGACCATTGCCTTTGATTTTTAAAACAGCAGGCAAGGCAGATAAGCCATTAGAAATACATCTCTAAAATGAAAATAATGTTAATAGAGGCAACAGTTGAAGCTCCTAGGACTGGTAGGAACTGATTCCCACTATTGGTTAAAATAAATCCATTTTCTTATGAAAAGGGGCAAAGCAAATGGTGCCGAAGCAAACTCACTGTTACCTGATTACTGAAAAAGTGTTATTTGGAACTGGTGATTAAGTATTTCTTAGGGTACACCTATATGGTGTTACTGTAGCCATCTGTTTAGCATAGCAGGAGTCCCACCTTACAATTTCCAAAACAACAGTCATTTTTACTTTAAATAAATTGTTCCAAGAGCCAAAAGTGAAACCCAGTTTCTTCTAGAGTCATATCTTATGGCCCTTATGCTCCCCATCACAGTGGGATCCACATCCATATGACTCTTCACTAGAAAGATCCCAAGTCTCCCCCACATCTGCATACAGCTCCAAAATCCTTCCAAGTTCTTCTCTACTGTTTCTGAGCTGCCTCCACAGGGAGCCCAGCTCATCCCCAGGGCCCGCAGGCCAGCCATGCTGGCTTTACTCCCCTGCTACTCCACATCAACAGTTTTGGACATGTTACCTGGACCAGAAATGATGCTGGTTGCAGCCTGGACTTCATCACACACTGCATGCCTGGTCTAGCAGTGTGTGTTAACTGATAAACTGCATAAAGAAGGCCTGAACTCCCTCTCTGTGTCCTTGGGTGGGAGATTGTTAATTTTAGCCTCTTTTAATAAGATATCAGTTTTCACAAAATATAGAGGAACTTGTTCTTCTTGAAATTTCCACTCTTCTGCCACTTTGACTGGATTTGGGCAGTCGTTTCAAAAGATACTTGGGGGGAGACAGCAAGACAAGAGGTGAAGACATGCTCAGTGAGACAGCTTGCTCAAAGAAATCTCATTTTGATTGGCAAATATGGCAAAAGGAGCAATCTTCTGTTCCTGCTAATACACAGTATAGCAGATCCTGGACACAGATCCCAGCCTGGTGTACTGCCATTGCAGAAGGTAACTGAGCAAGCCACGGTCCTCTCCTGAAGCCTTACTGGTGCTAGGAGTCCTGCTGGAGCTCACATAATACAAAGGTTCTGTGAAACAAGCCACAAAGTGTCAAAGTTATTGGAACAGGCAAGTTGGCCAGAAAAAAAATGAATCTTCCAGTAAGCTACAACATTTTTAACACCAGGGTAATACAACAAAGACAGGGACTTTTAGAAGAGTCCTCTACATCCTGAAGTATTTTGCACACTGGGAAAGCTATTGGCCTAATTTGCTCCCCTGTGCACAGCTACTCCAGAGCCTGTTAATAACTGTTACGGTGGATCGAACTAAGGAAATTAACTCCATCCCAGTAAGACCCAGTACAACCATGCGGGAACTGAGACTGACACCACTGGGGCATGCAGCCTGCTCCATGTCCCTGGGCTGTCCTCTTGACACAAACCATACTTCCAGGGAGTACCTCAAGCCTCTATCAAGCATGGAGAAATATTTCTCATGTTGTCTGGAGCACTCTTCAAGGTGAAGTCTTGAAGTTTCAAGTGGGTTTGCTGCAATCAAGAAGAGCTACAGTACTTTGGCCTCTTGCACAAGCTGGTCATTAACCTTCTCCAAAAGAGGCAAGAGTCAGTGTAAATGGAAAGGTTGTTTGTAAATTTTTACAGCTCTACAGGCAAATAATTCTGGGTTTGGTGGCTACTTTCACCTCCAGCCCAAGCCTCCCTTGACTCTCTCTTGTGCAAAGTTTTCCTGGTCAATGCATGTGTGGAGCTTATGCTAAGGTGCCAGATGCTGCTCCATCCTCTTAATCTTGAAGATAAAGCTTAGCATCTCCTGCTACTTTCTCTCCAAATAATGTATAAACCAATATAATTGGGTCAAAGCATAGGTAATAGACCCATAAACCTGCTGAGATGGATCTCACATCTCTCTGTTCCCTGTTCATCCTCTACCCCAGCACTGTGAGCCAGCAGTCCCAGACAGAAACCTAGCTAAACTAACATCAGCACGGGGGCCTGGGTTGGAGGTCATTCCTGCCTGTCATGTGTGTGCTAAGATTAGCTCTCACTTCGTCCTACCAAACAGGAGGTCTACTGACACTCCAGAAGTTAGGGCTCATGGGATAAAACTGTGTTAGAAGTATGGAAAAATCTATTATTTCACTATAGCCAAAGCTGTCTCTGTTTCTGGCTTTGTTACTCAGTCAGCTTAAAAAAAAATATGTAAATATATCATCTGGAGTCCCGTTCCTACTTATGTGGGTGTAAGTGAGGATTAACTCTGCCCAGATCACTGGAGATTCCCTGGAGTACCAAAGAGCAGCAGGATCCAAGACAGTCTCAAGTTGCATCACATGGAGCCAGGGCTGAACGGGACTAAAACCAGTGGAGTTTGGGCAGCCTGAAGGTTCTTGCTCCTTCTGCATCATTATGGTACAAATGACTTTTATTGTGGAACAGGGGAGAATGCACTGAAGCATTAAATAGCGTAGTTATTTTCATTAGTGGTACCACCAGAGACTCTGTTACAGAAGTGCAACGTAATTGTAATGCATCTCCTACCTTCTGCCAGAGCCTGCAACATGCAGAGTTAATTCCCTCTTACTGAGTTTTCCTGCCCAGTGAAGCTTGTCCAGATGTAATCAATAGTGGGATGAAAGACTGTGGGACAGGAACAAGGCTGTTTCAGAGGGTACATTGCATATCTGAAAGAAATCATGCTGGTACCCAAAGCAGAAAACAACCCTGAGAGAGCACCTCAGAAAAAGCGAGGAAGATGTTGCTCCATCTAAACACTGTTTACATCTGCAGTGGTTGAGGGTATAGAGTTACGGCTGCAAGTCAGACCCGATTTCAGCAAATGAATTATATCAGAGGTTAGTAGTAAAGTCTCAGGGATGTTTATGAGAGACTTCTTTATATGGACAGTGTTTATGAACAACTCTGAAACATTTGGAAGCAATTTGTTTTTTCAGACACATACTACTTAGCTCACCATAGCTAGAGACAGATCTTGGACCAAGAAGGGTGGAAAAGTATCCAGAGCCAGATTGTTAAAGGTGCTTCAGCCCAACTCCACTGTGCTGACATACTTAACCAGTTCAGGAGACTGGGTCTTGTTTTCAACATGTGTGTCCAGCACTGCAGAAATCACAGACATGCTGGGAGAGGCAGGTTTGTCATCCCTCTCCCAGCGGCCTTGCTCCCTACTGAAAGTCAATCTACACATCTATATATGTCTGTTTGTAATCATCCCACCTTGCCTTTTAAAACCCTGCAGAGACAGAGCATCGCTATTATTTCGAGCACTAATCAGAAGTGAACCTGTATTGCTTTTGATGACAACAACATATACCAAGAAGAAAATGTGACAGCAGTTGTCACAGAAGCAGGAGGGCAGGAAGGACAAGAAATAACCCATACACTTGTAGCCCATGCAGCTGAGGAGCAGGTGGGACACAAGTGCACAGCACAGCTCAGCACCCACCATCATCGCAAGCACAGTGATAGGAAATGATGGCCCTCATGGGTCCTCCTACCCAGGCCTCTGTCCAGCTGGTCCCTTCACCCAGAGTCCAGTACCCGAATATAAAGGACAGCTTACTGCACCCCAGGGACATCCCACAGCCCAGACCACCCTCTGTGTAAAAGGGCTCCTGCACAGCCTTTTAGCTGCTTTGCAGAACAACGAGTCCTCTTTAAACGCAAAACGTCAAGATTTCAGTTAAATTCTAGGAACATTTTCTAAATTAATGTCAGCTTAATAACTATCAGGAGCAGGGATGTGCTGCCAATATCAGCTGGTTCTGGGGACAGGGATGGAGAACCAGGCTTGGCTGAGCACTGGGAGCTGGGATGCCCTGGATGGGCAGCCAGAAGGAGGAGGAGGAAAAGGAGAAGGATGATGCTGCACACTTGCTAAGAAAAGCTCTGCTCCAAAAGGGATGGTGGCATCAGAGAGAGCACCTGGCTGGGGGTGGTTTTCAAAAGCTGGCTCAAGACCTGGCTGCAGTTTTCTTCTCACCCAGATTGTGCAGGCACAAAAAAGCACCTCTAGTATGTTCAGGTACTGTCACTGTAATCTGAGAGCCTGGTTTCACACATTTGCAGTCCTTCAGGAGACACATGGTGTTGCCTGCATCTCTTCACGACTCTACCCATGCTGCCAGAGGTGGCTGTGAGAGTTGTCCCAGCAGGCTCCCCTAATCTGCCACCTAAGCACTTAATCGCTGATTTACAGGAGTGTTTGAGAGGTGAGTGTCAGGAGCCTTTACAAAGGTCTTCTGGCCTGTGAGATTGCCCAGCTTCATGTATACTTATTATATATGGTTTTAGTGTTTGGGAACAGCTCTCGCTGCAGCAGTGAGGACCAAACATCTTAATTATTGCAAAGTGAGAAGCTGGGAAACTGGGTAGCAATAAGCAGCGTGGTGCCAGGGGTCCCTCCTGAGCCATCCCCCTCTTATACAAGGTGCCGGGGACATGACCAGCCCCACACCTTGGGATAATACAGGTAAGAGCAGCTTAAAAAATCTTGCAAGTGTCAGTGCTATTGTACTGTAATGCCTAATCCAACAGTCCGTGCAGCCAGTGTCAGCCTTTCCACTGACATTAAAAGTTGTTGGATAAGGGCCTGAGTGACTAACAAGTACAATATTTGAAACAGAGGCGTGGGGCATATTTACAGGAATATGAAAAAAATCCTATTCAATCTCTTAGTTACTAAACTTTAAAATATGTCTTATTGTCACTGTTTTACAAACATGCTGAGTCTGAAAGCAAAGAACCAAAATTGTCCTATTTCCAAGCCAAAATATCTTATCTGAACACAGGTGGGACATACAGGAAAAGGGGAGCAAGAGTTTCTGCAAATAAATTCACATAAAAAGAAATCAATTGATGTGAAGACAGCAGAGGTTGTATAAAGTCAGAGAATGTATAATGATAAATCCTATTAAAAATCCTGAATTTGGCATCTCTTCAGTTTGGAACCAGAATAACTTGGGATTTTTTTTAACAATTTTCAAGTGTCAGAGCTCACCAATAAAGGTCTGAAATGAGTTTTAACTATATGAGTGTATGAGTGTATGACTATATATAAGATATGCTTAATTATGGCCCCTAAAGCCTATATCCAAAGGCTAAGCATGATCCTATGCAATGTGCCTCAGCCCCTGCTGCAGTCACAGAGGGGAGACAGGCACCTGCAAAGAGTGATTTGTCCCTTCATAGTGCAGTTAAAGGCATGTGTGTCCCATTGTGCCGCAAAACCCACAGAAACCAGTATGAGGTCACCAGGGTCTCCATAGCGACCCCCTGTCCCTTTGCAATGAAAGCATCTGTTTGCTGCTGAGGAGCAAACCGAGGGCTCTGGTGGCTGCTGGGTAGATGAGGGCTGGGACAAAGGAGGAATCATCCCCAAATTGCTGGGGCCTTGCTGGGGCCTTGCAGGGACCCAGGGTCTCCCAGGACACAAGGGACAGGGTGTGCTCCCAAACAACACTTGTGTGGAGTGGCAAGGAGGTTGCTGGGGCAGCGGGCGGAAAGCCGAGGTCTCCTGTGGGGGCTGTGGGGGCTGTAGCCTTGGCAGAGGGACATCTGATTGAGCAGGATGCCACAGCAACAAGTGAAGGTCATTTGCTTGCCTTTGAACTAGACTTCATGATTCACAAGGAAATTGTAATTTTTATAATCAGAGTATTTTCATAAAGGATCATAGAATATGGCTGCATTTTCACTGGTTCTTTATGACTGAGCAGGCACCACATCTTTTGTATTCAAGACCCCTCCCTGCTTTTTTTCTGTGCTGATGCTACAGTCTGAAAAGCAGCTGGGGACCCTTTTTACCACTCTGACTTACACTGTGAGCACTCCTGCAGCATCAAGCTATCAGCAGTATCTTCACTGGGCAGTGGAGACCTACGAACCCTTCACAAAAAAATGAGATGACTGTAACACTGTGACACTGTGTAAGCTGCGTGAGCACATCAAGAATGAAAGCTCTAGCTCTCATTTCCAAACTCTCATGTAGTTTTCAAATCTTGACCTTACTACTCTTGTATTTCCTAGATGTTGGCTTCCCTGTACTTACTTCATTCTTCTGAGCAAAAAGGACAGGAGGGAGATGAATGCAAATTTACTCCTGTTTTTTTCATGAGCTCAGTGGCAAGATCAAACAAAGAATTTTAATGTGCTGGTCAACAAACAGACAGATCTCTGCAAATAGCCAATTCTAAGGATTTCTACAACCTAGGAGTGTTTAAAGATCAACTTGGCATAAAATATATAAATTATCTATAACGTTTAGTTAATATAGATTTTTATACAGTTTCTGGGTTTACTGCTGACTGTACATAAGCAAAAACCCCAGGCACCAGTTTTCCCAGGCCCTTAAGCTACTCCTGTACCAACAGAGCTGTGGGAGAGCCAGGCATAGTGGAGCAGGCCTAGGGGAGGAGAAGGTGTTCCCATGTGGTGGAGAGCTCCCGAGCCGGGAGGTCTCAGTACCTGTGTCGTCTCAGACAGACAGGGTCCAAACTGGACAGGCAGAAGGAAAAGTGCCAGGACCCCCACTTTCTACAGGCATTCTGCCCCTGCCCCAGTTTGGTGGAGTGGCTCTGAGGACAACTACAGAGCTGAGGTCTTTCACGGAGAAGAGCCCACGCTCTCTGAGCACCAGAGAGATGCTTAGTGGAGGTCCACAGGGAGCCATGAGGCCTCTGGCAATGCATGGTCACTTGGGACACTGGGAAATGCAAATGCAAAAAACTCAGATTCTAGTGGATCTCAGGCATCTGCCAGACTGAGGCAGCCCAGGAATTTTGAGGACCTAAATTGTGGATTTGGGTATCCACTTCCCAGTTAGGGACTACATGAAGTGCCTAATGCTTTCTATAGGTTTGGACCTTGGTTTTAATAAACGAAATCCAGCCCTAGAGAGGTAAGGAGGAAAGTGCTAGTGAGGCAAGGACAAAGGCTGTTTACTGTATGGTCTAAGGCCTTCTTTATCCCCAGGGAGAATCTGCCAATCTTCAGTTTGTCACTCCCATGTGTCCCTAAAGCACACAAAACCAAACCTTGACCTCATGCTATAGATACGTACATATTCAGAAAGTCAGCCTTCTTCCTTCACCCACATTCAACCTTGTCTCCACATTGGCTCCTCACATCTTGCCTTCCTTGGAGACTCCTGGTTGCAGGCACCCAACAGGTGCTAAAAGAGATGAGGAAAGGTGTCTCTGGAAGAGCTAGAGGAGATCAGGCCTGCATTATCTTTGCCAGGGACTTTTCAGAGGTCAGAGTGTTTATAGCTGTCCCTCATTCTTAGTCTGCCCGGGAACACAATTCCCCCACCCAGAGTTATTCCTATTGTACCTGGATGGTAGGAGATGACTCTTAGGAGGGAGCTGATATCCTCTGCTACCATTGGTGTGAGGACCAGTGGGCTCTGTACTGACCTGAGGTCTGGACACTGTCCTGCATGGCCAGAGGAGGTTGTCAGAGGAGGGTTCTCCCATCATATTTTCAATTTTTGGTAATCAGCTGTGTTATAGAGGAAAAAGACTCAAATGAGATTGATTACTTCGCTCTAATACCTTGAGTGGTATTAGATGCACGTGCACACTATTTGTAGGACAGATGCACATTCAGCTGAATGACTTTTTGAGTGCATTTAACCCATATGCAGCTCTTACCCGTGGACTACATAAAACCACAAAAATAGGCAAGTGTCACACCTCAACATCCACCTGAAAGATTCATACAGCTGCCTTGGATTTTCTTCCAGAGGAATCACTGTTGTTTCTTCTGCTGTGCTGCAAACTTCACAAAGCCCTTCCTCAGCATCACTCCAAGGGTTTGCTCTGGAGAGGTCTGCAATGCCCTCAAGTGACCAGCTGGATTTCCCATTGTTAGAGCTCTAGTAAACACAATAGAGATGGCTGTAAAAGGGTGAGGGATGGCGGCATGGTGTCAGAGGGGGCCTGCAGAGCAAAGCCCACACATCAGGTAAGAGGTCGAGAACCCAAGACTTCCAATGACAAAAATGGAAAGCAGCCACCAGCAAAACTGTGGTACTGCTGACAGGAGCCTGCTGCAAAAAGAAATCAGAGAAAGGTTCATTCACAAGTGAAGGCTGAGTGAATATTATTCCCCATTTCCTAGAAACTTTAACTGTGGATTTTAGTGGGAGAGACAATATAAAGGAGAACATGGCTGGCATGTAGCACATCCTTATTCTGCTTTTTCAGCTGGCACGTAGGGGGAAACCTCATGTGCAAGGTCTTTGGGGGCTCCCCTCTGAAGAAATGGTTAAACTTCACCTTGACTGACTTCATGGGCTAGACTTGGAAGATCCAATTTATTTGCTTTTCCACCGCCTCAGCACAAACCAGGGGAAAAACCACAGCCAGGTTTGTGCAGGCACAGACCGGGGGGGAAGTGAGGGTCCCAGCTGAGCCCAAGTCATCACAAGAGGAGGGACAGAAGAGGGAGAAAGGCCTTTTTCAGCAACACAATTCAGATGCTTTACATGTGAAGAATGGCACATCTCTCCTCCTCTGGTGTACCAGGAGACGGAGAAGGTAGGGAGTGCTGATATCAGCCACACTTCAAAACACTTTGTAGCATAAACATGCTTTGTTTGAGCTGCTTGAGCAAGGGGGCAATGACTGGTGTGTGGGAACCTGGGCTGGGAGCAAAAGGAGCCTTTCACTTGCTGGCCATAACCATCAGCTCAGCTGGAGTGAGGGCTGGGTGGAAAGGGAGGAGGAGGAATGCTAAGTCCCAGCAAAGCAAATATCACCATGTGTGTGCTCTGCGTAAAAACAGAAATGTAAACAGAGCCCTTTCCAAAATAAACACCTGCAAAATAAACACAGAAGGGCAATATATTAAACAAAAATAAGCACTGAGGTACAGGGGAATGTCTCAGCGGCCAGCCACCGGCCCAAAGCCACCAGAAATGCTCATCTTCCCCCTTCCTGCATCTTCTCCTATAAATAGAGCTGGTCTGGAAAACTGGTATCGGATGAAGAGGCACAACATCCCTGTGTGGCCATGAGGGCACCGACCCTGTCCTGGCGGGAGGAGGCCCCTCGCTGGAGAGCACAGCAGCTGCTGGGGCAGCACCAGAGAAAAATATTCACTGCAGTGAGGAGCAGGGGTCTTGCAATGGAAAGAACAAGTTGGACAGAGTTAACTAGTCCATCACTACCCCTGAAAAAACAGGAACTCTCTTTCCTGGATGTCTCTTTGCTCCCACTGCCCTGCCAGGACTGCTGTGTGCCTTGGGGTGTGTTGGCATGGCCACCACCCTGGGTGGATGAGAAAGTGCTCATCCTCTCCAGGATGATGCGGGTCTGACTGCAGGCCACTGCAGGGCCATGCCAGGCCTGGGCAGCAGCCCAGCCCCCCCCACCTCTCTGTGCTCTGCAGAGGCCAACAAACAGGGCTTTATTATTTTTTGTCCTTCAGCACAATGTTGGTCCTATTCTGCAGACTTTGTCACAGCAATGATCCAAACCAGACCTCTTCTTTCCTCCCTTTCAAGATTTTTTCCAGCATTTGCTTCGTGTTGCACTGGAGATGGACAGAGTCTGCCCTCTCTGAGGATGGAGAGAAATACACAGCCTGATCTCTCTGCCCCTTATGACACTGCCTCCCAATCCCAATCCAGAGATTCAAGTTGGCCACTACACTGTCCTCCATCCCTTCCTGCTCCTTGAGAGACACACCATAGGGTGAGAAATTCTCTCTCTGGTCCCTGACTGTCTGGGGCTTGAGTGGCAAGATTTTGGGGGGTGGAGGGGGGGG
>NW_020799095.1:131634891-131644840 GCF_003259725.1 Athene cunicularia
GGGGGGGGGGGGGGGGGGGGGGGCTACAGCGGTGGCTTCTGTGTGGAGCAGCTAGAAGCTTCCCTTATGTCTGACATAGCCAATGCCAGCCAGGTCCAAGACAAACCCACTGCTGGCCAAGGCCGAGCCCATCAGTGATGGTGGTAGCGCCTCTGGGATAACATATTTAAGAAGGGGAAAAAAAAAAAAAAGGCACAACAGCAATTGCAGCTGGAGAGAGAGGAATAAGAATATGTGAGATAAATAACTCTGCAGACACTGAGGTCAGTGAAGAAGAAGGGGGAGGAGATTCTCGAGGTGCCAGAGCAGAGGTTCCCCTGCAGCCGTGGTGCAGCCCATGGTGAGGCAGCTGTGCCCTGAGCCTGTGGAGGTTAATGGTGCAGCAGATCCCCACCTGCAGCCCGTGCAGGACTGCCGGAGCAGGTGGATGTGCTTGAAGGAGGCTGGGACCCCATGGGAAGCTCGTGGTGGAACAGGCTCCTGGCAGGACCCGTGGACACATGGAGAGAGCAGCCCACGCTGGAGCAGGTTTTCTGGCAGCACTGGTGACCCCACAGGGGACCCACGCTGGAGCAGTCTGTGCCTGAAGGACTGCACCCCGTGACAGGGACCCACACCAGAGCAGTTCATGAAGAACTGCAGCCCGTGGGAAGGACCCACGTTGGAGAAGTTCATGGAGGACTGTCTCCTGTGGGAGGGACCTCACACTGGAGCAGGGGAAAATGTGAGGAATCCTCCGCCCGAGGAAGAAGAAGCAGCAGAGAAAACGTGATGAACTGATTGCAACCCCCATTCCCTGTCCCCCTGCACCACTGGAGGGAAGGATGTAGAGAAATTGGAAGTAAAGTTGAGTCCAGGAAGAAGGGAGGGGTGGGGGGAAGATGATTTTTCAAGATTTGCTTTTATTTTTCATTACCTTACTCTGATTGATTAGTAATAATTTTTGTTTTTCCCCCAAGTTGAGTCTGTTTTTCTGTGACAGTAATTGTTGAGTGATCTCTCCCTGTCCTTATCTTGACCCACAAGCCTTTCATTATATTTCTCTCCCCTGTCCATCTTAGGAGGAGAGTGATAGAGCAGCTTTGATGGGCACCTGGCATCCAGCCAGGGTCAACCCACTGCACTGACCTACAAGCCAGTATTCCAAATACATGTCTAAATGTTGTCCCGGGACCATGCACATGTTTGCTACAATGGTGGGACTTGTGTCTCCATTCCTGCATCGTCCTTGCCTCTCAACTCAAACATCAGCTGGTAGATGGATGTTTCAGACACATTTATCTGGGATCCTCACAGTGCCCTCAAATATGGCAGTACTAGGAAATCGAGTCTGCAAGTTTAATTTACTGAGTTGTCATTAGCACTAATTATTTTTCCACCATTTTCCTCCATAGTGGCATCTCCTGTAGGGGTATAATTTAGCAGTGAAACCAAGCCCCGGTCCAGCACCGGCCACAAAGTGTACACATCCCTCTGTTCACCATTTCTTAGCAGTCACTTATTGTTTTTGATTTCCCAACTCTGTTGAGCTCCTTGGAACAGAACAGTCCCATCCTGTGCACATCTGAACAACACAGCAGAGCCTTGTTGCCAGAAAAGATTTGTTTGTCTTCCAGCTATGTCCCATTAATGACAGGCAATCCAGGTCTTGCTTCTCATGCATCGGGGCTCTCTAATGAAGGAGTAGGAACTTCATGGTGAAATACACTGGACCTGAACACCAGGAGCGGGTTTTCTGTTTTCTACAAAATCAGCTGAGAACAAAGCACCATAACCATTTACTTGTTTGGGTAAACCTCAGACTACAGTAGATGGCTGATAAAAAGGCTGTTTTGTGTTATTATTTATATTATACTTCTTATATCTTGGGCAAAGTCTGTGTGAATACTTGTGAGATTAGCCACAGATACCAGGACTAAGGATTACATTTGCAGCGGCTTTTATAAAGCCAAGCTCTTCATATCCTGTTATCTGCTGTGTATCTAGTGGACTGACCTCTTTAAAAAGAAGCATTTTAAAGCTATTAAAAAAGGAAGAATTTACTTTATCATCATAGAAGTACATACTAAATCGCAGTGTTTCCCAACCCCTAAAGTATTTCTGGTTTATGCTTAGGCATTTGCACTGTAAATCACTATGCAAGAAGTTTCCTTTTCATGGCAACCTCTTCAATTCCATATTCATTTGGCACATGAACCATAAGGGCCTGCCAACCTGCTTCTTCTTTTCATATCTCCTCGCTATTTAACAACAGTAACTCATGTTAATGAGGTTGTACATTTGCTCATTCCCTTAAAAAGTAACACACAGCTCTTTCATATAGGACCCTCATCTCTGTGCAGATGCTTCAAAGTCCAGATGCAGAATAAATGAGCTCGTACTGACAGCTTTGTCACCTCTATAAATGTGCTTGTCTTTGAATGGTTTGTCTTCCTCTGTGCACCAGAAAAGAATAAAACTTCTGCTTTTAACAAAAAATTAATGAACACAAACCAAGAAACACAAAAATAACAACAGCAGAAGGGGTCTGGATTTGCTCACCATGGAAATACAAAGACTGTCACCCTCTTGCTAATGTGTATCATGACAGATCGTCTACTGAAATCACTTCACAAGGGGATATTTTAAAATGAAGTGTACAAACACTGAATATAGCCTATTGGGAGAGGTTATCACCCATTACAAAATGGCACACACTCTACCTCATCACGGTTGAGCTCAAAGATGATCTTTATAGAAAATCCTTTAGCCTCTAGTCTGTATTATGAAAAAGTATCATATTAATATTCAATCAAGTCTAATAATTAAAATCCCCTCAGTTGTTAACTCTTTGAGGTATAGATTACTGAATTAGACTTTGCCAAAACTGGTTCCGTATTAAGCTAACTGATATACAGAAAATTTCCCTCTTTAACTCTGAACCAGGTGAAGTCGACAGGATGTATTTGCTACTGTCATGTTCTTGAAGCTTAAACTTAATTTGCTAAATCAAATATTGTGATCAAATTCCTTTAGGTGGCTCATCTCCTTTCAGTTTGCAGAAACCAAAGCTTTATATACCTGGAAATAAATGCCAAACTGTGCTTGCTGCTCCAGCCAGATGGAGTTATTGGCATTAACATGGTTGAATAAACTTAGTGTAATTAAAATGAACATTTTGCCCAATCTACATTGCAGGTGCACTGCTCGATTTATTATGTAAAATTATTCAATTTAATTAAGGACAGTAGAGTGCAATACAAAAGTAACAACAGCTTCCCTGCAATTAAGCAAGAGAGATTTTCCTTTTCCAGGGCAAAAGCCACATAACATGGGCCTGTCCCAGACAGGGAGTTGTTTGCTTTCCCAGTCACTGTCTCCTCTGATGCTGTATTCACCAGCATTATACTCTGCAGTTCATGAATCTTCCTGGGGCACCCACAGCCTGTCCATTCTGGGACAGGACTGGGGCTACTGCCCAGACCCCACATCTGGGAGGCAGCATGGATTTGGAAACACCTCCTTATTTCATGGATTGTCTTCCTTGCTTTTAAAGTGCAAACAATATGCCCTCTAAGGAAGAGGTTTTGTCTTGGGCTGTTACCAAAGGGCTTTATTGTGCAGAGGGAGGATGGGCCATCCGTCAGCTTGTGTGCAATGACAACACCAAGCGCTGTTGGTTTATCTGTCAACAGAGATAAACAAAATATTGCAAAAAAGATAAGAAATAAAATGAAAGTCACTGCTGGTACTGTACTCTAGTAGAAGAAGAAAAACCTCAAGCACGTTCATCAAAAGGCACTCAATCCAATGTCCTGGGATGCCATCATGTGCCAGAGCCACGCAGGGTTCAGACGGGGCCAAGCACTGATGTACAAACAGAAACACTTTCTCATTCTCCACTGAAATGAGTTTAAAAAAAATGCAGAATATATTCTTCACATTTCTTGTCATAAGTGGAGTTCCTTCAGTAAAGAAGAATCTGATTTACGAACTGGCTTTCCTATTATCATCCCTTACAGAAACCTTTCTTCTAAAGCATCTGGAAATTGTCACTGTTGGAGATGGGTTATAAGTTACAAATACTGAGTCTGAACCCAACGAGCAATGCCTATCTTCCTAACAGTGCTTGTGCCTGCTCTAAATATGTATGAATTATGCTTAATCGATAAATAATGGACAGAGTAAAAAGACATTGGAAGGAATGTAAATTCAGCACCTTTCCTGTCTGTGGGTTTCTGTTTCAGAGAGGTTCTGGTTTTCATTTCCTTGGGGTTTTTGAACAGTAGTATCATATAATATGCCATTTCTTTACTGCAATAGGAACTGAGTGTAAATATTGAGAAATCTGATAAACAATAGTGTAAATTTAGAGCTCAGCAAGTAGGCATCTGAAAGCACATCCCATCAGCACATCCCTGCTCTTCAGGGAAGGTTGTTGTTGACCCATGGAAATGATGACATTCATACCCAAGCTTATTTGGACATGCATCTTAATCAAGGGAGGAGAGAGGAGAAACAGCTTTTGTGTCTGAATTTATCACTTAAATATTCTGTGAGGACACTGAGGTAAACATGGCTGAGCAGTTGCAGAAGAGCCTGAAACCATTTGAATTCTTCTGGTGCCCTTTGTCCCGCTGTGTTTGGGCTGTTTGAGTGTGTGTGTGATTGTAATGGTATAAAAATGCCAGTGTGAGCTTCTGGATAAACCTTTACTTGGGCTTCTTTCCTGTTCACTACAGTCTAAACTCAAAGAGGCAATAGGGAGGGTTTGGAGTTTGGCTCTGCAGGGTGACTTGCAGCCCAAGAAGAGGTACTTGACTGTGACACCATGAAAGCACTGGTGTGAACCTGAGCATCCACACTGGGTATACAACCAGCAAATTTGCAGTGCCATAACAAGCATGGTGACACCTCCTGAGCAGAGGACTTCCTTCATCCATAGTACTTTTCATATACCAATCTGGGCAAACAGGGAGGTTTGTCACTGTCACTAGTGGTGGGAGGCTGCAGTTGGAGCACCTCTCTCATCTGTAACACATGGGAAAACCAGGAGGTGTCTTGTCTCCCTTGTGAATCCTGCACTGATGAGGTGACCCTGACCCCCAGAGAATTGGCATTTAAACAGGTACTGAAACCAACCACAGCATCTCAAAGCACAAGGTCATCTTTCAACAGCTGCAAACAAGCAACAGTCTGAACAGTTGGCAGATCTGCTCTCAAGCTCCCATTGCTGTTTACAGGGAAGCATCTGCCCTCCAGCAGAAAAACATGCAATGCTTCCCTGTGGGGTTCCTTCCTGTCAGGTAAAGGCTTAGCAGTACGCAGGGATGAAAGAGCTACTTGTTACAAGCACAGAATTTTCAAATGGAAATGTGACTTTAAATCAAGGCCCTTTAATTACACTTCTCAAATGAAGAAAAGACCCCTTCTTCTGGGGATTTATTAGTGGGTAACAGAATAAGGAAGAATAATGTGTGTATCGTGAGGTAGAAAGGAGTAGTGCTTCATGAACCAGGAGCTGGGGTAAATAAAAAAGGCCCCTGCTTCTAGTCAAGGAGCTTGAGTTAGAGGACAGAAAGTGGGTCTTCCTTTTCCCTAATTAATTTGCCTGTGCTTTTGTTTCTACCCTGCTTAGCTGACAGATGGTGACTGGCAGATGCATGTACTCCAGAGCATCCCACAAGAGCTTGCAGAGATTGAGCTCCACCTCAGAGCCCTTGTACTGTAATGTTGTGATGTTTCTACTATGGGAGCTGCAAGCTTTTGGATAAACAGGCTTAAAATCATGAGCAGTGAACATGCTAGTGATGGGCTCAGGAGCAAATGCCCCCACCCATGGAGGGTATCCATAAATATATTTTCACAGGCTGAAACATATGATCCTTAGGGCAGAAAGCAACATGCAGGGTCAAAAAAAAATTTAGATGGGGCTCAGGATTTTTTATTTTTATCAGAAAGGTTGAAACTCATACAAATGACATGTCATCATTATTCTGACACTATTCTATTGAGTTGGCATCAATGATAGATCTGGCAATGCATTGTATGTTCTTGAACAATGACAAATGCACCGTGGAAATGAACTGCAATAGTGAAAGCAAAATAATAGCTGAAAAATATCCTGCTTTTCAGTTTTTGGTAGCATAAAGCATGAACTACACTGCTTATGCAAAACTGAAGTCGGTTGCAGGCTAAAGGAATCAGAATGCAAAGCACTGTAATTCTGGCCTAATTCTAGGAGAAAGTATCAAATACGTGTTTAAATGTCATTCTCCAGCCATGAATTACCTCTGCTTAGCTGTACTGAGGTGTCCCTCGCCTGCTCACCGAGGTGCTGAGTCCGGCAGCCCCGCAGCCACGGGCGGGTAGTGCCCACAGCGCTGGGCACTCCTGAGTCACACAGGGGCTGTTGGGCAGCCCTGTCTGATGGAGCACCTGTGTTAAGGCCTTCCTTGGATTTGTGAATAACTACAAAGGAAAGAGAATTAAATGATGAAGCCTGCTCTAAGACGTGGAGGGAAAGGCTTTAGCCTCTTTTCTGGCCCATCTCGGCAGTATTAGTGGTGGCAGCTCCTGCCCTGAGAGTAACTCTGCAGTTTATCTCCATTTCTCCAGCCATGGCTGAGTGCAGGAAAGAGGAGACAAACTGCAGCTTGGACTCAGCTGGGGAATTGAGACTGACTTTTGCTTGCAAAACTGAATGGTATAGTAATGTTGGGGAACAGGCTAATTTGGGTTGATTTTCTCCAGGATTTGCAGATTTGCAGGGTGCTGCTGGTGTCCTGCATGTGGCATGTAGAAGGAATGGGGAGGGGAAGGTGTGTGGGAGAGGGGGTAGGGGAGAAGCAGCCCCAGCCCAGGTCACCTCCAGGAGGTTGCCCAGAGCTGTGATATCCCTCACCCTCCAACCTGTTTGAACAGTCCTCGGGAGGAGACTGAATTGTTGGCTGGGGCTTGGGAGGACCAAGAATCTGTCACAGAGCCAGCAGGGATGGTGGGGAGTCCATAAACACCTCTCTCTGCTTATTTGAAAGTAAATTACTCTACAAAAGGGATATTGCCCAGAGTCTTTTTCACGCTCTCCCAGCTGATTTGCTATGCTTTAGGAGTGAAACCCTCTCTGGTCTTGAAACTGCTTTTGATAACTACCAAAAATCTGTGAAGCATTTGTTCAAGATCAAGTCAGCCTATTGAGCAGTGCTGGGCATGAATGCATTTGAAGAAGAATGGAAAGGATCAGATCATGCCTCGCCTCAAAAGTTATTTTTAAATGGCTATTTCAGCATAGTAAAGGATTAGGGAACATGTGTTCTCCACTGTCAGAAGGCACAGAATTTGCCAATATATGGGAGATAAAACTACTGGTATTTTCTCTGGAATAGTAAACACCATTGCTAATGGTCATAGAAGTAATTATTCTGCTTCCTAGTTAGGCAGGATTGATGTTATTAAATACATCATATTTAGAGCATTTAGAGATTCTCAAAATTACATTTTTTACTCAGCTGAATTAGAGCCTTGTGTTGCATAAAAGAGATCTGACCCATATTGATTACCAAAAAAAGGAGGAAAGGTTTTATTAAAGAGATGAATGGGCTTTTTGTTGGTTTATTTCACTCTGGCAAACAGAGGGATTAAATTATTCCATTCTATGGCACTTACCCAGCTCAGCAGGTGGATCTGTACTCCCCAATCAGTATGCTGAGAGGTTATTTGGCAGTTAAGCAGAGATACAAACACCATAGCTCATATCTCTAAGTGTATGTGAATTGTCATTGTGCTGAAATCTGGCTTCTCCTTCACAGTCAAGGGGGCTGTAGGGTTCATCCTTCACAGCGCATTCACTGGAGGACATCCAAGGCTTCTTTTGGTACTGGGGCAGCTTCATGACTCTCCTCAGAGGTCACGTGGAGATGGTGGGGGTGGTTCATGGCTCCACATTTCTGCCTGCCAGTGTTGGCTAATGGGTTTGTTCCTGCAGGAGTGAGGACTTCCCTTCTTTCACTCCCTCCCCAAAATCCCGGTGGATGAGATGGGGTTGTCACCCACTGCAGTTCTAACACTGAAAATGGCTATGGCTTTACAAAACACAATGGCAGTACACCCTGTCCCCAGGGAAGATCATACCTATAATGATGGGATTTTTATGACCTGTCTGGTGAGGGATAAAATCACCCCTTATGTATAAGACACGATAGTGGTGAAGCACCTCAGCAAAAGGAGCCCAGTGTACCCAGGGCAGTTCCAAAGTTAGGATTACATATTTTCATTAATTCATTGGTTCTTTTGATGAAATATGTACAGAGTCCTGGGAACAGGTCGTGATACCCACTGGATGCCAGCGGAAGAGCTTTTCACCCTTACATTGGGTCCTATATCTGAGGCTGCTGTCATCACTGTGTATCTGAGGCAGTTTCCAGCAAAGAATGGGGAGTCGCTGTCGCTGGTCCCAGTGAGCACCACCCCACACTGACTGGCACCTATATTTCTGCTTAGGCTCTTTGCAGCACAAGTTTCTCACTGGTTTGGGCTTTCCTTGTTATTAGGCAGGGAGAAGGGGGATACTGGTAAGATGCACTGGGGATTATGGGGCAATGGGTCAGAGCAGAGAGGACACAGCCAGCTTTGGGTGATTCTACTCATAACCTGACACCTTGCACCACCAGAGCACTGGGTGTGTTTCTTATTTTTTGCCTAGCTGATTTGGCTCTGATCTCTAAATTGTAGTTTCCATTGGTCAGTTGTGATTCCTAAATGAATTAGAGCCTGGGTCATGACACTAAATGGTTTACAACCCAATCTGCATGGGCCAAAACTTGCACCACAATTTCTCCATCGTATAACACCACTCTGAAAGACTTTCTACACACATCCAAAGTAAATACTATGTAAATAAGTATGGACATATAAAAAAACTCTTGGTATCCAAAGGTCTGAGCCTAACTGGGCCTTCTGTAGCCATCCATAAGAGAGAACTCAACCATGGTCAAGTCAGGATAGCTCTGAGTGTGGCTCCCCAGTCCCCCTTCCCTTGCCAGGGCCAGAGGCAGCTTTGTACTTGCCATAGCAGCTGCAGCAAGGCTGGAGATTTGGATGAAGCAACCATCTGTCTGACACATCCCTAACAGGAACTGACAAATTAAACTGACTTTGCTACACAGTGTATTTAGCAGAATAATTACACAAGAGAAAGTCGCTGGTTCCCCCAGGCTTTAATGTCCACAAGGATGTCCAAGGGAAAAGTCCTGTCTCTCCCTGCACTCAAGAAAAGGAAGAAAGCATGGACATCTACAGCCTGCAGCAACACCCTGGCTCTGGAGGAAAGGAAAGAGGAAAGGAAAGAGGAAAGGAAAGAGGAAAGGAAAGAGGAAAGGAAAGGAAAGGAAAGGAAAGGAAAGGAAAGGAAAGGAAAGGAAAGGAAAGGAAAGGAAAGGAAAGGAAAGGAAAGGAAAGGAAAGGAAAGGAAAGGAAAGGAAAGGAAAGGAAAGGAAAGGAAAGGAAAGGAAAGGAAAGGAAAGGAAAGGAAAGGAAAGGAAAGGAAAGGAAAGGAAAGGAAAGGAAAGGAAAGGAAAGGAAAGGAAAGGAAAGGAAAGGAAAGGAAAGGAAAGGAAAGGAAAGGAAAGGAAAGGAAAGGAAAGGAAAGGAAAGGAAAGGAAAGGAAAGGAAAGGAAAGGAAAGGAAAGGAAAGGAAAGGAAAGGAAAGGAAAGGAAAGGAAAGGAAAGGAAAGGAAAGGAAAGGAAAGGAAAGGAAAGGAAAGGAAAGGAAAGGAAAGGAAAGGAAAGGAAAGGAAAGGAAAGGAAAGGAAAGGAAAGGAAAGGAAAGGAAAGGAAAGGAAAGGAAAGGAAAGGAAAGGAAAGGAAAGGAAAGGAAAGGAAAGGAAAGGAAAGGAAAGGAAAGGAAAGGAAAGGAAAGGAAAGGAAAGGAAAGGAAAGGAAAGGAAAGGAAAGGAAAGGAAAGGAAAGGAAA
>NW_020799095.1:131644890-131706892 GCF_003259725.1 Athene cunicularia
AGGAAGGAAGGAAGGAAGGAAGGAAGGAAGGAAGGAAGGAAGGAAGGAAGGAAGGAAGGAAGGAATTGGTTTGCAGACAGATGTCCCATGCTGCTCTGTGAGGTCTGCTGGAGAAATTCACCCAGGGTGAATTTCTACAGTGCATGGACTGCACACCAGGACTTTAAACCATCTCCCTGAACCTGCAGCCCTTTTCACCAGTGCAGGTGTAGGAAGGACTGGACTGTCAGTCTGAGATGGGTAACAGAAAAGTCTTGCAGGGAGAGCAGCCATGAGGCTCAAGAAAAGGCTTAGGTTAATGAAGATGTTGCTATTTAAAGTCAGTAGCAAAGACAATCCCTGGCAGAGGATTTATTTGAATCGGGTCAAGCTAAGATTGGGGTGAGGCACACCAGGTACTTTGCTTTTTCTTCTGCCAGCTGACAGGCATCTTCATCAGGCACCAGGGCAGCTTGTCCTCAGTCCCAACCAGCAGCATGCTGCCTGCTCCCATCCACCTACTGCCACCTTTGCCCTCTTGCTTGAAGCTACACCTTGCATTGAAGAGCTCCTGCAACCAGGAATTCATGCCATTAAAATAAACGCATTATACTCTGGCTTGGCACAGTCCCACGCATTAAGAGGAAAATGCCTCTGCTGCCTTGAGACCCCTCAGGAGAGGTGTCAGGCACCTGCACTGTGTCAGGCACAGGCAGCAGAGAGCACAGGCAACACAGGCAGCATAGGCAGCAGCATCCATCAGTCCCCTGACCCACACAGGGCTCCTGCAGCAAGGGATGCCCATCCTGTCCTCCACCCAGGGCCAGTGGCACTGCCCAGGGAGCAAAGTCAAAACCAGTCATGAGAATAGAATAGAATAGAATAGAATAGAATAGAATAGAATAGAATAGAATAGAATAGAATAGAATAGAATAGAATAGAATAGAATAGAATAACCCAGTAGTGAAAGTTCAAAAAATTATAAAAATTATGGAGCTATAGGGTCAGGTCAAGATCCAGGGTATACATAGGAGATTTGAACCCGCAGTTAGGCTTTCCATGCCAAGTGACAAACTGTGAATAGTGATTAGGAAAACTTATTTCCTGCTTGGAGGAGGCATCCAGTCAGTGGCAGGGATCATTTTGAAATCTCTTAAGTCTTTACTGTAACTCACCAGCAGCTAAGCAAGTCTCTCTCTCTCCACGGGAGGATCACCTTGGAGGGAGGGTTAAGGAGAGAGCTGTTGAGATGCTGGGGGAAGGGACTGTTCCCCCCTGCCTACCCCTCAGCAGCCTTAACCAGAGGCTGACGCTCAGCGGGTGTCCTTCCTCTTGCTCCAAAGAGCTGTACCAACACCACCTCCCACCTGCAAACAAAACCCTAGGGCAGCCTGGACTTGGGTGGTAGAGCTCTTTTTTCTTGCCCAGACTTACCTTATAAAACTAAAATACTGTAAAATCTATTAAATACTTACTAGATTATAAAAGCTCACTCACTAAGTCCAGGTGGGGCTGCTAAACCCTTCTCAGGGATGAAAACACCATATATCCCAGGAGAAAAACCAGGAGAGGAGCAGAGTCACTGCAAGTATAGCAGTTGCAAACCACATGTTGACCTTTGTGGAGGGAGATTCCCAAGACCGCCCTGCCTGGGGGTGAGACACTGCTTAGATCCTCCAGGAATACAGCACATGGAGCATAATGACAAATGAGCAGCTTGCTGCTAATTATTAACATTTAAACAGGCTGCTGAGCAAGTTTAACACAAGGGACGGGAAAAGGAAGGAGGGACTTCTGCTGCCCCCATGTCCTCATGGTGCATAGTAGATTGGGTGCAGCTCATGAGCCCACATCCTGGGGTGCTGTCTGGATGCTCAGGGTAGGATCAGGCCCCCTTTGTCCATAGATCAAGGCTGAAAATGCCTGGTTTTTCTCATGCCCCTGTGTTGCCATCCCCTGTGTTCCAGAGATTTCCAGGAGACAAGTGTGATATCACAGAACAGAGCCAGGTGACAAGGCATGCAGGGCTGAGATTTTAAGAAATATGAGTTCCCCTAGAGATACATGCCTGCAGCATTAGGGGCACCAAATCCATTAGAAGAGAAGCTCAAGGAAAACTTAATTACTCATTTTTATTAAAAAAAAAAAAAATCTGTGTTACTAGGCCGCTGGGGAATTCTCACTAGACTTTATAGCTATGATGATCCCCCAGGCTCTCTGTGCAGATTGTTCCTGAAATATCTTCAAATTCTCATCTATTTCTAATTCCCCTGGCAGAACCCATGTATGATTTAACGTTGCCAGGTAATGCACAGCACCTATGCTAAGAACTCAAGAGGTGACTAAATCAATTTGCAAGCAAAAAGAGCTATTCTGGATCTCAGCCCAAATGCTGAGGAATTCCTAGAGGTAAGTGGAAGGTTGAGCAGAAGCTTAAACATTGGAGAGGCAGGAAAGCAAAGAAAAGTGAGCTGAAATCAGCGGGGGGAAAGAGACAAGGAGCTCAGCAATGACTTTGCTGAGATGGCTGTCCAACAAAGCCACAGCTCCACTGACTTCCCTGGCCTTGGGAGCCCTTCCTCCCCATCATCCCACCAAGCCCAGGCACCAGCCATGCCTTCCTCCTTGCTCTGGCAACAGTGTGGTTTAATTTTACACTGAGGAGTCAGATACAGACTATGAGCTTTTGGCTGAGCATTTCCCCACCGAGCCAAGCTGAGCAGCTGGTTCAAAGGAGTAGGAAGCAGCGTGGGTGGACACCTGAGGTGCGGCCGTCATCGGGTGACATGGCTAATAATAATAAGAGTCCTCCCTTCTGATTCCCCTGGCGGCTTTTGGTTCTCCCAGACCTCCCACCCACGTCTGACGGAAATGGCAGCCACCACTCGGCATGCCACACAGCACACCAGGCAGCGCTGCCTGCCTCCCCCGAGCCAGGGCTGGGGACTGTAACTTATGCTGTACTGCTTTTTTGACGAGCTGGTTCATGAGCCCACACAGTGCTCTGAACATGAAGAGGAGACAAAAACAAGTGAGAGAAGCAGGCTGTGATATTGCATGGCCAAACAGTTATGAGGCTGAAGGAAACTCAACTCCAAGTCCTTGTGGTACCCCTACCAGAGCAAGTATTGGAGCCCAGGGTTGAGATGAAGCTCTTGCTGCCCATCCAGTGCAGTATCTCTGCTCACCAGCAGCAGGGACACAGGCTGAGTTTTGCTACCTCCCCAGGCAAAGCATTCATCTTTGGCATAAAAAAGTCAGCTGGATGGAAAAACTGAAAGCTCATTTCTCGAAAACGTGACCAGCACCAGTTTATGGATATGTAAGGGAGGAGAAATGCTCTCTAGTGCTCCGGTTGAAGCTGTGTCTTGAGTGAAGAAACCCACACAGGGTTTTCCCTCCCTCAAGGGAGCTCCTTCATCATTGCACTGCTGAAGCACTTTCTTCCTCGGGTCCTGTACACCTCCTATCCCTTCCTGACAAGAAGTGGGTCCTGCTCCATGATGGGAGATGGGCTCTCTTGCCTTGGTCAGTAGTTAAGGGTGCAGAGGAGCCCCTGTCCCAAGTGCTGCACTCAGGTGTCCCACTGATGGGGCTGTGAGTGTAAGGGTGATGCATGAAAGTGGTTGCAGCTGCAGGGCCAGGGGGTGAGACAGCTGCTCTGGAAGTAAGGCATGAGAGGAAGCAGGAGAAGGTGTAGATGGCTGGTCTGTCCCAAGAGAGGGCAAAGGTTGCTATGACTGGAGCCAATGTCCAGGTCTTTCATTGCCTGTGAAGTTGTTTGGGGTGACCTTGTCCACTCCAGAACATGCAGGAAGCAGGGTGGGAGCTGCCCCTGCCCAGGCAGGAGGAGTATCTCACTGCATCTCTGATTCACCAACTTCTGAGCCGAAATATCGACACCACCGTGCCACACACTCCTCCTCCCAGCCCCGCCAGCATCTGCTCCAGTGGGTGTTGGGTGGGAGCATTGGGCCCACAGTGGAGGGTGGATGTAAAATGCAGGGTGCATATTGCTGCAGGCCAAGGTCTATTCCCCATTTTCGGGAAGGAGAGGAGGGCGTGGAAGCAGCTGCACGGCCTCCAGAGGAGCAGCCAGACAGGTGCCCAGCTCTCAGCAGCATCAATGCAGCACAAGAAAACCACATGCACGTGCTTGTTTCTCTCTCCCCTTATTGCATTTCACCACAGTCTATATTTGGAGATAACCAATGCTGTGTTAAAAATAAAAAATGCTTCAAAAGACAGCTTTAAGCTATATAAAGAAATCTTTACATTGGTATTAGACTGTGTTCTCTCCCTTTTGTATGTCAGTTGCCAAAAAATACAATATGAGACTGCGATTTATATAGCAATATAGTCGCAGTGTTCATGTGGCTATTAGCACTGAGGCAAGCCCAGAAATTCAGGACTTTCTTCTACTAGCTTCAGACTGGAAGAGTGATTCATGCTAGGAACAAATCTCCATTACAGGATAAAACCCTTCAGAACCTGCCCTGTGCCTGATTGCCTGGAAACATGTATAGGCCTAGAACATGTGTGGGCCAGCACAAAAAAACAGGACGCCACTGCCATGAGAGGACTAACTACCAACACAATCATTGCCTATGTATATCTGGAATATAATGATATTCCAGCACAAACCATACATCCTGTCTTGTTTTATCGAGCTCCATTGTCTCTGGAAATATTCCTTTAAAATAGTCATTACTTAGATTTTTGGGTTACACTTTTAGAATGTCAAAGGAGAAATCCCTCCTGAAGTAATCAGTACTGTCTGCGGGTTGAACACAGGATGATGTAAGGCATGATTTTTTAAGGTAAAACCAAAGCCAAGACCAGTAGCTAAATTATCAGATACTTGATGCATTTTGTTATTTTAACATTATGTAAACAGAAATTGTTATAAACTTTCCCGAACAGAGCAAAAATACACAAAATATTGTAAAAATTAAAGCTTCTTGTTAGTTTTATCTTCTTAAGCTTTCATACCTGTTATTTTTTTCCTCCTGAATTTTGAAGAAGTTGGAGGAGATGGAAAAACTGGACCTCAAGGGCATGGTCCCAAAGGCACTGAGATTTCACTAACATCAGCTTTTAAGCCAAATGCAACTTTGTCAGTGTGTAAGAACAGCTATACTGGGTTGGAGCAGAGGTCCCTCCAACCCACCATCCAGTCTCCAGAGTAACCAGAAGCAGATGATGAGGGTAAGACTGAAAAATAGAGATAATCAGCCAGCCCTGGATCCTCTGGGACAGCCCTCCAGTGGGTCACTTTTTCTGAGCCATGGATTACATCTGATCCATTGTGTCTTATGGCAAGTTTTGGAACTTTCCTGCATGTATTTCTCTGAACCCCTGCTAAAGGCAGTATCAGATGGTCTCTGGGAGACCCTGCAGCACTGAGATCTTTGGCTTAAATGCAGATATGAAAGAAAAGTATTTTTGTTTGTTTATTTTTAACTTGTTGTCCCTGAAAATTTGACTCAAGAGTTTTAAGGGTGACTGATTCTTTCCTATCCACTTTGTTCATGCAGTTCACCAGAGGATTGTATAGCATCGTGTGCCTCCCTGTCATCCCGTTTCCAAGCTCACAAGCCTGGATCAGCTCAGTCCCTCTTTACAGAGATATGATTTCATGCCCCAAACACTAATACCTCTGACTCCACATACACCTGATACAAACTCCTGTGGAGCAGAGGGCATGATGTACATTTAGTGTGAAGGTAAGCCCTTACACCCCATCTCTTGCCATCTAATCCAGACTTACCTAGATGCATTACCAGGCATTGCAGGATAAGCAGGGTTGTGCTCACAGTTGGGACTAATCAAGGTAATTAAAGCATTTACATGATTAGCATGCCTTTTGCTAACAGTGATTTCTTCTCTTTCATGTAGAGCATTTAAGGAGCACTGTAGGATGCTGTGGGGAGATAATGTCTGATCAGGGGGATTGAAATTTTCAGGACCAAGGCTGAAGGAGGGCTGGGGTTTGATCATTGTTCAGCTATGGGCCCCATGACCATGATGGCTCAGAGGAGTTGGGCTTGCTACTTTGATCCAAGGGTGTCACCTTCTCTGGCTGCACTGAAAGCAGTGTCTGCTTAAACCCTGGGGAAAGAGGTGTTTTAGAATATTTACTGTGCAAAATGGAGCAGACTTCTTCGCACAGCTCTGTTCAGGGGTTCACGTGGACCTTCAGAGCAGTAGCACATTTTGATGGTGACTGGTTGAGTGAGCTTGTGATGACCGAGAAATGACCCAGATGTAATAATATACTATTGAACTATGCAGACATAAACAAACGAAGTATTTTTAAAAGTTTTTGAAATGCAGGTTTACAGTACTATGTTCTTAGAGGCACTTTATTGAAGCATCCAACACGTGGCCATTTACTGATACATACTATTAGTACCAACAAACATTAAGTTTTGGAAGGGTGAGTTTTTAAAAGGAAAGGAGACTATTTTCTTCTTCTAGTCATGCTTTCTTTATATTTCCACAGCTAAAGTACTTCAGAAAATGTTTGGTTCGTAAAAAGCAAAGCTCCTTTGATCAATTGTGAAAGCTATAAGATGTGCGCTTTTAACAAGCTCCAGCACTGTTACAGCCCCCATTATGCAAGGCTGGGGGAAGCCATAGGTGAAAAAGGGAGGTGGAAGGGGGCCAGTCACAGAGCCTGTCTGGTTTGGGGGCTGCAGTCCCACTGCCCCACTGTGAGACACAGGGGGACATGTTGTGGTTGGCACTAACAGCAGAGGAGAGGGGCAGCTGCCTTGCAGCTTGCATGCACACGCCTCTCCTTCTCACCACCCTCTACACTGAGCTAATACATCTGGAGCAGTAAGCAGCCAAAATTCTAACTGAAGGCTTTCTGAGCCAGAGGATGATGCCTTGCAGAGCAGGCGGCTGTGGGGAAGAGGCCAACCTGCTGCTGAAGGCTGGAGGGAAGCAACGGGCAGCTCTCAAAATGTATCAGGGGAGGGGTGCGTTTCAATAGCTCTTTGCTGTCCTTATTGGTATCAACACTGTGCTTAGGAGAACTAACCACTGCTCTAAGTAATCTACTGGCACAAAAGCCCAGTCCATGTGCTCTAATATTTGCCCTTAAATATAAAAAAAGTAGATACAGGGAAGCAACCCAAAAGTGTTGGTCAATGCAACAGGGAGTACTCTCTCCTTTCCACATCCCAGCCCCTTTCCTGTCCTAAGCTGGTTACAGGTGTCAGAGGGAAAGAGATTGCTCAGAAAGGTTTCAGGGATGAGAAAGTAATATTTTGGACTTCTACAAGGAGCTACTTCCATTGCAAGCAGCACATAAGTGCTTGTAAAAAAACCAAACATGCGAGTGGTGGTGGGAGAGAGGGTGGGAGGCAATCCTGCTGGGGCAGGCACTGATGTTTTGACAGTAAATGAGAGATGTTCCCCGGGAAAGGAATGGCATATCACTGTAAGAGAGGAGGGAAACTCATGGTGGGGTGGATAGAGAGAGCTGGCATGTTCAAAACACTGAGCTAGGAAAACAAGCTTCATAGCAGGATCCGGGCAGACGCTAGTAGGACAATAACCTTGTAATAATTGAGACATTTTAAAATCTGCATAGCAATTTTAGGAGGGAGAATAGACAGACAGAAATATGGAGAAGTTGCACTGAAAAAATCCGCAAGATATAGGCATCACCTGGCTGTGTGGACCTGCAGAGACATCCAACCTGAGGATGATGCCCAGACTGCAAGTTCAAGAATAAAGCTGTTTGTCCAATACATGAGGAAAAGCAGGTTAGGGGGAAGACCAAGATTTCAGGTTTAGGCATCCCAAATTTGTATTGATGGATAGAGGAGAGGTACTACTACTATTAGAGCAAGCAGATTTGAAGCAGAAATGCAGATTTGTATATATCAGCCAAGGAAAAATCTTCCCAGGGCCACATTTGTCCATGAATGATGACACCCAGCACTGGTCCCTGGACTCACTGTATCAAGCACACAGGGAAAAGGCCATCTTCAAAACCAGACTCACCCTGACAGACAGCAACCAGATGCACCATACCCCAAGTACCCAAATGCACTGTGAGGAGGTAGACAGTCTGCAGCAGTTGCATGGCTGGAGCAAGGACAAATCTCTGTCATTTCCAGGGCCCCTCCTCTATACAGCACAGAAAAAGCTTGTGAATCTGGGGAGAGAAAAGCTCAAAAAGACAAATTTTGGGATTGCATACTCAGGAGCAGGAAGAAAGCTCCTTTTCCAAGGAAATGAAGGCTCCTCTTCCACCTCCACAGACAACAAAGGGGAATGGGAGTTGGATTAGATGGTACAGCCAATGCATAATATGATGATGTGGGGCAAATCCTACAGCAGAATCAGAGAGAGTCAAAATGTTGAGAGCCTGCAGAAAATTGTTTTTTCTGCACTCTCTTCACTTCCCATTGAGATGACAGATGCATTAGTCTCTAGACCAGGCTCTGGCCTAATTTTTGATTCACAAATGTGATACAGATTGTGCATATGTTATTTGTTGTGATTGGAGGAATGTAATTGTCCCTATGTACCACAAATAAGAAAAGAAGGCATTTTTTAGGAGCCTTTCAACCACAGTCTCAAATACTGTTTTACTGTCTAATGAAACTAAACTTGATAAAACATTCTGATTTACCGGTAACTGACTTACTGGGACTTACTGGTCTGCCTTGGTTCTAATAATGCATGATTAGTTATTTTCCAGTAGTACTTGCAAGGCAAGACAACACCCTGCCCTCTTAAATCTATATGTAATCTCCACACAGACATGGATTTCTCTCCAAGGGCAGGTGAGGGAGCACACAAGATTCAGTGAACCTCACCAATATCATTCAGACAGTTGCACAGGGAAGGGGTTTGGGGAGCGAGCTAGAATAAGGGTAAAATGGTCTAGAGCAGGGCAGAAATCCATTCAGATGGGACTTTCTCTCTTTCTGTCTTCCAAATTCAGATGATGCAAGATATGGCCAGCCAGACCCAATGGATATAAGTCTGTTTGTGAAGGCAAAGCAGCGATACGGCCCTGGACTGATGGCTGGTTTTACACAGAAACACTCAGTGGCACATCTGGTATTCGTAACAGGAACCACCTTCTTTCAAGAAGAATTATTGCTTCGCTCTGTATCAGCTGTTTTCATATATACAAACATTCAAGTGGTTTCCTAGAAGATGAACAAGCCTTCCTGCCTTCCATGTAGCTTCAGGACTATTTTTGTTTCAAAGGAGCCTGATAGAATGTACTAAAACCAAAGAGCATGAATACATTTGGAACACATCTTTTGCCATGCCTTCAGTGACTTATTTGTGTCCTGATGTGTAGGGCCCCCAGCCCCTTGGGTTGTCATTTCCACACCAGTCGCAGACTGATGGGCAGACCCTGGAGAGCTGTGGAGTGCTTCTCTTCCCAGAGTCGTTCAAGTCGAACAACCTTGAACGTCTAGTGTGGCAGGCAGAAGTCATTCAAAGCAACAGCTTAAACACTTCAGTCCCACTGGTGAAAAGCCAAATGCTGTCTACTCTATTCCCACAAAAGCCCCTCAGAAAAGTGGAGTAGCATATGATCCCAAATAATTAACCTAGCAATCAGAAATTCTTAAACCTCCCCTCAAAACCTAAGTTGCAAGAATTATCCTTCAAAACCAGAGAAACTGCAGTGTGTTTTCCTAGCTGCTCCCTGTCATCCTGATATATTACAACTTGTATTTACTGTGAGGTTTGCATGATTGTTCCAGAAAAATATCAATTTATAGCACAACATGAAAGGAATTATTAAAAAAAAATCATTACAAAGGGTCATTTAGTGGAGCTTAAACTGACAGCAATTTGGCTGATGCATTTCAGCTGAGAATATTTTAGTACACTTGACCTTCCCATAGCATTGTTCTTTTTTATCTATTCATCCCTCACTTCTGCATTTTGGTAACTTAATAAGATACTCAAAAAGGTCTTTAAGACATATATTAATACCAAATAGTGACAAATGACTTCAGAAGAATTAAGTACTGCAGGACTGTTACAACATATCTTCAGAGCGGTGCTGACTGTTGTTGCTTCCTGAATACACACTACATTTCACAAGAATTCTGCATTTCCAGAACTGGAACAAGCAGACCTGGCCCCAGCTAGGAAGGGTGCAGTGATAAGGGGTTCTCCTCCTCTGTCCTGCACAGGAGGCACATACAGGTTGCAGAAACGCAACTGATTTTTAATTGCATCTTTTTCAAACCTCTTTGTAATCATTCCAGTTCCCTCAGTCACATAGATTTCCCCTGCCACACCCATACACACTCTTTGCCAGCTACCACCATCCTGTCCAATGATAAATGGTAAAGAAAACACTTTACTGAAGTATTTTGTTTCTGGTCTTATACAGATATTTTTAAAGTGCTCCCACACACAGTCCGATATTTTATCGTCAATGTTTTATCTGGCACAGGAAATTCAGAGAAATGTCTTGAAGGCATCACGGAGCCACCGTAACTGAAGTTGGAAGAAGAATGTTATTACTGAGTAGAAAATGCTCACATAATTTCCCATGCCTAAGTCAGCTTGAACATTCACAAGTAACTTCCCTTTTCCAAGTGTCATACATTTTATCATTCTTCACCATGACTATACACTTACCTAAATTTTGAAGAATTATCTGGGTGTCACAGAATATTTTGAACTATTTATACTTATTCATGAGTCTCCTGCTGAAGGCCTACAATTAGTCTGGAGTTGTATTTTGATCTACAGCTGATATCCAATCTCTCTGACAGGTTGCCCCAGTACATCTGATTTTGTCAACACTGCCCAAAATTCTCATTATGAGATGCCACAGTGAGATGTTCAGAAGAATGGCAGCTCTTGTCCATTCAGGCTGCAGATTCCTGTTCTCGCTGTTACAGGATAAATATTTCTTTTTTTCTGGAGGGAAAATAAACCCAAGATGCTCTTGCTGTTTTGACAAAAACGAAACTATGAAAAAACTGGTTTCCAGCATTAAAATCTGTAGTATTTTTTTCTACAAGGCTCTTACTCCTCCTGCCCTTCTGGCTGCATGTGACCCATCTGGAGATGCCAACACCAACTGCATCAACTCTGGGTTGCCTCCCACCCATGCAGAGCTGCAAATCCAGGTTGCCTGAAAAACCACACTCACATGTCCTGAGCTAAAACTGCAGGATCTCAACAGTTAAGACTTTTCCAGGAGCCTGGAGCACATGCCTGCTCCTGGTTGCTTCCTGTCCCAGCCAGATACAAATGTTGGTGACCTCTCTGGGACCCCTTCCATGTGCCCTGAGAAAACCAGGCCCTCCCAGGAAAAGAGAAGCCCCCTTGGGCTGGAGTCAAGCCCTGAGAATGGGAACAGGGAGTCTCTTTGCCATGTCTTTTCAATGATCCCAGAGTCCATGAAGGAGGGACCTGTCTGGCTGCAGCTGAGGAAGAGAAGTGCCAGGGCTGCTGGGTGAGAGCCAAATGGAGTGGGTGTCAGGGGTGACAGAAGAGGGGAGTGACCCATTTGCAGCAAGGGATGAAAGGAGATCATGCACCACCTGGGCAGAGGGATGCAAGAAAGTGGCTGGAGGTGGAGACAGCAAAGGAGGTGAGCAGGCTGATGGGGAAGGCTGGGAGTCAGAGAGTTGTGAGAGGACAGGCAAATTGAGGAGGAAGGACCACCATGGGGAAAGCAGGCTTGGATGCAAGAGCAGGGTGCAGTGGGTGGGAAAGGGTGGACGTGGTCTGAGATCTCACTGAAGCTGGTGGACAGATTACCATTGGCTTTCTCAGGCTTTGGACAGCATTCAGAGAGCAAAGGAACAACTGGTGTGAGCGGAGGAATGCAGAATCCCCAAAATAACAAAGAATCCTATCAAAAGCCATTTCTGCTGACAAAGAATCATCTGAATATATAGTGCAAGAGAAAGAGATACAGGAATAAAAGCCCCTGAAATATAACTCCTTCTTTGCACCCAGGTGAGACATTTTGCATTTTGCAGTTCATGTTGACCATAAAGATGACTCCAGCAGCGTCTGTCAGTTGCTGCTTCAATAAGGAGTGACTGGGAAGCAGAAGGAGGAGGCAAAAATTTGAGAATTTATTCTGAAAATTATGGACTAAAAGAAGTCTGATTGAGACTAAGCAGAGCAACTCTGAGATCATTTCTTTAATTTGATAACACAAAATGTGAGAAATGAAAATCAGTATTGCCTTTGGTCAGGAAGCAGGTGGAAGGTGAAGCAAGAGCTGCCAGTTCTGGGACCTGCAGGCAGCACTGAGGCACTGACCATGACCATGGAGGGTCAAAACATGTCCCAACCTAATGGTAGAGGTAATCCTTCCTGCTAGCACCCAGAAAAAGTCTACAGAAGAGGTCAAAAGTATCAAGAAATTCAACCCTCAAAGTCCACCAGTGTTTTGGAGAAGCAGTTTTTAACTCTGTGCCCTTGAGAATCTCCTTGGAGGGTGATAACTGTGGACAGTCTTTCTGCTTAAGACTGCAGCAAAGGCACATATGCCAGAATATATTCTGGGCTGTAGGACTGACAGGTCTATACCCTTTATGTGCAGACTTCCATCATCTGCCAGAAGGACCTGTTTCTGATGAGACTCACACTAGGGAGAAAAAACCCTGATGCTTTTCCTTGTGTCGGTAAAGAGAAATTTCCCTTGCCAGGCACAAGTGAGGAGGGCACTGATTACGCTGACTCTCAACTCATCTGCCTTGCCAAGAGATAAGGGGAAGATACTGTTTGAGATAAGGAGTATTGTAAGCATAACTGCAGATGTACTGAGGCAAACTTAATGGAGAGAGAGTGATGGGAGAGTGGCAAATGCCCTGATGCAGGCAGGAGGTCTGAGCTAGCAGCCATCCAGGGAGAGCTCCTTCCCAGCCCCAATGCTGCCTGCTCCCCACAGAAGATCTCCCAGAGATTCAGGGCTTCAGCTGGAGGCAGAATTCAAACTCTGGACTGACACAGCACACCCACAAGTGCCCTCAGTGCAGGAGGAGCTCTTGCCAAATCTAGCCCTTTCCTGGCCACAAAAGTCAAGGAGTCACAAAGCCCAAGTCCCCCATAACCCAGGCTTGAATAGCTCAGGTGCCAGTGGAGGTGTCTGGGTTATCAAAGACTTCACCACATGCAGCATGTTGTGCATGGGAAAGCTGTACAACTGCACAAATTGATGGAAATCACGTTCCCCACCATTTTTACCCCTGAGTCCTGCTTCTTCCATAATACCAGTTCAAAACTGAGCATTAGAAGTTTTAAACATGAATCAGTCAAAATGCTTATTTTTTAAAAGTGCTTTCTGAGAACCCAATGCAATTCCTTCGTGCTTGGCATATCATGACTCAGCTACAGTTTGCTCAACTGTATTTTATTGTTGAAATGGAGTTATTTGATAAGTAATACAAACATCTGGCTCAAGTCAACTCTTCCCCAAGCTTGTTCTTTCTGCTGATGAGACGAGGGGAGGTGTTACTTCCTCTGAAATATCTCAGGTCAGATTTTATTTCCCAGTCCCTCCACATTCCTCTGAACAATTTCCATGCCTTGCAGCTCCAGCTGATGCAGCATTGTGTGTCCAGTTTGTCACTGGTCTGTTTGCTTCCTGTCCCACCAGCTTATTCACTAATACATTTATAAAATGTCACACCTTTCATGATGCTGATCCCTCAATAACTCACTATCCCTCATTTTGATGACAGTCTAAAGTCTGTTTACATTTCCCATAAACTAAATAATATCCTAGGAGTTACAGTTTTCTTTAAGCAATGGTAGGAAAAATCTTATTAATCATGTTGGTAGCAATCAAAATTCCGGTCAGGGAAAGCGAAATGTAATTACTCATTTTCATCAAGAGAGCTGTTACGCTGCACCTGATTTTATTAATCCGTCAGCATATCTGATCTGGGGATGGAAACAAAATGCTACCAGATGTCAAAGGGGAAAAAGAGAAAATGTACCCAGCTGGTCCACAACTTTCTAAAACCCTTCCTTGTCTCTGCTTTTTCACAACTAATTTAATACGTTGTCCCGAAGGGCAGTATGAGATGCAGGCTGCTTGTGCAGCAGGACAAACATTTTAACGATTAAACAACTCTTTTCTGGCCTCAGAACTGGCTGGCAGAATTGGTTGTGCTGTTTGTCAGGGTACCCTCGGCAAGGTTGAGTCCCACAGTGCAGGCTGAGCAGGGGGGCGGCCGGAGCCTGACCTGTGGTACCACAGGACACCTTGAAAACCATGTGTGCAGCCCTGCATTTAGCATCCTCCTTATCCATTGTGGTTTGGGAACTGAAAAGAAACATGAGACAAAAAAGTCAGGGTAAAAAAATTGGCCATTTAGGTCAGTATTTTACCTCAGGTACAGGGTTAGCCTTTTTTTTTTTTTTTTTCCCTTCTTTTTAAAAGAGCTATATCTGGCCCCTGATAAATATTCATATTTTCTTCACTACTAGAAATGTTCCTGAGGCTCAAACTGTGCGTTTTATTAGCCAAGGCTGTTAGGCTTAGTGTGGTTCATAACCATAACTAGGCTAATGGAGCATGTAGCTAAAATAGTTATTGCTCTCTCTTGGAACTGTAAAGGCCATTTAGGAAGTGTAAATGTCTTTGGACTTATCAGGAAAGCCTTCTCTGAGATTTTTCCCTTGCCAGGCTAATGGCAGGAGCTGGCTGCAGAAGGAGGCCTTAGACCACTCATGCAAAGGTATCTTGAAGTCAGAATCCAGACCAGTGAAAGAAATCAAACACAAAAATTGATTGCTAAATATCTTTAAGATCACCAGCATACTTTTATGAACTTAAGGGGAAAAAAACAGAATATTTAAAATAATCAGTCAGAACTCAGTGACTCCTTAGCAAAACAGAGGCCCTCTTGGAGGCTCAGATATTCAGCCACCCAGCTGCTACCTCATCAGATGAGAGTGAGGATATCTGGATTTCTTTATTTTATTTTGTTAGTGCTATTATGATTTCATGACCCAGTGAAATTCACTTATCTGAGGCCTCTGGTTATCATGGATTCACAAAGTGATTTTCTTCATTAGAAATGAAAGCTGTTGACTAGCCAAACAACACTGGAGATAAAGAACATATATGATCAAAAAATGAAGCACAGAAAAAAAAAAAAGTAGCAAAAGCCTTCCTACATAACATTATCAAAACCCTGGGTGCTTGGATTTTGTTTAGTAGCACAATGGAGTAATTATGTATGGCTCTGGTAAGGTATAAGTTATTCACATTATCAGACACAGAAAGAGAATTTAAAAAACAAGACTAAACTAATTTCCTTCCCAAGATGAAATGAGCAGTTGCTCAGGGGGCCAGGTGCTACAGAGAATTACCAGGGCTTTGAAAAAGGGAGAAAACAGTGCTGTAGCAAGGAAGCAGAAAAATCAAACAGGTCAAAGTATTCATCAGCTACCTTAATTTAAATATGAAACCAAAGAGCCGCAACAGTAGACACGCAAAGTATTGCACAAGCCTCACCACTGTCTATTTAACACTGGGAGAGCAGTCCCTGGTAGGGAAAGGTTCTTCTGGGCAGAACCTGTTTCAGTCCATCAACATACATTTCACCAGGATACTGGTGGTTTAGGAGAGGGGATGGGAAGACAATCTGGCAGTAGCTGGGTGAACGTGTTTGTTTTAAGCTGCACCCTTTCCTATGTTCCCTAGTGCTATCACCCACAGCAAGCCAAGAAGAGGGGATGGCCTCTGTCTCCCAGGATGTGTCCATCCCACCAGGGTGATGTCTGTCCTTCAGTGTGCTCCTGGGGTGGATGAATCTCACTGCTGGGAGACGGTGTCTCTTACCAGACCCGTAAGAGTCAAATGTGATAGTTTTTAAGCCCATGGTGACAAGGCAAGAAAAGCCCTCATTCTTTCCCACTTTGTATCCAGTCAAGGGTCTGCACCAGGAAAAAGTAAAAGTTTCCTTGTGCTTATGGGATCTCTCAAGGGAGTTGACTTTTCTTTGGATGGGGGAAGCCATTCACATCAGATTCAAAATGAGAAGTACACTTCAGCCTTGACCATGAAGAGTGGCCCTTTACTAACACACCTCCTTGAAGGGAGAATACACCTGAGAACAAAGCTGTGGTACCTTGCAACCACAACTATGTCCTTACTCTGTGTGCTCCTCCAGGAGTCTTTGTGTCACCTCTTGCCATCTTTTTTGACCACAAACAGTTTGGAGACAAGAGACATCATTTAATCTTATGCCCAGGCGGTTGCTGGTGGTATCAAACACAACCACAGAGAGGTTAGCGATCTCCCACCCCCGAGCCAGGAAGGCCATGATTTTCCTTCACACACTCTGTGGCTATATTATTTATGTTCCGTATTTTGCATTATCTTATGCCCAGGTGGTTCCTGGCGGTATCAAACACAACCACAGAGAGGTTGGGGAATCTCCACTCTCAAGTCAGGGAGGCCGTGATTTCCTTTCACGCACACCATGAATGTTATTTATATTCTGTATTTTGCATTATTGCTGGATGTTGCGGGGTAGGTAATGCTCAAGGAATTTGAAATCCTGTTTGACCCTTAGTGCAGGACAGGTTCCCAGCCACTGTGGGTTCTCTCTTGGGTACCCCAGATGGGAAGCCCATTTCCAGACCACCCCTGCTAAGTACCCACCCAGAGACAAAGCCCACGAGAAGCTGGCTTGGTGGGAGCACCAGAGCCTTCTGGGGGAGCAAAACCTGCTCTTTTGTCTGTCAGGCAAACTGAGAACAAAGGAGGTGAAGGATGAGGCCAACATTTGCAATTAGAAAATGGAAGGAAAAGATCAGAATTCCCATTCTGTTATTTCCCAAGGGCATCGCAAGCTGGACTAACTTTCTCCTAGATTTTTGGCTTCTCTGTCCCACTCTGCTGCTTTCAGTCTTAGCCTTTCTGATTCATGTAAATAGGAGGAAACAAGCCACAAGCAAGGGAGCAGAAGGAATGGTATTAAAAAATTTATACATTTCCCTGCCTCAAAGTCACTTCTAAACATTTCTACATGTGTATCCACACCTAAACATTTTTCTGTCCCCTGCCTCCCTCCTCCTCTCTTGGGCATTTATTTCTGTAGAGAAGGCTGACAGCTTTTAAAGGAAGAGCTAATTGGCTCAGACACAAGTGGATGCTGCATGAGAAAGGGCACTCATCTCTGCTGTGTCAGATCTAAACATTTCTATTGGTTATGTAATGCACAGGAGCGAGCTGTTCCTGTGTGCCAAAAACCAAGAAGGCAGGGAAGGAGACTGGCCTGGCTAAACAGGGACCTTTGGCTGGATCTCAAGAACAAAAAGAGAACCTATTGCCTTTGGAAGAGGGGCCAGGTCTCTCATGAAGACTATAAAGATGTAGTGAAGTTATGCAGGGAGAACATTAGGAGAGCCAAGGCACAGCTAGAGCTCAACTTGGCCACAGCTGTTAAGGATAATAAAAAATGTTTCTATAAATTTGTTAACAGCAAAAGGAGGATTAGATAAAATGTCCCTCCTTTACTGGATGCAGAGAAAAACATGGTAACTAAGGATGAGGAAAAGGCTGAGGTGCTCAACACCTACTTTGCCTCAGTCTTTAGCAGTGGAACTGGCTGTTCCCTGGACACCCAGCCTCAGGAGCTGGGAGATGGGGAGGGGAAGCAGACTGAGGTCAGCACAGCTGAAGAGGAGGTGGTCAGAGACCTGCTGCACCACTTGGATGCACACAAGTCTGTGGGACCGGATGAGTTACATCCAAGGGTGCTGAGGGAGTTGGCAGATGTGCCAGCCGAGCCGCTGTCCATGATTTACCTGAAATTGTGGCTAACTGGGGAGGTCCCATTGGACTGGAGGGTGGCAAATGTGACACCCATCTACAAGAGAGGCAGAAAGGAGGATCCAGGAAACTATAGACCTGTCAGTCTGACCTCGGTGCCAGGCAAGGTCATGGAGCAAGTCATCTCGAGTGCCATTAGAAGTCATATAATGGACAACCAGGGGATCAGGCCCAGTCAGCATGGGTTTATGAAAGGCAGGTCCTGCTTGACAAACCTGATCTCCTTCTATGACGGGGCGACCTGCTTATTGGATGAGGGAAAGGCTGAGGATGTTGTTACCTTGACTTCAGTAAGGCCTTTGACACCATTTCCCACAGCATTCTCCTGGAGAAACTGGCTGCTCGGGGCTTCCACCCCAGCCTAGAAGGAAATGATGGATCTACTTTTACAAGACAAAAAGGCTTTAAATGTTACTGAAATACATTTTTGAACACCACCCACATAGACTTGATAGTTTTGTAATTCCTAAAGTAAAAGCCACACCAAACAAAAGTTTAACAAACCAAGTTTCAATTTTCCAAAGCCTCTTCCTTCACGTCCTGCAGTATTGTGGGCACTTTACTGAGGTATATTTGCTTCAAATTGTGCTTCAGTTGTTCCCTAAGGGAGTAAGAGCTATCCCCAAATGTAACTCTGAACTTCAAAAAAACCTGCAGTTTTCCATTAAAAAACATCCTCAGCTGTTGTAGCTGGAGAGTTTGGGTGGGAAAAACAAGGACTGGCCACAGCTGGCTTTTGGCTGAAGCCTGCAGCCCTGCACCTAACCCTCTGCTGCACTGAAAAGACAAGGGGCTCCATTCATTGCCTGTGTAACGCCGCTGAAGTCAGATAAATCGGCTCAGCTTCTGCTAAAAAGAGCATAACACCATTTTTCAAGTTTGTAGTTCTAAGAGAAAGAAAAGAAAAAGTGTATTTGGCTCCAGACACCACACACAACTGAGTTTCACTTTGTCTAGCAACAATACAAAATTCACATGCAAAGCATAAGGAGGACACAAAGGACCCTGTCAACCCCTATGCACTCGCAACAGTTTCCCTCCAAGCCTATATAAACACCATAGGACTGCTGGGTTTAAGAAAACCTGGGACAACTACATCTGAATAAGAACAGCCAGGCCAAAAGATAATCCAAGAGAGAGCGAGACAAGCCAGTGTGTTAGACAAAGGCCAACACAGTCCTTGCAACAATCCACCACATGGCACAGCGCACGCTGCAAGGACCTTTGTTCAGCCGCTGAAGGCAAAACGTGGACAAAAGATTAATTGAGCCCTAAATAATAGCTCTTGGTGGAGAGCCGAATCTCTGCGTCTTGAAGATCAACACACTTGAGTCTGTCAGATCCCTTGACAAATGCCAGTGACGCCCAAAGACACAGGAGACAGCAGGATTTGCTAACCTTTTGGAGAAAAAAATAGGTATTTAAACAGTGCAGTTTAAAAGGTAAATACTCAAAAAAGAGAGGATATCTGAGATGTGCACGGATTACCTGAGTATGCGTTGTACTCACCTGACAACAGCAGAGCCGAAAACCAGACAAAGCTACCCCAAGCCTCTGAAAGTCCCGGTCAGATTTAGATTTGACAAGACACCGTGAGAGATCTGGAGAAGGCTGCATAACAGCCTCTCCTTGCCAAAAGCATGCCCGGTGCTTAACATTCGATAACTCACAGACGGCAAGGTTAGGAGGAATAGTTTTTTACTACTGCAGAGACATTATTTCAGACCTCTCCATGGGTCTGGAACTGTCTTGAAGAACTACACAATACAGATTCCAAGACTGTGATTTAATTTCTGAATTTATTAAGAGCAGGATTAGACTGTGGTGTAGGCAAACAGGAGGAAAATCTCTGAGAAAGGCTGAATTAAGACCCTGCTGCCATTCAGAAGTAAACAATTGCTTATACTCCATGAGTTCAGGGCTGTTTGGGGGCCTGTAGTCCACAGCACAAGGTGGTCATGCTCCAGTTTTGTTGCTGACTGCTCTTTGTCATCCCAAGTCACTGACATGTTCAAACTGGTGGTCTCCACACCACAGATATTTCTTAAGTGACTAAATTTAGCAGATAAGATACATAGGTATTGTCTCTTACCTTGTCTCTACATGGCTTCTCACCTCTTCTGCTCCACACACCTTAGTTTTCATGGACAAGAAGTTGGAAGCATGATACACAGAGACCAAGGACTGCACTGCCTCCCACAACTTGGACTGCGCCTAAGTGGGACAGCCATGCCATAACTCTTCAGGCTAGTAGGTGGAAATCCCAGTGATGGTGGGGACTACCTGTAACTAGTGCCCAGCTGTGCAGGGTGGTGGTCCTGAGAGACTAGAGGTGGACTACTGGAAGAGATCAGTTCTGTAAATGAGACTCCACTATAGCAGTAGAAAACCATTTGGATTAAAAATGCTCTGCACTCATTCAGACCTACAACAAACCAAACCCAGAGCTTTAGAGACCAGCAAGTAGGTCTGGAATGGACAGCTGTAACAAATTGGGAGCTTTGCAGGTTATGGAGGCCAGAAGTCCACAAGTTGGAGACAGGCTCAGATGCTGCTGCTTCCCAAGAGCTATGTTTGTTATTACAGAAAAGGCTCTAAATCCCTGGGACTCTCGAGGGTAGAGATGGCTTCGTATGAGCAGGCTTTCCCCAGCCACATGAAGATGATGCACATTGTCACTTCTTGTCTTCCACAGGGCTACCTAATTTTCTGAGGAGGACAGAGGTCAACCAGAGGCTTTCAGAGATCACAGGATCACAAGAAATTCATACAAATCAATGCAGACTCATCTAGGAAGTTACAAGAGCCTTGAGAACTATTCCTACCTTCACTTATAGCTTATCAAGGTCTGAATAAGATTTTCTTGCTGCAAGAAGATTCCCAAATGATCTTCTGAACCAGCTGAAGGATCACAGCTAAAAGTATCTTTGGACAAATGAAGGCCAAATTGTTTAATAGTTCTGGATTTCAGAATTCAGATGGCAGATTTAAAATGGTAAAAGACATGGAAAATATGGAAAAGGGGTGGAGACAAGGTCTCTAACTTAAAAACTACTTGTAATTCTTGCCCTGCTGGAAGGGCAGTGGTCCTCCAGTCCTTCAAAGATAAGCCATGCTCAAAGTTGCAGAAAGGAGAAGCACACACTGAGTTTTTGCCACTGAGGGCCTGGAGGATGGAGTGTCCGGTCATGGTGAACCAGAAGGCATCAAAACTGCTGGATTCATCTATGGTGTTTGCCTGCCATGGGGCCAACACAAGGTTAAGCTCTGAGGTCCTTGATGATGTGGGTCCTGTCCCCCACAAGCCAGTAACATGACAAAACAGTTACGGTCCTGTTACTGGTTGGAGCATTAAAGATTTAACCTGATTTTAAACTCATCTCAGTCCTGGGATCCTCTGGACACATAAAACTTCACCTCTAGGCGAGACATTGCTCTTTATGCTACACATGGAATTAATTTTCTGTAGCATTTCCTACTCAAATCCTACATCCATGATGTGGGACACAGAGCGCAAGCATGGGGGTAGACTGTGAGCCCGATTCATGCTTATCCTGCCTTTCTGGACACATATGCCATTTACTTCACCTGGATTTGCAAGCTTTTCCAACAGCATTTTCCAGCCTGTGTGGAGCTTCAGTGCTATGTCTGTGGGTCACAGCCCCTCACCTCCAGATCCTTTCACTCCAGCTAGTGCTGGCAGAAGCACAAGATTTACATTTTGCGAGGAACCTCCTGTGTTTACACTTTCCAAGTGGCTTATGGGTTTATGGCAGGTTACCAGGAACCTCAAGTGCAGGATAGATTTAAGAGTGGAGACCACTTCAAAGTCAATCCATGCTGACCAACACCTTCACTCTGAATGTGATACGATTGCTTTTGGTGTGGGTCTAATGTGAAGTACTGGACTGCCAACCTTATAAACTCAGAATTCTGAAAATCCTAAACTTTTTCTACAAATATAGTTTGCTTTTTAACCCAGAATGAGATCAACAAGGCAAAGCATTTGAATCTTGCATCAACAGTTTCATCACTAAAAATATCTCAAAAAATCTATAGTTTTCTCAGCTGTAGAGTTCTCAGATGATTGTGATGAAACTTACTGTTATCCAGCATGAGCTTAACACACAGAAAAAAATCCAAGCACATTGCCTTGTTATTTTTAAAGATTTCTGCTGTGACCAGAGAATGAAAATCCATAATCTTAAAATGTTTTTCAGTCAAACTATCCAGAGGTTGTAGTGGCAGAATTACCTGAATTTGAGGATATTTTTCCTGAGATTATACTGCAAAAACACAAGGCTGTGAGTAGACCTATAAATGAGGAGGATATGGCCATGCTAAAAATGAGAGCCCAGAGACTCTGCAGTGCCTTTTCCATAAATCTGAGTCACAATGAGCAAACATCTGACAGTGCTTGCTTTGAAGTACTGTTTTACTAAAACAAAAAAATGAAAATCTATGTGCCTCTTTCCATGATGAATTATTCAGCTCCTCCAGAAAAAGGCGGAAAAATAGAAAAGGAGAAAAAAGCCAGGAAGCACATAGATGTTGCTCACAAAATGCAAAAATAAATCTAATAACTTTTGGAATTTCCATGGAAATAAATTTTAAAGTCGTTTTCAACACAGGAAGTGTGGCCTTGGTTCACATTAAATGAATGTGCACAAGGATATGAAAGGTGCCTGTGCAGCTGCAGTGCAGTGAGCTGCAGCCGTCCATCATGCAGTTACTGATCAGGGGGAACTGCTCATTTATCTAATTGTGTGCAGGGTTGTTCAGTTGTCATATGCAACTCTAACAGTCGTTTCTGCAGTTACGACCACATTTTGTATACCTACTTCTGTAAGCGGACCTCAGGTCTTCATTTCTCTAATCTGCTCTCTCTGAACAAAGTACAATGTATCTGCAAGAGGGGAACTGTGATCTCAAAATTCAAACAGGCATGGTTCATTTTGTATATTATCAGAGGGGAAAAAAAATCTAAAGTGATATTAAATCCCCTGAAGTTAAACATCTTTCATTTTCAGCAGTTTATAAACAAGACTGAGACATTAATATTTTACTGTGCTAATACGGATGGCTTGGATGCTTTTCCCCTCAACTAGAATGACCCAAATAATTCTTTCTAATGATCATCATTTTAAAGTACAGTATTATACAACTATCTTGTTACAAATGGATTTTATATAGAGGTTGATGCTTTATCCACTATTATAACCACATTTGATTCAAATGTATTTGGAACACAGCAGGAAAATGGACTACTTCAAAATTCAACTCCTACTGCAGAAGAACAAGATAAGAAATTCAACTTATCTTTCGATTAAAGGAGATCAGAAAGAGCAGTCGGTATATGAACATTAATATGCATGAACCTCAATAGCATTTTTTTTAGATGAAAGCTGTATTCTGTTCACAGAGTGCTGCTGGATGGGAGTGTTTTTGAAGTGTAAGCAAACCCCTTGTGGCTGGGTGGTGGTGGTGACACACTTGGTCCTGCCTCTTCCACTGGTGCTGCTCTGGACCAGACACTCTGACAAGATTATGCCTACCACAGTTACTGCCCTGCCCCTTCCTCTTGCATACCCTGCACCGGCAGTGTCCCTCTGCTCACATCTATCATGCTGTGAGCTCCCAAGGGCAGAGGGCTTCTGCTCTTCTGGGCTGTACAGTGCTAATCCCCATCACGTGCCTGCCACCTTCAACCTGTCCTTTAATTTCTAGCTTTAAAAAAGTTAAAATTGCTCAGACCTGAATTTTAACTTTTAGAGGCTTCAGAATTGCTTAGCCCTGACTAAAATCCACAAAACCCCACAATGAGTCTTGGGGTGATGCACCAGGGGTTAAGACAGAGAGGAGTCTCCCAAGTCTTGCCAAAAGCTGGTGTGATCTCTGAAATTCTGGACTGAAAACCTGGAAAGAGGTCAAATGATATTTTGCGAAAATATGCAGATCCTCAGCAGATGAGATGAATAACCTTTTTTATAATAGATTCAGAAACACAGCTTCCCTGACGAAAAGATGAAGAGGCTCCTCATTTTGAAGACTGGGGTATAAAAGTTAATGTCTTGGAGCTCCATTTCAGTCACATCAGTGAGAGCAAGATAAATATAGTTGCAGAGATGGCTGCTGTACTTCAGCCCATCAGATTGGCTGTGGAAACCCTGCACAGCCTCCCTTCCATCCTCTCAAAGCTGATGTTTACAATGAATAAAATACATAATTAGGCAAGCAGTTGGCAAAAGCCATGATTTATCATATTAAGCAATTAAGCAGCACTGGACTGGTTTGGCTGCAGCTCTGAAAGATCTGCATAATGAAACAGTGCCACTTGACATTAAAGATGAACTTTCATCTAATTTCAGCTGCCATTCATGGAGAGACAAAATTTCTTGGACTGATCAAGCCAGGGACCTGGGTGGTGCGGATGCAGACCACCACTGTCCGTCTCTGCAAGCTGCCGTGGCTGCAGCAGGGCTGTGCCAGCCCAAAGCGAGTGCCTGGGCGCTGGCAAGTGTTGTGCCCAGGGGCAAAGCCGCTCAGTCCTGTGCCATCTTTGGAGAGCTGTGCTACCAGCGCAGCTCGATGATTTTCAGGCACCTGGAGGGGGGTCTCTGTGCACTCACGGTTTCCCTGCTATGGGGGATGTCCCTTACCATCACTGCCTGCAGTTGTGCCTCCTCACCATGCTCCTCAGCACACATGGTGCCGGCGCGGGTACTCACGTGGGTTTGGGGCAGTGCAGGGGAGAGGGATGGGTAGACTCGTGGGCTCTGCTGTCCCAGAGGATATGCCATGGTGAATTAGCTCTGGCTCAGCAATAGCTATCCCAAACCTGCACAGCTGCTCTCTATCTCTGCATCCCAGTACACAGCTATCATGTTTTTAACTCCAGAGGCAAGACTGATCTCACCTTAAACTGGGCCTGAAACCATCTTCTAGTTTAGGGAAAAAGAAGGGCACTAGTAAGATGATGAAGCAGCCAAGCCATCATAGTAATGCTTTTGTTGTTTATCTTTTATCTTTGTTCCATTAGTGAACACCAGCATTTAACTCTAATGGAGTCATTTTACCTCTCTACATGACCCTTTATGATTTCAGAGCAGAGAAAGAAATCAAAGCAAAACCACAAAGTTGCATGCCCATTATGCACACACTTACGAGTGCTGCCAACAATTTCTCTTTTGAAAGATCCCAGCTTTGATGTCTCACATCCTCTAGTTAAAAAATGATACATTAAATGTAACTTTCTTCTCATTTATGCTGTTCAATTCCAGACAGTTTAGATAACTGAAGTATTTTGGTTAGTTTTGCTTTCTGCCTCCCCACACTAACACAACAGTGCTTTGTTTGTAGTCCCTAGTGTTGCAAGCAAAATGTTCAGATAAACTATTCATGCCTGGAACTGTTAAATGTTTGAGAAGTCTTTTGTACACAAGAGAGCCTGAAAACCTTTATAAAAACCAAAGGTATAATTACTTTAATCAATAACTAGCTGGTATTGGCAGGGATTTTAAAAGTTAGTGCTCACTTCAAGGGTCTGACTTGAGACGCTGTAATGGGCATTGAATTACAGGAGCTGTATCATCATTTTAGCAAAGGGGTTTCAGGGGAGCGCTTTGCATTAGGTTCAACTCCACGATCACTCTTCATGTTCCCTGGTCATTACTCCTCAGATGAAATGCTGAGGAGATGGAGGATCCCCTGTGTTTTGCCTGCAGCAGGTACACCCTGTCAATACTGCTATTATCCCTACCTACACAGGCAGAAAAGATTTTTTGTGCTGTCAGCAATCTGCACATCAAAACATGCTCAGTGCAGAATGAGAGTTAATGAGCTGCCTTCTTTGTGCAAATTTATCAGAGATCAACCAACCTGGGTGTATGAAAGACCTCTATGTAACTAAAGGCAGCAATGGAAAATTTCAGATTATGTGAAATATTATGAAAGGATTTGTTTTTTTAAGCAACAGTTTTGCGGTATGGGTTTTTCTCTTCCAGCTCTTTCAGGGTTCTGAGACAACACATCAAGCATCTGGCTGCTTAGCCAGTGTAAAATCTCTATTTTTATCTCAATTTTTACCTTTTTTTCCCCTTAAAAAAAGAATAACACTCTAGAATAACACATCCAGAAGCTATCATATTTTTCAAACTCCTTCTCAAAGCTCACCTTGCTGCAATGCTTCCAAAACATATCATGCATCAAAATACCCAAAGTAAACTTGCTATTTGTCCTTCCTATTCCTTTTTCCTGGTTATCGTCACCATTTCCAGGTTAGATATAGCTCTGCTGTCCAACATGCCAGATGTCTGATCAACAGGCTGGTCTTAGGGCAGCAGTGCCATTGGATATGGAAATGCAGAGTCGGTCAATCACCCTGGGACTGCCTACCCATGTCTTAAAATTACATCTTTCACTATCTTAAAATGAATTTCTGTTCACCCAGGTATGCTGCCCACATGTTCCTTTCTTTGGGTCTCAAGGACAAGGAAAGGAGGGATGGATGGTCGGCGGATGCCCGGGGGGGGGAGGTTCTTGTTTGCTCAAAGATGGTGGGTACTTGGCAGTGTTCCTGGGAGCAAGCAGACCCCAGGTCTGTGTTCATATTACCCCTACACCTACCAAACTATGGGGGAAAGGTGGAGAAAGCCATAAAATGAAGAACCATGTCCCAGCGGAGTCTCAAACTTTGAACTGATTTTGATGCAGCAAATGTTTAAAAGTGCCATTTTAAAATAAGAAAAACAAAATAATGATTCTGCCATATTTGTATAGCTCTGAGACAGCTCAAAGGCGCTGCTCAGATCAAACGCTGTGCTGATGAAAATGTTGATTTATAGCCTGAAAGGTGACGTCATCAAGTTCAGAGCACTCAGACCTCCATGCATGCACTTATTCCAGGAAATAGAAGCCAAGGCTTAACCTGAGAAGAAATAGTCACATCTCGGTACTACTTGATCATACAAGACTCAAAAATCATCTCTTCTTTGTAAGGTTGGGACCTAATTTTATTTCTTCTGCCTTACAGATCAACTCCTTCTTAGACCAGGTCTGGAAGCTGTTTGACAAACACCATTTTCTCGTAACTATGAGAAACCCTTTCCTCCACATGTCTCATTGCAGTAGGCAAATCTGCTGCCTGAGATGTGAGACTAAATAAAAGCTCCAGGCTGGTGCCACTGGAAGGATGTGCACTTTAGAGCACGGATGTTTTGCTGTCAGAGCTTTCCAAGACAGCTTCTGGGGTGAAAGATTCACCAACAGGAGGAAATTTTCATCTACAGCATGCATCTGGTCAAAGGATGGGTTATAATCTGCAGGCCTGTGTTCAAGAATACACTGTGAGAGGTTTTTTCTCTGAGACACCCAGGCAAATGTCTACTGCTTGCAAGTTAAAGTTATTTTCCTTATGAACATCCCTGCAAACTCAAGCCTGAAATAAAAAACAACTGCTCCTATAGCAAATGCCTCCAAGGCCCAAACAGATCCTGCACACACGCCAGCGCAACTCCACAGATTAATGTAGGGTAAACCACAGATTTGATTCAACTCTCCTCTCTATCAACATGGTCTCACTCCTATTAGGACTGAACTACCTTTCCTTGAACACACAGCTGATGTTTCTACTCCCTTACGCCACTAAATCCACACTTACTGGAATTTATCACGGCCCTGAGATTACAAAATCCTGTAGCTCCATGGTGCTGTACCAGGATCCCCTCTGGCCTGGTCCCCCTCTGCACACCAATTCCATCCCCATTTTTTGTCTCAGAATAACCCTTGGTCCTAGATCACTCCCTAAGGTATCACAATCCTTTCCATTGAAGCCAAACAGGTTTTCTGCTCTAACCAACCTGAATGTCACTGCTTCCTTCCCTCCCATGCTGGGGATGTATTTTAGGGAGCTTCTTTGGGAAAATACTCACCTGAATCACATTAATCCCTCACTCATGGGAGACCCCTTTCACCCTAATGCATCACCATCGTGAAGAGTTAAAATCATAATCACTGTGTATCTAAAATCAGATCACTGTCTTTTCTTGCAGAATAATGGTGTGTGTCCCTTATTTCACTTCCCTGCCATGCTCCTTGTCTGTTTGCAATTTTTTGTCTCTGTATTTCCCATATGTTAGTGATTAGCTCTGCTGTTACACCCAAGCTAACAATTTTGCTGTTAAGACTGAGATCTCGTGGGTTCAAGTGGTGAACCAGTATGCACTAGTAAATGTATTTGTTAAACAAGACTTCTTAGCAATTTGTTAAAAACAGAAAATCAGATATGTAATGAAGTAGTTAATTAACATTTTAAACATATTGTTACCTCCATCTGGCTTGAGGATTAGCCAATACGTGGGGTCTTGCCAGGTTGTTTCCACTACAATACAACGGATGATAAGAGTCAAGAATTTTCTTGGTTCAATGATGTTTATTTATCATACAAAATGTACACAGAGTCTTGTTTCCCTGAACACAGAGAGCAAACAAACAGGAGCAGGTTCCTTGCTCAGCAGCCCAAGTCTGCCTTTCCAGGGAGCACGGTGCCCAGAAGAAGCTCTGTCTCTTGGCTTGCTCCCAGTGACTGCTTGCTCCTGGATCTCTTACTACAGCCTTTCAGTGACTCCATAACAAATACATTCCTCTGGAAAGTTGGGAGAGTTATTTTTAAACTCCCTCACACACAGCTGTAATCAATCCATCGCCCAACCCCGTGTTCGCCAGGGCCTCTGGGGAAACCCTCCACGGTTTGGCTTCTGCTCAAGCCTCATAGGCATGGCCAGGTGCTGTACTGTAATTACACAGAGGTACGTTAATTGCAGCTGCCACTTAACCAACATGAATGCTGAGCTATTTGCCTGGGCTTCAAGCAGAGCACGAGATGGAGCATTATAGTGATGATGAACACCTTGCAGTATGAGGTGCAGATCAGACGCCAGCCATGGCTTCTTCAAGTGGACCTGTCCTTCTGCAAGGACTGTGTAAGGACAGCTCAGGCTTTCTCAGCTCATTTTCCAAAGTGTATATCCATGTTCAGCTCTACTGCACCCAGAACATCCTGCTGGTGACCCAGCAGCCACAGCCAGCCAGTCTGGGGTTTCTCTCTGTTCCCTCCTGACATATAATACCTACACCCGTCTCAGTCCTTAGACCTACATTTGCTCAGTTTCGTTGCTCTGCAGACCCATTGCATCAACTTCCAGTGCTGTGAAAGATGGACAGCCTGGGTCACAGCTCAATAGATCCAGATGAGCCCTTAGTGGTTTTATTCCTGCAAGTCTCTCAGGAAATGTAGCAAGAAGAGCCTTTATTTGCTATTTTCACTGTTTAACAGTCAGAGCAAATTAATTTTAAACAATATCATGATTGAGAGTCCTGAAGGTCCCCAAGAAGACAGAGCATTCAGGAATATAAGGAAGACATTGGTGCCAGGACAAATCAGTGAGGAAACACCACGAGACTGCTGTAGCCCTGCCTGGGAAAACCGTGGGTCTCTCTCGCAGCAGGAAGGGAAGGTGTGCAGAGGCTGAAGCACTTCTTCAGCAGCATCCCAGAGGAAAGCATTAAAGACACTCACCTCTTCACTTACTACAACTGCAGTATCTAAACGTAAACGTTTAAGGAAAGAAATTACTTGGTAGGAAAGGAGAAGCTGGGGCCAGGCTGGGACTACAAAAGAGAATTCAGCACAGAACAGGCAACACCATAGCTGCTGAAAGTGTTTGTCCATAGTCCATTAAACCAGTAGTCCAAAACTCCTATTTTAAGCTCTCCTTCAGAAATAAATTCCTGTGTCTTCAGCAGAGAGTCTCAAAAAAATGGACACCATCCCTGGTACAAGGCAGATGCTAGCTCCTTCCCCAGCAGATCTTTTCCCCTCTCCTGCCCCACTGCCCCCAATTTCTGCCCCACTGTGGCAGCAGGCAGCTTGCCCATGCAGGTCTGGCCCTGTGCACAGCCCAGTCCAGAGCCAACCTGAGCACACTTTTGGGGGCTCCTGGGGCTGCAGCAGCGTGTTTCCAGCGAGGAAACATAGCTGGGGCAAGAAGGGAAGCCACCATCCCTTGGCTGTGCAGCTTTAATAAACAATTTGTGACTGTCCAGGTGCAGCATCAGCAGAACCAACAGCACTGGAGGCTCAGCTACAACCAAATGAAAAAAAAAAAAAAAGAAAAAAAGGCAAATTCTGTTCCTTTAAACCCCAGGAGGACTGAAATCATACTCTGTCTCTGCTAGCCTCCCCCGGGGAGCTCCTGCTCCCCTCCAGGTAGCCCTGCTGGTTCCACATCCCTGTGGTGGGAGCTGTGGAGGGGCTGCCAGAGGAAAGCCAGCTTGTGCCCCCTCCTGCAGATATTCTACCTCCTTTTCCAAGCAGAAATCCCACTGATAGGCAGAGGATCTGCTGCTCATTAGGTTATTCATTGAGTGAGTGTTCCCAGCCTCAAAATGAACACTGTGTATTTAGAGGGTGGGAGGAGGGCGGTGGGGTCCCCCTGCCCTGCAATGGGGCAGGCTGCACTTTCCCCTGCTCTCCTCAGCACCAGCTGCATTTGGGCAGGCTATTAATGCATTTTATAGGCCTTTAAATTTTGTTATGGAGCAGAAAATGGTTTTCAGGGAAAAGCAAACACACCCTGTGCTTTCTCACCAATTAAAGCTGATGAGCCACAACAGTTCAGCCAAGATATAACAATACAATTAAAACAAGGCAAAACGTTTCAAAGTGTAAGTGGTCAGAACAACAAAAAAGTGTTTTCCCACATAACAGAATAAAAATAATTAAATAAAATGCCACTCTTCAGAGCTATAGAAGGAAATTAATGTCTAAAGATGGAGGGGAAGTGGCAATGTTAAAATACAAATCCACAAGCAACTGCTTTGCAACACAACATCCAGGTCTAAGAGAGGGACACATTGCCTACACGGTCAGCAGTCAGACAACTGATCGCTTCTCTGCAGCAAAGGCAATTTCCAAAAATAGCCAAACTCCATATTTTAATATTGAACAGGTATGCTCAGAGTCAATGCGGCTTTCTCTAGTGTGGTAAGCAGCGTGCATACACACAAGAGCAATTATTGCTCTGCAAAACTAAAGACAGTGAAAAGGATAGGACAAGGGATAATGGCTTTAAACTGAAAGAGGATAGATTTAGATTAGATATAAGGAAGAAATTCTTCACTGTGGGGGTAGTGAGGGACTGGCACAGGTTGCCCAGAGCAGCTGTGGCTGCCCCCTCCCTGGCAGTGTTCCAGGCCAGGTTGGACGGGGCTTTGAGCAACCTGGGCTAGTGGAAAGTGTCCCTGACCATGGCAGGGGGGTGGAACTAGGTGATCTTTAAGGTCCCTTCCAACCCAAACCATTCTATAATTCTATAATAAAGATCCCAGTACAAGAGACCCTGGACTACACATCTTCATGACAAGTGCAGAAGAGTTGAATTATATGGTGTAGGGGAGAACTTTGTGGAGTAGGGCTGATAGTTGGACTCGATGATCCCAAGGGTCTTTTCCAACCTGAATGATTCTGTGATATAACTAAGTGATTACAAGTCAAAAATACCGCTAAAGACAAGTACCAGGAGCAGTGTGATGTGTGATGATCTTGTTGGATCTCAGAAATATCAGCAGAGATAAGGCTGGGATGTGCAATGTCCAGTACTGGAATAATCCAAGATTTCCATCCAAAGTCCCCAAAGCCCCAGAGAGGATGACATTTCCACCACTTTGTGCTGGAGTGTTTCACAGTCCTCTCTCTGATTTTGCACAGATGGAAACTGGAGTGAAGCCAGGAGAGACGCAGTAGTGGGAGAAGAAAGAGCATCTCCCTCATCTCCACTGACCAGAATAGCTGCTCTTACCAATGTTCAATTTATTCCAATGAAAAATGAAAAGGAGATAATTTCTAATTCAGCATCCAGCAAGGAGTAAAGAGTATAGGCGGTAAGAGCCAAGTATTGAAACCAGCCCCTAAAAATGCAGATATTCAAATGATCCTGTTTTGGGTAACCACCTGGGAAACATCAATGAGAGTCTGCTGCAGAGCAACCTTGTACACTTTTAGAACTAAATGCCCCAAACATGCAGGAGGGAAGGGAACGATGCCTCTGAGACAGCCACGGCTGTTGAGCACTGCGAGCTGGCACTGGCGCTGCCACCTCCAGCTGCTCACACTGAGGAGCACCAGGCTCAGCACAGCAGCATGGTGTCTTCTACAGCCACAGAGAGAAGGCAATGGCAAGGTTGTTTTTGGAAAGAAGGAATCAGTGCTTTATAAAAATAGGGGCTTGCAGCAGCACAAGATTCCTTAGTGCTGGTGCCTCACTTCGCCAATTTTGGGCTAGTGCTTTGGAAATGCAGAGTGAGCCAGAGCTGCAGCTCTCTGTGAGGAACATGTGGGATTAAAGGCCAGCCATGGGGAAATGTAATTCCAGACAGACTCTGCAGGGTAAACTTAATAATATTAATTTTAATACTGATTTTTCTATTATTAAATGCTCCTAGAGGTGTGGCTCTCATCCTGGCCTAGCAATTCAAAGAGATTATTGTTGGGTGATTCAGCCACCAAACCCATTTATATTGTAATGCCTCCCATGCAGAGTTTCTCACCAACGTTTACACCAGTGATAGAATAAGGAAAACACAAAGTGTTATTTCTCCACAGCTCCTGTGTCTTCCTCTGCTGAAGCAGACAAACAAGCCTAGTTCTTCCAGCCACTCAGGTGATGAGAGGAAGGCAGGTGAGGATGAGGACCGATTTGATGCCAACCTGAATGTCAGCATTGCAAGTCCCAGAAGAGTGCCACGGGGTGGGAAGTGGCTGATTCAGCTTAGCTTCCTCCAGCACTGACTTCAGACACCGCTTCAGGTGCAGGCAGGGTGGCAGCACCGAGCTCTTTACCCATCTGCTTCAGTGCCCACAAGGATGCTGTTGGGGTGAGCCACAACTACCTGCTAGACAAAGGCGTAAGAGATTGATTTGCAAGTAACTGTGTGTGAATAGTCTTGGTGAGCCAATAGGCCATCCCTAAAGCTCCAGCACATAACAGTGCCAAAAAGAAAATAATTATTTTGTTTCCACCCCTCCTAGAATATTGATCACTGCACAGATCCCCCTAGATTTTTGTTACTCACTGCTAATGCTTAGAAAATAATGAGTAAAACCCAAGGGATTGTTTATCATCTTTTTCATTTTAGGGGTTACTCCTTTCTATTCTCCACCAGTTTTTTTTTTTTTTTTTTTTTTTTTTTTTTTTAGGTGTACTGAATCATTTTACAGTCTGAAGTCATTTCACTACAGATGCTCTACCTCCTACCACCATGAGCCCATCACACCACTCTGTGACCACAGCCACCACAAGGAAATAAATCTCAACAACATCTCAGCGGAGGAGCATTTGGAAGCTTTTAAGGAGCAGCAATGCCTGCGGCAGAGCAGCCTTTCCCACTGCCACTGACAGATGGAGATGGAATAGGCTTTCTTAGTCTCTTTTTACAGAACAGATGCAATGGCAGCAACAATCCACAGAGCAAATCCCAAGTATCTTGCCCAGTTTCTGCCCCAGCTCCCATCAGGCAAACTCCTTATGAAGGAAGATCTCAGTCCAGCCCCAGCCACCCTTGGGCCAGGGCTCTACCAAGACTTGTTTGCTGCCCTCCCTAACGTTGGCTCATTTCCCATACTGGTCCAGTCACTCCCTCGTCATCTTATCCTGGCAATGGCCTTGCACGGACCATTTCCCAAAGCAGCTTTATGGCAGTTGTGGGGATGGCACTTCATCCCTGCCAACATTCTCCCCCTGGAATATCAACTCTTACCCCATCTGAAAGGCTCCTCAGTCTTCTGTTGTGTGGAAGCCTTGAAAACAAAGACCAAAGAAGGAACTGTGCTAATGTGGCACAGGCAAGGCATCATATAAAGAAAAGTGACTTTTTTTTTCTCTTTTTCTATCAGTTGGAGTTACTGATGACAGTAACAGAAGATATTTCAGACAGAAATGGGATTTCTTAAAAATTACTCCATGTGTGTCCTTTCATACACACTAATGACTTATCCTTCTTGCAACCTTACTATACTCGATGTTTGGTGTATCTGCAGGCTAATTCTTTGCTGGTTGCATAAAATATCTTTGTCAGCTGCAGATCTACAAACTTTTAATCCCTTGGAATATCTTCTCATATTCTGATAAAAGGTGAGCAGAAGCTTTCATACATATATACAGTATACTTATTATTTTATATGTTTATTATATTTTATTTAATATATATGTAAACATATCAAATTTGTTTTATAATTTTCTTTCTTACTTCTCCCCATTGTAAAAGAAAAGCATAACAGTCTCCTTGGGCTCATTGTTACCCATCACTTATCAAGAAGGGCTGAGCAGACTTGAGCACTGCTAGGTAGCTGCAGCACACTTCCAGGTGAGTGCCCACATTCCTCCTCCGCTTTTCTTTCTGCAAACATGCCGGTTGGCTTTTGGATTTTCGGATTGTTGCTGCAGCCACAAAGCAAAGCCTGTCCTGAGCCATGCAGAGGGATGGCCAGAGATTTCTCCTTCCCAGCATCCATCTCCATCATCTCTCCAGCAGCACCTATAATTCAGACTTTAGAAATGGATGCAAGTATTTCACATTTATTCCCTAAATAGGGCAAGCAGGGATTGTCCGTCCTTTCTTCAACTCAGCAGTAAGCCACTTTAGTACATTTACTGACAGCTAAAAATAGACCGCCCATATCTTGGCTTCCTCTGCTGAGTCACCAGCAGTTTTCTGACCAATCCACAGTTGTACAGCAGATGGTTGGGCTCCAGTTCAGAAGATGCGGGGTGTTTACCTCCAAGCATTGGCATGCTTGCAGACCTTGTCCGTCACCTTACAAGGGTGTGCTCCTGGGAAAAGAATGGGTGATAGTTTTATTAACAGAGTTGATGGGCATCAAGGGGACACCAACATGGGCTTTGAATTACCTGTAGGGCAGGTAAAAGCAACTCTTCTGGCCCTTGGGGTCTCTTCACTGAAACAGAGCCTAAAGTGGAAGAAAGCCTGCCCAGTCCTGAGGAAGAGGGGGATTTCCTGGGCAGCAGAGAGGGCTCATCCTGGGCTCAACGTGGGGACTCCCACTGGAGTGCAGCCAACTTTTGCATGAGGTATCTATGAGCAAACACAGCCAATGCTCTCTAAAGAGCTAAGCAAATAGAAAGACCTCCAGCACTGCACAGGACTTTGTCCCGGTATTGCTGAGAAGACAAGACGAGCTAAAACTGTGGCTCTAACCCCCAACCCCCATGGCTGGCCCTCCCACAGCCAGCAGCCCTACCGATGGGAAGGGTGACTCTGGGGATGGGCGCTGCAGAATAATGCAGTGCCTGGGCCAAATCTCTAAGCACCACTCAGCTGCCCTTAGCCATGGTGACTTGGCTGGATTTGGCAAAACAAGGTGCTGGTGCAGCTCAGCGACCTGGTGGCAGCTCCTGCTGCATTGCACAGCCCCGCACCAGCACCAGGGTTTTCCACAGCACGTGAAAAGCCCAGGGGAGGCTCAAAGCTGCTTTCTTTCAGACACCTGACAAACCAAAACAACATCCCCTCCCTTTCGAGTGCTGCCCTGGGAGCTGCCTTCTTGGCACCTCCTCTAGGAGGCAGAGGCTGGGACCTGTCCCAGGGGCCAGGGAGGGTTTGGACCATCAGCAAGCCCTGGTGCCATGATCACATTAACGTGTTTAGCCTTTCAAACAAAAGCTAAATAACTTTCTCGGATGAGACAGCATGTTTTACTGGCTGGAACAGGAGACAAAATTTCTGGCTTCCTTTTTAGGATCACTCAAAATGAGTCATTTTCCCAGCTTTCTCTCATCCTGAGAATGATTATTTATGTATTTGTTTATTCAAAGTCTGTTCAGATTTTTTTTTAAATAAAAGAGAATATAATTTCACTGAAAAAAATCCAATTTTAAATATTCAAGGCTGATCTCAGCTTGACAGCAAGAAGGTGGGTGTGGGGATATCATAAAAATTATTTATATTGGGTAACTTTGTTGCTAGCTGTTTCTGTTACGCAGTTCAATAAATCACTTAGCCATAGGCTGCTATTTTTGGACGGTATTACCCTGTTTAAAAAAGGTCTGAGTTCAGACCTGGAAACCTGAACTGGAATGCGCTACTGCTTTGCTGGGTTTGAAGCTGGTCTCTTTGGACCCAGCACTTGCAGATTAACATCTCTGTGCATAGACAGGTGTTACAGGAGAGAGACATCCAGCGTGGGGATGCTTTTCATGGCAGGCATGGGGACAGCGGTCAGGATAAGTGGACAGGATTAAAAGCCATCTAGGACTTTTTCTCTCATGGAAGGGTGTTTAGACAGCCAACACCCTATTGAAATCCCAACCAAGTGACCCAGAAGGCTGGCACCCCAACAGACAACCCATGCTTCGTTTTTAGCCAGTACCACCACAAGCACAAGGAGAGGATATGCACCTACCTGGAGTTTCGTCCTGGGTCTGTAGCTCTGATGGAGTGATGCTTAATGACCAGGTTTGCAAAAGCACAGCCTTCTTGGCAGGCAGCTATAGGAAAGCAGTTGCATAGCAATTGCCTTTCAAGGCAAAGCTTTCGATGCTGCACCAAAGTGCAGGAAAGTAATGTTGTGCTATGGAAAGCAATGGCTGACCTATTCAAGCTGTGGTGATGGCCCTACTGGCCTGCCATTGGGAAGGCACAGTGGTAGGAAGACACCTGCTACACACTGCATTTGAGGGCTGGAGCAGCACAGCCGGTGCCCTGCACACCAGCCACCCGCAGGTGTGGCAAGAGGGTCCTGCACTACACCATGAGGCTGAAGGTCTGCAGGGGACCTTCCAGGAGTTCTCCACACACCCCAACCCCTCCACCTGCTGGAAACCTCAGCTGCCCCTGGCACCCAGGGAGTAAAACACTACTCAGGGTCACTGGTGTGGAAGAAGGGAGGAAACCCACAGTGAGTCCAACAGGTTACTGCAGGCTGAAGCGGGGATGCTGCACCGAAGTGACCAGGCTGTGTCCCATGTGACATGATGGGGGATGCTGGCCCCACACTAATCACCCACCCCAAGCTCCCCAGAAAGCTCCCCAGTTTTACAGTGGTGCAAGTTGTTTGTCAGGGCCACAACATGAGGGTAGCATTTGGAAAGTCCAGTCCTCGGGGCAGAAAACTTATGAGGTAATTACCTGTCTCACATGATGCTGTAAGATCCAGCTCAAGCTGGTATGCAAAAGATTCTTTTCCAGAGGCTGGAGCAGGGTGGGTCAGACCCACAACCTCGCTCCAGCTTGTGCAGTAGATCTGATCCCCCAGCCACTTGTTTTGATTTTTCCACCACCTGCAACCTGGCAGAGAGAAGCAGATGTTGAGAATACGCAGGATTTCAGAAGGAAATCTGATTTCCCTTGAGTTTACCGCTTCTCCCACCTGGCTCTGCTTGTCTCTTCAGCAGCCGGCAGCAGTTACCGTACGCACAGTACACTCCCCTCATTTCCTAGCTGTACTAGGAGCAGTCGTAGTAGGAGGTTCAAATAATTGTTTTTACAAGAGCTGCTTTCCGCAGAGCCTTTTGAAGGTCGTGCTGATTATTTCCTCCCGAGCAAGCAAAGCACCATGTAATTATTGCAAATGTCACCTGGTGAAAAATCACTTCTAGTCAATCATCTCAGACTGAAGATAACTGCTGCAGCTCTTTGCTACTGCAACAAGTCACACAGAAGTGATGAGGGGTCTCACATCTCTCCCGTCAAGACTCTTATATCCCTCCAAATGCAATAAACTGGTTAAGTAACATCCACAAGAGGCCAGTCCTTAGGCACCCTCCTCAGTGGGATCTGCACGCTGGTGGATCATGCAGGAGCCTGCTCCCACTATGGGTGTTCACGTGGGGCAGAGCAGGTTGTGGCTTTTTAATTTGCAGTCCAAATAGGTCCTGTAGACCTACTGCCTCCCAGATGATGCAGAGCAGACAACTTACTGATGAGACACAGATTAAGCTCTGCCAGGAGGGTTGGGCACAGGAACATGACTGGCCCTGGCCAGGCAGCCCCGGCAGCACAAAACTTCTCTGCGTTATTAGAGTCCTGAGACAAAAGCAGGTAGTATATGGCTTTAATTATATTTATGTCGCTTAGCAGTTTTTGTTGTAAAACTCTGGTTCTATTTAATCATAATTTGTGATGCTCACTCTTTGGAGCAAAAGGTTTCACGTTTAGTTAATGCTTGAAGAAGATGTGTTCGCTCTTTTTAAAAGCAAAGCTTAAGAGCAAAGATGATTCAATGGCATCAACTGCAATTAATATCTTTAATAAACTGGAGAAATCTAAACATATAAAAAAAATCTAGTTATCTTTTCCAAGCATTGTATCATAAAAAAGATGCAATATTGAAATAAATTTTATTGAAAATGAGCACTTAGCATACCATAATGATGAGCACCAGTATAAACATCTCAAAAGGAAAGCATCCTGGTTCCAAGATCATCTGTTTGGATGTGACTGAGACATGGTGTCAGCCTCATATTTAGCACGGGGACCAGGAGATCGTACTCCCACACATATGCAACTGTCAAGCATCTATCAGGGCTGAAATGCATAGCAGAAATACATGAAGCAAATTTACCTGCTTACGTATGTGTCTTGTCAGAGATACTGACAGAAGTAAAAAGGACACACTTGACTAGAGGAAAAAATATTAGTGGCATTTTAAGTTACCAAAAGGTTGAAGAGAATACCCTTGATGGCTTCACGGGGATGAAATAGAGGAAAGAGCACTGCTGCTGTACTATGCCATTCAACTAAGGTCACACATCCCAAAATGGGTTGCTGCCTTAACTCGTATACATTGTTAGTAAATATAACAGTTATTTATCCTTTTTTTTTTTTTAATTTCAGCATTAACACCTGCCATCTAAGGAACAATAATTAAGTTCTCTCTTGTCAGTGCTTTCAGTGAAGATGACACAAGGAGGAAGGTTCCTTTTCCAGCAGTGCTGGAAGAAAATTACTTCGTACAGATTTCTTCTCCCTAAGTCTATGCAATGTTCTGGTCCACTTACTGAAGATGTCAAGGAAAACAACATTCACATATGCTGGAAAATACAGTTGCAAGCACCAGTCTCACACAATAGGATAGCATCAGAAATAAATGTCCTGGCACCCACATGCTGACTCATAGCCATACTGGTGTTCTTTGCAAATTGCTTTAATGCAAACATCCATCATCATCAACAATTTTAACAGTGATCTGAGAACAAAATCAGATGTGTTAAAAAAAAGCCATCCACAGGATGGCCATGGAAACCTCCTTGTCAGAGCATAACATGTAGTGGAAATCAATTCAGGTATTTCACCTACAGGAAAAAAATGTAGGGCTTGAAGATGAGCTGATGTGAAGTTACAGGATCTGTGGCCTGGTTTGTTACTGGGACCAATGGATCTGTCACAAAACATGTAATAACCAAAGAAATAATTAAGGAAGTTCTTTGATATTTTTTAGCTTGCAAAAATAAATCAATGGAGCAAGGTTTCAGCATAAAGTTAAATCCAGCCTAGCCCAGAATCTGTCTTTCCCATAAATCAGTATGTGCATTACTTTGCAAATGTTGCAGGTTTCACATGCTGGGTTCCTAATGGCATGGAGCTGGAATACAATGGGAGATCTTGCTCTGACTCCAGGCATTCATGAAAAGTATTTTTCATGTCCTGTGTTACCTTCTGCTTATTCCTACTCCTCATGTCCCAGAAGAGGACAGAGCGATGTCTGTGGGACCTGCTGCCAGTGGTTGTACTGCCTGGCTGCAACTTGGGGGCTCCCATAGGGGATGCTCAGGGACACTCCTGGTGAAAAGGATTGCCCTCAGCCCTATCTATTCATATCAGAAAATAATTTCAGAAGATTTTCTATGTTTGTGTTCCAACCCTAGGCCTCTTGTAGGAAGTGACTGTTCATGATGCACAGATGGGATCTTGCAATACCAGAGAAAGTATCTCCTGACATGAAGTACTGAATGTGACCTAAACCCAGTTCTGGGTTTCCCCATGGAGAGGAGAAGAGCTGAACTGCAAGTTGGTGGTGTCTGCTTGCTAGATGGGAAGAGGGGTGCCTTCTCCCCCAGCACTGCTGTGTATCTTCCTCCTTCCAGAAAGAGCTCCTGAAGGGATGTGCAGCAGCGCTGTAATGGGTGCTGGGGGCCCCAGCCAGGATATTTTTAGATCAAAGAAAGCCAGAGAGCTGATGCCCATCAGATTGAAGACACCTTCAACTCTGTAATATGCAGTTTCAGTGTTTGAAATTATGAGAGTTTAACAGGACTCTTGAGGATCTGAACATTTGTCTGAGAAGTATTTGGCAAGTCTTGAACGAACAACATAATTCTCTTGATGTATACCAAAGCTCTGAAGAGATAGATCTTTAGCCCAAATTCCTTATTTTTAGAGCAGCATCCAGTACTTGGTCACATTAACCTCCACTAGATTTGCAATTTCTTCTTAAAAATGAAGACTACTGCTTCACCCAATCTGTTTTCCAAAATGAGATGCTGATACTGATCTTCCTGCTGAATCAGGAACCATATAGTGCATGCTAAATCGCCCAAAACAAAATAGACCCTAACAGATAAATTACATGTTTTCAAATAAATCTCTCAACAATAGCTAAGCTAGTTTAGAGTGTTTGCTTTTGACTGAGTAACAATTTGACGACCATGTAACTAAAGAAATATTCCACTGAAGGCCACAGACACGTAAAGCCTCAGCAGAGGATCCACTGTACATTACTCTGGCAGATGTAATAAACCTCATTTAAGAACTTCAAAGCTTGAAAATATTTTAAAATGGCCAGGAGACAGCTACCAGTTGCTATTGCACTCATTAGTCTCTTCTATCCTGAAAAAGATAGAACCCTAAAGATGTCATCAGTCATGAAATCTGATTTTCACCCCAGCCTTTATCTGGCCTCCTTATATACATTCTTGCTCCAGATTATGTTTTTTGCAAGCGTCATTTTTGGTCTGCGGGATTTAATTCTTACAGCTGCAAATTCTCACTGTCACCCACAAATCAGACCATCATCTAAATTATTTTAAACTCTATGTTACAAAAAAATGGTTCCAAAAAGAATATATGGGGTTTGAGAATATAATTTGTCCCAGAGCATTTCACATTTAGTTCTTAAAGCTGAGTTATTTCTTCTGAGATGACAGGCATAAAGACTTCACCTAGCTAGCAAACAGTTCTTCAATTACAATTGAAGATTTATTTTCAGATAGAAGTGAGCAGTCCATAAGATGGAAATGAAGGGTACTCACTGCAGGCAGCTGGAAGAACAAACCCAAAAGGTCATCTTCCCCTTTGTCTACTCATTTACATTTGTCTGCTCATTTGCATCACACTGCAGGTTACCCTTCCTCTATACTTTGTCCCTCGGTCACCCCAAGGGTAGTGCTGGGGTGCACTGAGTTAGACTTCTTACAAAGGATCACTGCAAAATCCCACCAGGACTTGTCTCTTACACCTTTTTAAGATCTGGAGATTTCAGCTAGCCAACCCTTGTCTTAAATGTGCTTCCAGAAAGATTTACAATCCGACTGGTGGCAGAAGTACCTATTCCAGCTCCCTGGCCACAAAACTTTGACCAGTGCAGTGTCAAACTTTCCAAGCTGTGAGACTTGTAAAGTGTCTCTGGGGTCAAAAAGGAGCAGTGTAAAAAGCCTGTGACCTGAGCTGGGAAGGCAGCAGAGCTCTAGATGTGTTAGTTAGCTCTTCCAGTCATCAGCTACTAACAGAAAAGGCCCCAGCCCCGAGGAAAGCTCACTAGAGGAGCTGATTTTGTCAATCCCAATAAGGCAGTGCTGAGATGGGCACAGAGGGAGCAGGTCTCTGTGGACAGTTTCAAAGGAGCTTCAGTCACACCTCGACCCTGAGCTGCAGCCTCTGCGGTGACCCTGCAGCGTGTCGAGCACACTGGGGACGTGGAGTTACCTCGAAGAAGGCATTAGGGGAAGAGCAGAGACACCTCGGCTGCCGGGTTTGGCCATCACAGGAGCAATGGTGGAAAAGAGCAAGGCAGAGGCAGAAGGACAGGAGAAAGTCCCAGGGAAGGAGCTGCACTGGCTGGGTTTATTACTTTGCACATCCTCAGCATTTTTGTCATTATTCTAGCATGGTGGTGACTGAAACCTCCTCCAGCTCTGGACAGGCACTGTTAATAGCACAGCCAGACTGAGAACGGGGTCCTGAGACCCAAAAGTGAAACAATTTAGAAACTGATTAAAACCAAAAGTTGCTATGATTGCTTCAGTTCCAGAGTTGGCTTGACACTCCACTGGTCCACCGCAGCATAGTCAATACACAGCAGCTAAATCGTGTTTGGAAAGTGATTTCAGTTCTAGTGATCAGCATTGCTATTAAAGCACAATCAAGGAATTGATGGTCTTCTTTTTTACCATCCCCTAATAGCTTTTGTACCCAAAGCTGAGGATCACAATGATACAAGGAGCAAGTGAGGGGGAGCACTGAGGCAGGTGGGTGTTACAGGGATGAGGGATGTTACAGGTGTTACACTGAGGGATGTGGGGGGTGATGCCCCAGCTCTAAAGTGTGATCAGCACCAAAATAAGTGGCAAGATTGTACCAGGAAATCTCCAGGATCTCTCTAAAAAGAAAGAATTGATCAGGAAAGTCATCTATGTCAGAGAGTCCCTCTGCAGGAGTAGAAAAAGTTAGAAAGTATAAGCAACACAATAATAATAATAATAATAATAATAATAATAATAATAATAATAATAATAATAATAATAATGTGTTTTAATTAATGTAGCTTATTTCACCTAAATGTAGTATTTCCAGCAGGAATCCCTTTCTACCTGCTCTTACCTACACAGTGTATTCTGTAATTTACCATACAGCTTTAGAGAATGTTGCAAGCAATCTACATTCTCCATGCAACAGCACTTGTTAGCTTTTTCTTCCCTTCTGTTGGTGGCAGATACACACAAACTCTCCTCTGGTATTCACTATTAGCAGCAGGTAGAAAAGAGGCTATTGCACTTCTTCACTGCTGGTAATAAAGCGATTCGATAAAATAGGAACACGTGAATGAATAAGGCTGGACTGAGAGCACAGCCTAAGAAGCTGACAAGCAATCAAAAAGAAACAGAGAGGAAGGCAAGAACATGCACTGCCTTAAGAACAAGCCCTCGGGCACTCTATTGATCCCTTCTAGGGAAAAAAAGGCCTGTTTTTTCCCCAGCCATGTTTAATGTAATATTCAGCACCCTTATGTACAGTAGAAGAAATCAGTAGCACAGTCAGGGCCGCTTGTGTCTATGAAGGGAAAGAAGACATTGGTTTTCAGTGCTACATTCTCTGACTCAATCTGCATCATTGCCATTTTCTGGTAGTGTGCATTTGGGTTGGCCCCTGGCCCCTTGATGACAGCCCATAACTGCCATAGCCATATCTGCATTTGTTTCTGGCTGGCTGAAGTACTGAAGTTTTCCAAAATTGACCACGCAGGATTGCAGCTGGGCTATAGTCACAGGGAAACAGGAAAGAAAAAAAGAAACAACAACAACAAAAAAAGTGTATTGCTAAACTACTGTCCATGCTGGCAGACTTTCTGGTCTGATTTCAAAATGGTATTTTTAATCTGTATTTATAAATACATCTCTCCTACTCTCCTCCACCCCCGTGGCACTGCTCTGACTAGTCGCCCATGTCAAGCAGAGTTACCGCAGACCGGGTGCAGGGACAAGGGGCAGCCTGTTCACAACATGGGTGCACAGAAGGCATGAAGGTGGTTGAGTGCTACCTGTACTGCTCTCTGGCCACCTTTCTGACACGTCAATGCAGTTACCTACCTCCCCCAGCATACAGGGAAGTGGGAAGGCAGGCACAGGAGTGAAGATTAAGTAGGACATGAGCTTGATGTGTAGCATCTCGGGTCAGTGTCTGCACCTTCTGTTTTCTCCTTTGAAGGGTACAGCACATGTTGCTCTGGGTTGGAAGGACACAACGAGGAGCAGTAGTTTTTCTGGCAGTCCTGGAAGAATAATCAGTGCACCGGTCTGACCTCCTGCTTGCCATCTCCTGCACCTCCTCCAGGATTGGTGCCTTCCTTCCCGCACTGCATCAGGGCTGTGAAGGGAAGGGAAAAGCAGCTTCTCCTCCTTCATTTCAGGGTACTGGGGGCACCCAGAGTAGCACATACTTGATCACTGTACAGCCTCAGTTAGGCATGTGTCCATCACACCTGGGAAATCTCAGTTGCTTCAGCTGCTGGAATGGGAGTGTGCGTATGGACTTGTCCTCATCTGAGTCCTTGTCCTGGGGCAGGCAGAAAGCTGCTCCCTGACACGTAGTGGAATGGCAGAGTTGAATACCCTGCTCCCAGACCCCAGGACCTGAGAACACTCAGTGAAAACTCTTCCAGGTTTTCTCAGATGGGCAGCTCACCTGAATGCTCCTGTTACCTCATCCTTGCAAATGAACACATCCTTTTGGCTAAAATTTTCCAGATTTTCTCAACCTGAGTCCGACAACTGGTATACAAAATTTTGTCCTCAACAGTTGAGAATTGGCAAAGTCAAAAGAAAGAGAAACTGTGATGCTTTAATGGAAAGTATTAGGCAATTTTAACACCACAAAGTAGTCCCAACTATGGTGCTCTGGGTTGGGTTGTGAACCCACAGGTCAAGTCAGCATTTAGGTATGTTTCTAAACAGCCACAGAGATTACTGATATGAAGTTGTCAGTTTTGCCCTAGGACTGGGGTAGGTTACTCTTGTTTTGAGGTATATGTGTGGCTGGATCTACAAGGAGGAATGCAATTACAGAGATCTTATCCTGCTTACCTACTGGCAAGGCTTTTTGTCTTATTAAGAAATTCTGAACACAGAGGCTTTCTGTTCCCTGGGTCATTGCTCTACCCATCAAACCCATTGGCAAAAGACAGATGTGTTTAACTTCATCTGATTTTCCCCACTGGGCTTAGCCAGCAAGCAGCTGCCACCCACCCAAAGAACAGCAACAAAACCTCAGGTGGGAGAGTTGCCCATCTACCCAGGGTGGGCACTTATGGGTCAGTGTGGACATGTTCACGTGCACACCCCAGGGACCCAAGGACACCGGGGGGAAGGGTTTGCAGAGGGACACAGACTGGGAGAGCAGGAGGTCAGGTCATGCTCTGCAGCCAAGGTGCCAAGTTTTGGTCACGCCAGGATTTAGGCCCTCTGTATCCTATTCACAAGCATCCAAAGTACCAAGTGCTTGGGCTTCTCAGCTGATCTGGGACCTTCTTGGTGGATGCAGCAGTGCAAGCCCTCATTTGGTGCAAGCAGGTACCAGTTCTGCAGCAGTCATACAGATTTAAGTCAGATATATGGCCTGACTGATCTTATTGACACACTCTGGAGACTGAAGCAAATGCTTCTAAGTCAGCTTAAAAAAATCAGACCTAAGCTTCTGTCAGTCAGGGTGCCAGCAGCTCCACTGCACAGCAGGCAGGGGCACGCTGCAGCCCCCAACGCCTAGCACAGACACCAGGTTTTAACATGCACTTTACAACACCTATCCACCACGGAACAATCCAGTGAAGAAACCTGCTCTGGGCATTCAGAGCCCACTGCAGGCTATTGAGGTCTTCCTTAAGCCCATAGAGACAGTAAGAAGTGAGGGTGCTCAGTACAGTGAAAGAAGAGTCCCAAAGCAGGGATCATTCGAAAAATAAAATCAAATCAGTCAGTGGGGATGATGCACCCAAGAATGAACACTCCTACCCATGGGGTGTCCTTCATCAGGTACAGCACTGATACCTGAGGTACCTGAGAAACAGCATGCCTTGTGCTCATTCATGTGCTGCTGGATGTTTCACTGGCTCCAGGGGGGAAAAGTACAGCTCTGACTTCTGCAAGCGTGCATTGCAAAGAGGAAAAATATATCGCTAGGTCATGTGGGGCTTGTAAGCCTGAGTTTGCATTCCTAAAATGCTTCAGTTTTAATAACCCTTTTAATAACCCTTGGAGTACAATTGAATTTAACTCCCTATAGCAAAGACATGCCAACTGTCACCTTGGGCTTTCATACTTGTGAAGTTCCATCCTTCTGAATTAGATTACTATCAAAAAAAGGTCAAGAATCCTCTTAGCAGATGGTTTCATAAGAGAAAATGTAAACAAATTCTGCAAACCAATATGAAGTAATACTAGTGTCCAGGCACTGCCAATATTTCACTCCCTAAGTAAAAAAAGTAGTGGGCTGATATTATCTGTAAAGGAAGTCAAATGAGCTGATACTAATTAAAGCTTTTTAAAGAAACAGGAAGCCTACCATCATATCTACGCTTACAGTCTAGACTAAGCCCAATCTTTTAACCATTTACGATCCTGCCAGTAAATACCAGGAGAATTGTAAGCTGGTATATAAATACTTAAACAAATGATAGCATTTTTAATACAGTGAAATAATGCTCCCACGACCAAGAACACCGAGATATTAAAAACCCAACTTCCCTCTTACTTTTCATTGCAGATCGGACTAGAGATTTTCTTTACATCATATGCATATTCTGGACCTTGGATAAGGGCATGGACGGTGTCTGTTCAACTGTTAGAAAGTAAGTTTGACTCGGGGAAGAAAGCACTAGGTTGGGACACAGGAGAGGGAGGTATAATTCCAAAAACTTTTTTGTGACATTGAATAAAATACACTTATTTTGTCCTCATTTTGGCCAGGCTATCTTCAGCCTGCAGGGGATGGCTTGGCTCTTACCAGGGCAGTTGTACAGCAGCCAGCATGGTCCAGTTCTGATAAGATCAATCATTCAAAATAAAATTAAATAGCTACCAAATAATTACTAAATCAATTATTCAGATCAGAAAACTATCCTGCAATGTTCTGAGCATCTTAAGCTCAGTTTCAGATGAATTGAGAGCTCAGCACCCTGCACTGTCTCACACAAATGCCTCCAAACACTGTCATTGTCGCCTTCACTTGACATCCAGCACATATGGCAGATGTGACTTTGCAGAGAGACGTAAGAGCAAGGTGGAGCACTTAAAGCCCATGGCCAGTAGCAATAGCTGGTTGTGGCACAGTATGATGTGGGACACTCCCAGTCTTCACAAATCATGCAGAGCGCCAAGCTCCATGGCAGAGGCATTAATTAGCCATATATAGGAAATCCTGAATCTGCTGCTCTGGGTTGTATCTAATTTTTCTGTCCTACTCTAATTAAACACAATAAAAACTGCACAGAGCATGAGTTTAAGAGTGCATTCAAAGGATGGGCCCTGGACTCCAGATCTGACACCTGCCCAGATGTTACTGGCATGTGGAGGTGCTGCTTTACTATGGGGCTGAAAGGGATGAGGGCTCTTTGCTAGCTTGGCTCAAGGCTGTACACACCTCAGCCTGCTCACTATCATGCAATATGGCATCGGCAAGGTGCTTTGCCTTCATATTCTGGCTGTGTTTAGCTCTCACATGTTAAGGGTCCTAATACACCTGCTGCTAATGAAAGAGGCAGCACCCTGATGAAGTAATAGCTTTCTGTGAATTGCTCTGAAAATGGTCAGAAGAGGAGCACATATTTTAGTAACTTGGGGTAAATCTTTATCTTCAATGCAGAGCCTCCATCCAAAATGCAGTCGCCAGCTGAAATTTCTGTAGTTCTCCCAACTAGCCCCAGCACCCAGAACCCAGGGCACCATCACCCTGGCCACGTAGCAGGGAAGGGAAGATCAGGCACGCTGGTATGGCACATTGAACACTCACATGAACAAGAGCACAGAGCAACATACCCCAAAACACCAGAACACTGATGGTAAGGGACCCTGGGACCCCCACAAGTGCCCAGGAGATGCCCCCACCATGATAGCTGCTGTGCTGGTCACCACGTAGGGAGTGAGGGCACTCATGTGGAGTCCCAGAGGAATCTCAGGGGCAGTTTGTGCAAGTTTCAGAGCAGGGAGCAGTGGAAGATGTCATGTCCTTTGAGCTACCTATGTTGGATCAAGAACAAGTTGTTCCTGAGCCAGCTCAGAGCCACAGAGAAGGCAGTGCTGGCAGTGAGGGCTGGCAGCTCCCCTGACACCTGGAAACAGCCACAAGCAGGTCTTCCTCAAGGAAATGTGGCAACTGGAAAGAAAAGTTACAGGTTGTCTTGAAAAACTGAAAAACATTTCCCTGGTGAACACCTTCTGGAAAGTTAATAGTTGGATTTTAGAGGGTGGCTAGTGCTTAGCCAGGGCATGTCATTTTAAAATGATAAACCTGGAGTTCACCAGAGCATCTCCCTCTGCAATCTCATTCCTTAACATTGCCCTTAAGCGAGATCAGCCATCGCAGGCTTTCAAGGAAGGCTAAGGCTGTTTAGTTGCTTTATAAACATCAGCATGCACCAGCCTTCCCCTGGCACATTAGTCATTTGGAGACACCAGCAGCTGACCACTTCACAGGCTCCAAGGGTAGAATTCATCTTACTACTGTGCTGGCACAGCCCCCTCTGGAAACTGCCTCCCCCACCAGCAGCACATCATCCCTCACAGAGGTGATGTCCTCACTCCGGCAGACAGGGCTGCCCCTAAGCAAGGGGCAGGAGCAGGTTTTGTGTGTGGTTGTGAGCTTCACAAGGCGAGTGGGCTTGGGCTCCTCACCTTAATCAACTGTCCCTCAAGTCCCTGGGATGCACAGGAGGCAGTGAGCATGCTGGCAGGGTTCATGGGCATCAGGGTTCCCCACCCTGCAGCAGCCCTGGCGCTGTGGTGTGGCACTGCCCAGGCAGCGGGCACAGCCTCCGCACAGCAAGTTGCCCTCTGGATGGATATATGAGTGCTTGAATTTCAACGTGACAGGCTGCCAGGAGGGGGTCCCACCACCCATTCGCCCTGAGGGAAGGCCCAGCACCCCCCTCCCTGCAACATCCTCCACCCTGAAAAACATAAGAAACAGGCCAACAACCTCACACTGATGGTTTTCTGGGCAGAATTGCTCAGTGATGTGCAGATTTTTCTTGCCAAGAAATGTTTCAGCATTTCAGGCTTTGACAGTGACTTCAATGTTATTTGAAAATTCATTTTTTACCCTTTCTAATCACTCTTGACAAGTTGAATATCAGTATTTAATATTGCTTAGCCCAAGGTCTGCTGCCCCAGGCAGCTACACACAGGTAACCATTGTAGCTGTGGTGCAAAACAATCTGGAGAGCTTCTGTGAGCAACACTTCCATAAGGGACAAGAGGATGGGTAAGTCATAATTCCAGCAACAGATATCTATAGTCTCTTAATGTTTAGCCACTGTGCTTTATTTCAGTAAACAAAACTTATCTTCCCAATAAACAAACCAGACTGCAGAGATGCTCCTTCAGCAGCTTGAGCTTTCTGCATATTCCTCTTGTTCAGATTTGTCACCAGAAGTACATCTAACACACAACAAGCCATGAACATTTCCTTCCTCCCTTATTTATTGAGGTGATAGTAGTGTGCTTGACATGTGCAGCCATGTTGGAGTTTTGCATCTTGGCCTCGCTCCCACTGTCTGCCAGCAGGTTCAAAGCTGGCACCCAAAACACCTGATAAGGAGTGCTGAGACTCATATCAATAACTGAATATTGTTTGTGGGCTTTGGGAAAGTGGTTGGCCATATGTAGTCTCAGCCGATGTGGAATGAATTGCAAACACTTTTGGTCTGGGAAACTACATGTTTGTTTTCTCCATAGCTCTCAGTCCTCCTTTCCCCTTGCTCCCCATTTTAGTGAAGCCAGCGCACCTTTGTGCAACAGCACCCTTCATAAATGAAGTCAAAATGTGTGTCAGAACTTTTAAACACAGTTGCACAGATGTAATAACGTTACTCTGTCACCACATTTTAGTCAAATTGAAAGACTCTGTGCATTAGACAAACACTTGATTTCAATTTTTCTCTGAAGGATGAGCAAGAAAAGCTTTGTTTGCACCATAAAGATTCCTGTTAACTTGTGCTACTCCTATAAAAGTATTAGAATTCAGTGCACATCACTGAGCTAAGAAAATAATATTGCATCTCTATGGCAACCTACAATGAACAGCATATTGACCATCTCTGAAGGCACAGGGAATTGCATTATTCTTGCATTATGACGGTTTCTACTTAGAGCATGTCTTGTGCTTACTTTTCTTTAGGATTAAAAAAAAATATGTAAGAATTGTGAATCACCAACCTTCCAGCCAAATGTTTGATGCAGGAAGTATTAATGTGGCTCCTGGTTTGCACAGAACAACTGTAACTTCATTCATGCTGTCAACATTTCTCTACACAATTCCCAAGGAAAATACAAAGATGCTATATACATTCTTGACGAAAGCATGAAAATAAGGCCAACTGCTTCTCTTCCCCTTTCATCTTTGATCATTTACACTGTTCACGTCTCCTCAGCTGTTACAACACTGCACCATCACATCAGATATTCCTTTATTCCTCAGAGTTTAGCTCAATGAAAGGGAGAAAGTGTGCATTTTAAAATGGAGATGAGTCTGGCATAAGCTAGAAGAACACAGATGACACTGTAAAGAAAAAAAGTTGCGGAGCATGAGTGGGGCACGAAGATGAGGTTAGAAATGTGCCTGCTCTGCCTAGAGAAGGGCAGAAAGCAGAAAAGAGAGCAGGCAGAGAGCAACGTGCTGAGAAAGGCAGACACCAAGCACACAGCACTAGAAATCCATCTCCAAAGTCCATTAAATGCTTTTCAGAAGCTTTGCAGCAGGCTAACAGCAACAAAGTGATCACTGATTCACTAATAATAACATCTTTCAATATTATTGGGACTCTTTGGCCAGACACGATGACACTGTACTCACTCTGCCTGGTTGTAAAATTGAAGTCCTGTCAAAGACAGCACTTTTTTCTCCAGCTCTTTGCACATGCACCTCAATAAAGCTTCAAGCTTTAGGGCATAAGCCCCACCAAGTAATGGCAACTAGAAAGACTCAATCTGTGTGAACAGATTATTCAATTTCTGACTATTTCATGGTTTCTCTCAATTTCTCAGAGGTGTATCAAGAGAGGAGAGATGGTGTTGGAATAAATGGACTGGACATTCTGTGTATGGCATATTCCCTCCCCTTTCTTGTCTCTGTTTCTGCATAGGAAAATTCAGTGGTTTCTGGCCACATTTAAAATAAGTTACACTACAGAATGCTGCCCAGCAAATTAAGAGGCAAAGAGAAGCAAAAGGTGTTTTTAAAACATTTGACAGTGCCGAAAAATGGCAGCATGCAGTATCATTATGTGCCTTCAACTCTGGATCCGCAATATAGTCCTTGCTGCTGCGTCCCGTCAGCAGATTAGAGAAGCCGCTGGAGCTGCCCGCAGCAGGCAGGCCCGTGGGCAGCTCAGGCCTGCCAGCACTCCCAGCAGCACTGTGAGACGGGTGGAGAGAAAAGTGTTTTGTATTAAAATTTGGGGAAACTTCTATTCTCTATCAGTTTGATTTGATAGTTGATTTAACTTTCTTATTTTTCCTCATCCAGCACTTGGTGGCTGAATTTTGTATTCCGTGTTCTCAGACAGCAGATGACCTACTTTTCTTGCATTATTATTCCTGGTTTAGGCAGCCTGTCTCCCCGGGGGTGGAGGAGGAGTGCTGATGGTATGTTTGTGGAGGATATACAGCTGGGACTTGGTGACTGATTCAGAGAAGAAAGGGGTAGAGCTTTCAGTATGGTTTCATGGGAGGTGAAAATGTATTCAGCCTGTGATGCTGTGCCCTGCAATGGGAAGTCTGTTTACAGAGGGGTTTAAAACAAAATGAGTGGTTACTAAACAGCAGAAGAGTAAGTAAACTGCCCGGCAGAGATGAAGTGGAGGAGAACATGTGAAGTGTGGGAGGACTGGGGCAATGGGTGATGGGTGGGGAGGGTGGTTTGAGAGTGGGTGGCCAAGAGGACAGTGTGCAAGCTGAGTGAGCACTTCAAGAGCCCCTGGGTGCTTGCAAGGAGCAGCTGCGCGGTGAGAGGCTGTCTCTGGAGAAAGGATGGAGGGAAGGATGTCAGGAAATGTGCTAAGTGCATGGGAGAGAGGAGGGAATAAGAAACAAAAGGACAATATGCCTAAAAGCTCTATTTTTGCCAGCATAGGCAGGTGGGTAGCTCAAACTCACCTCCTACACAAATGAGCAATCCCTGCTGCTTTCAGGTAAACATGACTCTAAAAGAGACCTGTGCTTGAAGGCCTGTTGGCTTGAGAACTTCTTGCATGAGAGCAAGCCTTTGTCCTGGCTGAATGCAAGATGCAGTCAAAATCATCTTGTGGGGTCCAATAACCAAAACAAGGAACCTCCATGAAAACACAGGTCACACACAGGCAGGTGAGAAATGCTTTAAGTAAAGGGAGGATTTCTGCAGTCACAGAGTGGTATCAGGAGGTCAGGCAGAAGAAGCAGAAGACGTGGGAACATACTGCAGAGAGAAAACAAGTAAGTTTTCAAGATGAAAAGCTGTCTGGGGCAGGAGTAAGACCTGGGACTGGGAGCAATAAACCCAGCCTCTCTTTCAGCCTCTATTCCTACTCCATTTAGAAAAAAACCCCAAACAAACAAACAAAAAAACAAACAAACAAACAAACAAACAAAAAAACCAGCCCATGTATACATTCTTTGTAAGTAACAATGTTTACAAGAAACACTTAAATCCATAATTTTAATTACCTGACAGAGAAGAGTCCAAATAACCACTAACTTCACTGGTCAAAGAGAACAGTAAGTTATTCTTCTCTTTCTTAATGCATCTGTACAACCTTCCTCCACAGCCCTTCAGGCTGTCTAGGGTAAAGCTTTTACTGCTGCTGTAACTGAAGCATGATGCTTGCAACCAACTCCAGAGTCAGGCAGTTATAAAATTGAAGGACGGCAGGGGTGCTCTTGCCTTGCAGCTGGAAAAGTCCATGACCTGCAGGGAGAGTTGCATGTCCCCTGATGGCCACCGGCTCTTTTCATTTATTTTGCATATTTTCACATTGAAACGAATCAGCATTAATGAAATTTGTTGAAAATTGGTACATTTAATACAATACCTGAAAGTAGTAAAATGCCTCCCTGTAAGGGTCTGGTTTGAAACTCCAGCTTTACCTTTTCCAATACAGCTGGAGAAAGGGACTGAAAATTTACATGAGTAATAGTAATTGAAAACTCCTCAGTCTAATCCTTTCTTCCAGCGTCAGTGTCTCAGGCTGCAGGCAGGTCGGTAGGCCCTGACACAAGTCAGTACTTAAATATATCATGTATTATCTCTCATATTTTGTGTACAACTTCTTGAGCAGCATGAGAGCTGATTACTGCAATTAGAAAAATACATAATAATGATGCACCTAGTAATGGCAAAACCACATTTGAACATTTTCCCTTCACTTGGAAATGGCTTTTCTAGTTCTCAGTGCAAGAAATCAAATTATGTTATTGTTAGAGAGCGGGGAGAGAGAGAATGCCTATAGCAAGAAAAAGGGTAAATGGCCATCTGTTTCCATGTCGTCCACTGAGCAGGTGGAAAATGCAAATTATCCTACCACTGAAGTGGAAAGGCAAAAGATGTGGTGTGTCTCTACTTTATAACTTAAATAATTTCACACTAATCAGCCCCAGATGACCAACAGTGAAGACATTTCATGAGCAAATTGATCATTTATGACCCTTCAACATCGGCACTGCTTGCTGGAAAGCTCACCACAAGCTGCAGTCCCCAGAGACCAATAAATACTTTGGCAAAATGTAAGATAAGAAGACATTTCACATCATTAACAGGCAGAGAAAATGTCACTAGCTTCTCACCTACCCAGAAACTTGTCATGGACAGTCGCTTTCATGTCTTGATTTACTGAAGAAGGATCTAAACTGTATTAAAGGATTGTGTATTTCTACCCACTACAGGAAAAACTACCCTCTAAGAAACCAAAGGATGGCATCTTTAGGTTACCCACAATTACAGAGAAGTTGTTTGACTTAAGCTTTGCACAGGAGTGAGCATGGCTGCTTGCTATTTATCATCCTGCAAGGAACTGATGTCTGTTGCCTGAGCTACAATAAAAGGCTGATGAGAATTAAATCAACATCAAAAGAAGCAAAGCCGAGCCATATCATCAAAGGAGTAAAGCAGACGTGTAATTGTGTGCTCAAAATGAGTTAGGTTTCTGCTCACTCACCACAGCCCTGCAGTGGCTGGATCAGTCGCTCTCTGCTCGTGTGTGCAGCCCAGAAGCGGCCAGCACCAGGGTCTTTCCTACCTAGAACCATTCTCATTTCCATATTTCCCAAAAAAACAGAAGCAATACAATGCTTGTGGCATCTGCACTGTCATTTGCCACTTGCCTTCCTTGTGGTTCCTTATCAGTGGGAATAATTATCTTGAACAGTGAAAACCCCTCTGTGGGAATAAAGGGATAACCCCATGTCTCCTAGCACAGAACAGAAGCTCATTAGCTTGCATGAATTCCCCATAAATTGTGGACGCATATACAACATATGGCCTTGTTATGTTTTTCTCCCTGAACAGATAGCAAAAAAGGGTATATTTTTGTTGATCATTTTCTAGTATAAATTTGATTGGGAGTAGGAATATTTTTTTAATGAACTGTGTATTCTGCATCTGTGCTTTGTGCGTTAAAGAGAAAATTCAATCATTTCAGTGTAATTGTTTTATTTACACCAGTTTAACCAGAAAATAAATGGCTACAGTAATCTTCTTCTGAGTAAGAAATTATGCAGTTCACACCAGGAGGGTAATCAGCAGTGAAAAAAAGTAATATTTTCCTGACAAAGCTAGAAATTCATGAATGCTTCTGTGATGGGCAAGAAACCAAATTTTAAAATTACCTCAAGCCACTTCACATGACAAAGTAATAATGTTTTATTCATCCTCCCCTTTGTCTTTTCTCTTCAAATAAGTGCAGGCCAGGTGATTAACTTGCAGTCAAAATCCTGGCCCCAGAAACAAAAGGTTCTTCCCTCTGACTCAGCCCAGCACTTAAAGATCTCAGGGACGCACGTCCATTATCTCATAGAGTTTGAAGTAGCAAAGTCACTGAAGGAGCTTGATGAGAGGGAACCTGAATACCAGGTGTATTTCCTATAAATGGAATTTGATAAGGGAAGTGTGATTGGACACCTCATAATGATATTTCATTATGTTCTAGAGGAAGCAAGCATGGCCAGAGCAGTGCTGTCAGACGCCCATAACAGTGGTGCCTAGCTGTCAGCCTGACCCTTCATTTTTGTACTGCCGATGGAGCAAATACAGAGGACAACTAGCCCACAGAATGACACCTGAGCACTTTCTGGGATGTGCTAAAGGCACTCCAGGCTGGGCAAGAGGGTGAATCCCAGGAACCGGGCTGCCCATATGCTCAAGGCTCTGGGGATAACAACATGACCATGTCACCCCCCAAACCAGCCACTAGCTGAGATGAGCCAAAGCCCTAGCAGGGACAATGCTTGCCGTTAAGTAGCATGGATGATTGCATCTCGGTGCAACCAGAGGAGCCTCCTGCTACCAAAACAGTTGTCAGCACTGAGGAAACAGGAGGCTTCACATGCTGGATCCAGCCTCAGGAAACACCACTGAGCCCACAGAAGGTACCAAGCACAGTATCAGCTCAGAGACACCAGATCCAGGCTCACAAGGCTGGTGCAGCCTTTGAAATACACACAGTGTTTGCACAAGGTAAGTGAGCTGGTGCTGCTCCCACTTGTTGGGGGGGCTCCAAACATATGCAGATGCTGCACAAAGCTAAAGCTTCTCTTCGTGGATCTGACAGAATCCAGGGCAGCACTTATCCAGCCAAGCTAAAGCTAAGTGTGTCTCCAAAAGCCCAGGCCACACCACATGACAGGAGCCAGCCTTTCATGAGCACATCTGCTGCATAAACAAATGTTTGGCTTAATGTAGAGGAATGAGGAATTTTCTTTTCTGGGTCTTTTTTTTGCTAGAAATAATGTTAGCTACCTAGGAAGGGCTTTTGCAATGAGACAGAAATTAACTAAAATAACCCACCCAGACATGTTTGGTAATGCGTCCACCTAGCAAGAGTGTCCTCTTGTTGAAGGCCAGGATATGGTTCTGCAGGAATGGAGGAGAAGGCCAGAAGCCTACAACTGCCCATGGGGATGGAGGAAATGGCAAAAAAGAGACATCATGACCTCCTGTGGCATCTGTGTTGAATGTCCTGCACTGCAAGAAGACACTTCTTGAAAAGCAGCAACTGTCCAAGTGCCACTGCTGAGGCTCCAGCACAAGGCGAGCGCTATCCCACCGACTGGAAGATGCAATGTCCAGGTCAGCACACAGTCTCCGATGTAAGGTAGACACATACATGATTCCTGAGCACTGCTGTTTTCCAGTGCCTGCCTTAAGGAAGTCTGATGGTTTTGCTTTCTTTCAGCTTTCAGATAACAGCTCCTAACAAGAAGCAAGAGAAATCAATACAAGTTGCTGGATGGTACCTCTGGAGTGCTGCAAAACTAATTCAGTAATATTATGACCTTGATAATCCACCTCTGAAGTGGGATGGGTTATATCCAACACTGCAGTGACTTCGGACATTTCCTTAGTACAGAAAAGAGCCATACTGCAGAACAGAGCTAGCTGAGGGGTGTATATACTGCCAGTGCCTTGACAGCTATAAAAAGGTTTCCATCTGCTTTGTTAAAATAAGGTTGTTTACTCAAAACGCCTTTGAAGCAGAGACAAGGAGTAGTACAAATTGCACTAGAAAAGGAGCACCACTATTTATAATAAATCTGGATAGAAATAAGGGTGATGATAAATGCTGGTGATTACACTGGAACCATGCAGACAGGTGGGACTGTGATGGTTTTGATTGTCCCTGCAAAGTGCAGCTTTCAGCCAGAGTTTGCTTTTGCCCACAGAGCCACCACAGACTACACCCCACCCAGCAGGGCCTGCTTATTTGAAGATACATTTCACATCTTGTGGAAAGTGAAGATACTTGCCATAAGTTAAAAAAAAAAAAAAAAAAAAAAAAAAAAAAAAAAACAAAACTGGACAGCTGCCAAAGGTCACAGCTGGAGGAGCTCTACTGTAAAAACTTCCACTTTGAGCACTGAGGATCCTGGACCCATGGCTGTGATGCAGCTCGAGTGCTTTTCAAAATCCCACCCTCAGCAGAGAGCCTGCTCCTAAGGGTGTGGCAGATCAGACGGAGAATGCACTAGCCTACCACATAGGTTTGTTATTCCTGTAGCTGTGGAAGAGGAGTAAGTTTTGCCTTTGCAGGGACCTGCATTTGAAAGACAATATGCTGTATCTGAGTGTATCACAGGCAAAGCATGCAACTTCGATTTCACAAAGGCTTCCCAGAGGACTCTTTCCTGAGAGCTTCTCTCCTCCAGTCGTATCGGCATCATCACCATCAGACCTGGCCTCAGGGTGTGCCCAGTACAGTACTGCAGCCCCAGCACACCCCCAGCACAGGCCCAGCACGCTGCCACTCTGCACCAGCTGCACAACTTCTGAATGAGAGTCAGAAATGTGGCTGCCCAGAGCAGTTCAAAGAAGAGATGTATGAGAGGCCCAGCAAGGCAACCACAGACCCTGGAATAACTGAAATACATTTTAAATTTTTATTATTCAGTGATAGGATATTGAAATGATGCCCTAGACAAGACCTGGAAGGAGGGCAGAGAGTGGCTGTGGGACTAAGGCTGCACACGGACTCTTTATCTATAGGGGCAGCCTAAAGAAAAATGAAGTGTCAAGAGGTCCCAAAGATGCAGACTGCCGTCCCTGATCAACCAGTCTGCATTTTCAAGGCTACCTTTGCAATGAAAGTGGGTAAACATTTTTTTTTTAAAAAAATGAAAGATCATCCCAAATCAGAGAAGCTCTGCAAGGCTTGAAGCCTGTCCCCTGCAGAAGACCCGTTTGAAGACTGTTGGGTCAACAAGTGAAGGGTCACTTAGATGGCCCAAGCAGTCAAAATGCACAGTATCAAAGAGAATGTGCAGCTGTGCAACAGCCCTGCTCCTCGCTGCCTGGGGCTGAGCGTGAAAAACAAAGTGTTAACAGCTAAAGATTCAGGTACATGCTTGGTGAGCCTCTCAAAAGCACCTTCACACCCTGGTCCCCACCTGCATAAGATGTGTAGGAGCTTACAGGGTTTTCATATCCATACATCTAGACACCAAAATATGTTTTTAAAACTGGCCCATGGCCATGGTGCAATTAATATCCTTATTAGTGAGATTGCAAAGCAATGCATACAGTCAGTCACAACGGCTCGGCACAGCTCTCGGGCAGGATGTAGCACTGCAGCACGTATCACAAGGTGCAAGATCACCAAATTTGAAAAGCCAGCATCCTGTCCTTGGGAATGCTCGACAAAAGGCTTTTAGGCAGAATCCAGGAAAGTGTCTGGGATGAAAAAGCTCGAAAAATGTTCTGAAGTGTCTTTGCTGCTTCACTCCTACATTTGCCATGTTGCATATTCAACTTATTTTATGCTTAGGCAAAATAAATTAATCAGTAGGGCTGCAAAGAAAACATTGCTAATTGAAAGATAAATACACTCTAAAGAAACCTCCTCCAGGAAAGAGCTGACAAAGTAGGATATAGCAAGATAGGAGTAACACATCACTCGAAGAGTAAAAATAACAGAAACATCAACAGTGTTGTAATAAAAACAAATATATTCAAACATTAAGTGAACCACACAACCATTCAGAAGTCATAACCTTTTCACTAATTTAGAGAAAAAAAAAGGTGTAAGTACATTATACCTACCTGCAGTGAAATAAACTCAATTGTAACCTAATTTTAGCAGATGAGCATGATACGTATCATATTTCAGATCTGCAACAGTTAAATCAATGAAAAACTGAATTAGTGGCAATTACAGAAAGCGAGGGACTCACTGCAAGGTTAGTTCTTTCACCTCCTCTCTCCCCTGTTCTCCTCCAAACAGGAATGTACCAGCTTAATTTCATTTTTTCAAGGCACTGATACTTTAATTTTTAAGCTTTAAATCCTGTCAGTGGGTTTTTGCACACAGCTCATTAGTTAACAGACCTATTCACACAGGTGGAAGATATTAAATATTTTGCTGATTTAGGATTATTATCTAGGGTCAATGGGGTAAAGCAACTGGCTTCACCTCCCTCCATGCTTTCCATGGCAGGAGACAGGAACATAATGGTTTTTGTAGGACAGTAATTGCTCAGAAGCAGCTGAGACACCTTCAGACCTGTGGTGTTTCCTTTGCACAGTGCTGATGCTGTACAAGAGGAGTTGTGATTCCCCACAAGGCTCTCACCAGAACACCCGTGGACAAGAATCCTTGATAACACAGTAATTAGAGAGGGGGGTTCAGCACCTATTGAAGAAGTATCGTTTTAAATCGTATCTTAAATAACATGTGACAAACATCCAACACACTGCATTTCTCACTAGTCAGCTAAAAAGATGAGCTAGAATAGGGTTCTCTGCCAATTTTTGACTTTGCAGCACCTGCTACAGAAACAGAAGGATTGTTCGTAGAACACCTGTGAGAGAAAACTCAACTTGCAGTCAGAGGAGTCTTCTTTCCTCACCAGTACTTCTGTAACTATGGCTGTGGGATGCACTTACACTTCAGAAAGAGCACCCACACCTGTGATAGGAGTAAATGTGCAAATAAAATTAAAATTAATTAAAGAAAAAAAATGGATGAGGAAATGAGAGTCACCCATTAGGCTAATGACTGATTACAGCATCTAAAGCTCACAGAGCCTGAAAGATGTAAACCACAGGACTCAGAAGTGCTTGCCAGTGTGCACTATTTAAAAGTCATACAGGATGTGGTCACCTTTCCCTGTACAGAGAGTTAGAAAAGAAAAAGCATTTATTACTGTTAAAAGAAAGGCACTCAGTGAAACAGATGCAGAATTAGAATTGTGTGATGTTAAGTATAAACACGTAAACATTTTCAGTTGTAATATCCTTCATTTCTCCTCCTCTTTTCACAGACAGATGCATATATCCATACTCACATTTCCATATAGGGGGAGGAGAACTGATGCAATCACGTACTGTATGGTAGTACATGGAAATATATACACATAATTAGTGTGTAACTATATGAATTACTTGAAATTTATAAACATAAACTGTATGACTGAAAGGGACCAAGTCACCAAGTCTACTTGCTTTCACTGAAGCTAATACCATTATGGGATCCTTCCAAAAATCCTTGTTTCATCTTAGAATATTTTTGGCTGCTTGCTCTGATACTTACCAATTTCCCTCTAAACTGTAGTTTACTTTACAGCAGCTCATACACAGATGCTCTTGAACCAGCTTTGTCCTTTCCCAAGGAACTGTTCACTGTCGTCCCTGACATGTTTATGGACAGTGTCAGTGTCAACATCCCCGTCACCTCCTGTTCTAGTTGTGGCTGAGCATACAACCTGGTCCCCTCCACCCTCACTCCTCTTGCAGTTCTTGCATGAGCTACAGGATCGAAACAACCCCTGGTATATTTCAGACCAGCTTTCAAAGGGCTCAACACACCAGCATTAATATGTCCCTGTTTCTACTGAAGATATCAGAGAGGCTCAATATTGTTATCTAGTGGTTACTTCACCTTGTTGCGCGTCTCACTCTGGGGCCAGCCAGAACATCCAAGTCTTCATGACCTGGATGCTCATCTATCTGCTCTGGATGTGCACAGAGGATGTGCACATATCTCCCACACAGTACAGAAGCACCTTTTCCTTGGGTTTTATGCAAGATCACTGCATATCTGAGACAACTTTAACCTTGCACACACCAATTTAAGAGCAAGGGGCGCATGGGCTCTCCCTCTGGCTGCATGTGGTTAGTGAAAAAGGCATCCCTGCACCCTTGCTTTTGTTGAGCACCTCCATAACGAGTTGGGAACAGCTCATCTCCCTCTTCACTGATTTGAGACAGAAATCCAATACTTCTGACAGGACAAAGTTCCCAGAAAGGAGTGGGTAGGTTATACCCCCAAACCAAAGCACTCAGCCTCATTTTAAGTTTTAAATTAAATTTTAAATTAACAAGGCAGGCAAGGTATTTCGGTATTGACTGTGACAAATTTAACATGGAGATCAGTAACCAAAATGGGATCTTTCCCTCTGCATCTCTCACACAAATCAGTGCTCAGAAACAAGGATTCCTCCCATGTCAGGCATACCACCACCTGATTTTTCTACAAGAGAAATTTCAGCATTTGTTTGTGTGTTTTCTCCCTCTCTCAACTTTAGAAAAGCAGCTGGAAGTTTTAAACTTCACACAGAGGATATGAATCCAAAATTATTATTTAGTTGCTTGGTTTTCTTGCTCCTGAGATGGAAAAACATTTCCTACACACACATTTCAGGATTAAGGGTAAGCTTTTTCCCTATCACCAAGCAGTGCCCATGGCCTCGTACCCTCACACCATCCCGCAGACTGGGATCTCTGGCCAGATTGCATATCCCACCCACCTGAGCAAGACCATGCAGATGTCAAAGGATATCCCCCTCCAGACTGAGAAATAACATTTATTTTTCATAATTGTAATAAAGAAGCTCCTAACTAGAGATATCTTCCATCTAATTTCACAAATAAAAATATTGTTTTAAATACTGTTAACAGCATCACCTAGTAGCCATACTGCAGAGCATTGTACATTGGGGATGCAGACAGCAAAGAGTTTTGGCTAAAATTTATGCTGAAACTTTTTATAATAAAATTATCTTCTTTCTGCCTGTTTGTATATTGCTTAACTAATAAATACTCTCTTTGTTTCCTTCTGTCTGTTACACTCTGTTATATGCTGATAGTTTTGTTAGCTTCCTTCATCTCTTTGTTTATAAAATGAATAAAAAGAGATAAGCCAATTTAGGAGTGAAAGAAAGTCCTGCTTTGAGAAAATAATTACTTGAACTTGACTTTGTGGAGAATGACTTAGCTAAAGAGGAGATGTTGTGAGGCAGCTGGATGGGGTTCTACCAGCAGCTACTTTGATGTTTCTGAGAATTACTGCAAAGAAAAATTAGATTCTTGGGTTTTAGATGTGCTTTCTGACTTCTGCTTTTGCTATCAAGAATACTTCTAAAAAATAAAGCAGATGATATGCAACAGGATTTCCACCCTCTGCAGCCATCTACAGCACTGACGTCTGCTGCTGGGCTGTGACCCACCCTCCCTTGCCCCCCACCCCCC
>NW_020799095.1:131706942-131749829 GCF_003259725.1 Athene cunicularia
CCCTCCCTTGCCCCCCACCCCCCCCAGCTCCTCACAGCCAGCTGCTGTGGGAGAGTAGGCTGATGGATCAGGAAGCATGTGTTCCTCTGTCATCATCATCTGAGGTAGACACCCAGCCTGCAGGGACCTGAGGTGGGGTGAGAGCAAATTTACCCTGGAGCTGCATCACTCTCAAATGTACACCACCAATCTCAGTGCCACCCAAGTGAGCTCCAAGAAGGAGCTCCATAACCCAAGCGAAGATGCACTTAATGCAGTCAATTAAATCCTTCTGAGACTTTGTTCCCATGCTGAGAAGAAACACCATTTTTGTCTAATAGATTTACTTTATCCCGCTGTTTTCTCTCTGGGTTCAGCCTGGTTTCCAGTGAACTCCACAGTAAGATGTGCTCTTATCCCTAGGAGAGCAGGATGCTCTGCACTGTTGCACAAACCATTTGATTACACTGGTACTGTGCTGCTCAGAAGCTATTTGCAGAGGGCAGAAAAGGTAAGACAAATGTACAGAGGGCTACAAACATAGGTCTTGTTTAAAAACCTAGAAGCCCCAGATTGCTGGTTTTTTCTACTAGATGCTGCTCACTATAAAAAAATAGATGTCAGTTCTTCCAGCATGAGTAAGAAAAAGTGAAAATTCAGACTTGAAGTTATTTTCATGAGCAGGTCTCTAGCACACCTTTAGGGGTGACTACACACTGTCACTTGCTTTTAAAACACTACATGTAAGAGATTCTCTTTTTCCCATCATTAACTCCTAGCAAGAGATTCCCCCCTGCTTTCTATCTTCTGATTTACAGTATGGTCTCAGAGAAATATGCTTTTACTGGCATATTTTGACAAGACAAATTTGTCATTCCTGCAGTCATTCTGCATTTCTGCAAATCAGCTGGCAAATCTTTGGATAGATAGCACCCAAGGTAAGCACCTGGGCAGCAAATTCTGGGGCCATGGGCATTTGTGTCTTCATAATCCTCTTGCAGCTGTAATAACTGAACTGCAAACACCAGAGCCAGAGCACAGCCTCGCGCTTTGTGTTCGGTGCCTTTCTTTGCTTTGTGTGCATTCAGCTCCAGTTGTCCTCCTCTTCAGAAACAAGGTCAAAATCAATGCAACTACTTGAGAGCTACCAGCAGAACTGAGGGCAGTTTTTTCCCTATGCTGACCCATTATGCCCTTTATGTCCCTTCTCAAATGGCACTTGTTGCTTTTGTTTCATTAATTATCAGGCTGTTTTCTTTAGAAAAGCCTCTCTATAAATAAAAATTCAAGATAGGAAAAAAGGCTATATCTTTATGTTGTTAAAGCAAATTTCATGTTCTCAGCTTTAAATTTTTGCAGGTATCCTCTTTTTAATTTTGCTCAGTCAATAGGTACAAGGTAAGTTTCTGTTTGACTTAGGAACTTATTTTCACTTGTAGAACAGAAGCCCAGTTCCACACTGGCAATGGCACTGAGGCAGTGAGTAGGTCTTAAAAAAAAAAAAAAAAAAAAAAACAAATCCTAAAAATCTTGCCCAGTTTTATATAACACATAATAGTAGTGGTTTAAAGCCTTCCTGAACTGATCAATTGGTCTACTTCACTAATTTATGGAAAGTTAAGCAATGATGTAAAAAATGACACTATTGAATTTTACCAGTCACAAGGACTGGTAAAAATTCTATTCTGCTAAAGCCATTATTAACTGCTCTTTCTACTATTATATTTTATTTTTTGTGTGTAAAATGTTTTGTAAAATGAAGAAGAGGAAAGAGGATACATTTCTGATATAGACACATATATGTAGCATTTTGTATACAAGCAGGGAAATATTTGCCCTAGCAGAATAAATTACAGTATTGTTTGATTGCTATAAGAATCAAGTAGGATATAGTAACAATTGTATACAGCCACCCAGGAAGCACAGACACAGAGCAAAGTAGAATTACCTGAAAACATTCAGGAGCTGTTGGTATCACAGCATACAAAACGCCATTTCAGTTAGTGCGCTACAGTCTACAGCATTAATTACCAAGCTCTTCTTGGGAAAAGTCTTGCAAGAATATAAATTGCATCTTTTTTTGCCTACCACAAGAAACAAATAACTCTTATCAAAGATCATTCATTCCTTGTCACATAGCTACAGTGACTGTGAATAAAAAATAGCAACCAAAATCAAACAATGGAAACCAAGAAAGAATAAATCAGATGTCATGAGCCTTTCCAAAGGAGCTTTCAGTCAAGTCTGGGATCACTCCTATTGTTTGTGCTAGGTCAAGAGCATCTAAGCTTGACGATATTTCAGCCAAGGCATCTGTAGGGGTTGTCCATCGTGGGCACACCAGTGTCCCTGGTCAGTCGCCGTCCCGCGGTGAAGCTCCAGCTGGGCTGGGCAGGCAGCACATGGGCAGCAGGGAGCCAGCACTGGGGCTGCCCACACAGGCAGGGGGTCAGTGGAAGGGATGAGAAAAGCCCTTTCTGGGGATCTGAAGCACTGCAACTGCATTTCTAAAATACTCCAAGCCACACAACTGCATTTTAGTAAAAATCACTTTGTATCCTTACACAAAAGCAAGCACAGCAATTTGCTACACCATTAAGTCCAACACTTTCCTCCTAACTTCAGAAAATATATGCTGACCTAAACTCAGACCTTTTTCTATTAAACTGCAGATATTTAATCTCAAAAGAGTTATGCAACCTCATTTTGTACCCCTGTTCAGGACCAACTGCTAGACTGACTCCTATATTACACAGGAACAAGATGTTCTGTCAGAACTATTAATACCAAATCTTTCAGGAAAAGGTGGACTATTTTGGCAGCAAATACTCATTTCCAGGGGAGAATAGTCCAAAAGGAAGTCAGAGATCCGGACTTCGAATGCAGAACAAGGAGCACTTGTAAACAGACGAGACATATTTCCACGCTAGTGAGGGTGAACCTGGGGCATTTTTTAAGCTTTTTCTTCCTTCATTCATGTATAATGTTATAAATTGCAGTCAGTTAATAGCTTAAACCAAACAACATAAGTCTTTTTTGAAAAATGTTCCTTCCTTAACAAGAGCTAGGTGTTTTATAAGCAAAGCGAGCGCTGTTACAGCAATCCGCAGGCACCAGGACTGCTTCTGCTTCTCCCAGGGAGCCAGGATGCTCCTGCCAACCCATGACTGGGGACTGGGCACCTGGCACTGCCTCTCCAGCAAACCCATGCTCACAGCATATCTTCACCAGTCACTGATACCCAAATCAGCAGTTTTCCAAGAGCTGAGATGGAGCTGGGATAAGGTGGTATATTGGAAACAGAGGCACTGGCTGAGGCAACATCACTACAAAGATTTTTCCAAGCATTTCAAGGCTCCACCATCTCAGCTGCAGGGTCAATCAAGTGGGCTCCTTCAGCTCTGGCACCAGCATCCACCTCAGCTATGTCAGGTCATTTCTTCTGGGCTGGGTGAAGTGTGGTGCCCCTCTTGATTGAAGGAAGTTCAAGCTGATGAAGTCTCCACATCCAACCCATAGGCTGATTTCTACTTCTTCAAGGGGAGAAGGCAGTAGGATGTCATATTTGAACACAACAGCAGACTCAACCAGAGCTTGGTTTGGGGCATGAGCTGTGAAAGAGCTCAGCCAGGCCCCCATACAACCAGCCCCTCGCTGTGTCCCTGGTCCCCAGCAGGTGCTCATCTCTCCATGGGGTATCTCAGCCTGTAAGCACATCACAGCTGGCACAGGGGTTGCAAAATGGTGAGGTATTCTAAACACAAAGGAAGGAAGATAATTTCTATTGATTCTTGTTCTCCAGCATCACTGAAGGAAGTATGTCCACCCACTTAAGGACCCAGCAAGTCCATGTTGCAGGTAACCACTGCTCATGCAGACGCAGCTGGTTGCTGGCTCAGACAAGTTCTCAAAGACAAAATAAACACAAGGATTCTCAGTTTTGCATATTGCATCACCAAGCCTCCATCCAAGAAAACCCATGTGAGTTAGTTCTGGAGATTTTTCAATGAACGAAAGTTTTTATGAACTAAACTGAGCAGGATTCACATAAACCAACCAGAAGCACTCAGCAGAGGACAAATATGGGTGACTGTGCCCATATCCTACCACTGGATTTGCAGCTCAGCATATTCTATCCCAGAAGCCCCATGTGAAGTCCCAATCCAAATTCTTGTGAATGCCACCAAAAAAAATCCAAGGAAGCCATCACTAAGGCAACATGAACATCCTCACTAACCCCAAATCATCACTTACATATCACAACAGTCAAGTACCCTCACCCCCACAACATATTTTCCTTCATTTCCACTGTACAGCCACCCACCAGAAATACAGTTAATTCAAAAGCTCTTAAGAGCACAGGGTCACAAAATAGTGAAGTCATTCTATAGTTTATATTGTCTTACCTTAAATTTGTACTACTGCCTTTAAAACCAGGACATTTTCTACTGATTAAAAATATCTCTATCTTGTGTAATTTCAATGAGGACTTGACCTTCCTTGAAGAGAAGCTGAAGGATTTTTTTTGCTTTTTCTTTTAATTTAATAAAAACCATCCGACTGGAACAAATGATTTTTATTTTAACAAGACACTGGAAATGTAGCATGATCTCATGTTGCCCCTGTTACACATTTTGATTTCCTTATCAAACTATTGATGCAATATGATCATCTGGAGTCTATGAAACATGGAGATGTTTGAATTCCCATGGATGTTTGAATTTCCCATGCTGCAGCCCTGACAGGCAGCACAGGCATGCCTGCTGCCCCACAGTCCTGCCAGGAATCCTGCTATAAGTAATGTACCAGTGGCCAGTGGTACCACTCTGGTTTCACTTTACTTCTGGACAGTACAATGGAGCTGTATTTCTATCAGGTCCTGGATGCTTTGGTAATGTCATCAATATTAATATATCATAAGCCACAGTGATAGGAAAGAGAAAAGGGGAAAGAAGGAATGCAAGAAGGCAATTTGTGAAACTTAAGGAACTTCATAGCTGGAAACATAATATCACAGGGAAATGCAGTCACAAACCCCCTGCTTCTACTATGTCCTACACAGCTCATTCCATGGAGTAGAATGTTCTCACAGAGAAACATACAATTTAATAACAAAAAAACTTAAAAGGTTATGAAAGATACCTGGCACAGTAAAAAAATAGTCTTTCACATCACTTCCTTCCTTACTTATGGGGCAGCACACAGCCTCCACCTGTATCTCTGAGGCTTCATCATCTCCCACAAGCCTCCTGTAAGAGGCAGGCACAGCACAGCCCTCTCCTGCCCCTCTCCAGTGCAGGTTGTGGAGTCCAGCTGGGGACAAAGTCTCAGCAGAAGAGAAATTCAGAGAGAAGAAAGTTGTTACTTCTCCTTTCCCAGGAAGAAAGTCACAACCCAGACCCACAGACTGCCAGGTCTGCTGGATTTGTTATGCAGATCAGGGACAGTTTGGTTTTCTTCTTGACAAAGCAAGTCCCATCAGCCAACTTTTCAGCAGAACAGGTAAATTGGAAATGTGTGACAAGGAGGCCTGCAATGGGGAAACAGAAGTTGGGAACACGTACGGTTATTTTCTACCTGATGATATTTTCATATCATCCAGTAGATACCACAGGTATAAATTGAATTAGGGCTTTACAAACAATGAAGAGACCCTGCTTACTAGAGCTGATTTGAGTACAGCACATTTTTAGTGCTCCCATTTCCAGCTGATACCCTGCACAGTGCTGTGCCCAGCGCATTTCCAGGACACCACAGGGAGATTGGACACAAACATACATGCTCCTCCAGCAGCACATCTCAGCATCTTTCCACCAGTGGGAAATTTTACATATGCATTAGACCTGAAAAGCATTAATTCCAGTGCATGAACACTACAGGCTTTGAAAAAAATGAATCTTCTCAAGTCTCACTATTTAGCAAATGCTTCTCACTAGTTAGCTATCTCTTCACTAGACAAAAGCTCTCTTCATGCTGTTGACAATAACAATATTTAGTGAAAGGGAAGAGAGTTGTAACTAATCAAACCTCGTTCCATAGGTGGGTGTAAAAGCAATTTGTTTAATTCATTTTGGAGGTCACTGAACCACAGCATTAAAGCTTATTTTGCAATGTTTATATAATTGTGTTGTTTGAAAACTCCTTCTCCTTTTAATTTATCAAGATTTGATTTCGCTGTTTACACTCCTGACTGGCATGCTGCTGTGGGAGTCTGGCAGCAGCACTGGTGTGTCAGCAGCATGCTGGGGCCAGGCAGGGCAGCGCATTGCCAAGCACTTTCCAGCAGGGTGCACAACAAGGACCTGCTCCCTGAATCCCTCCAGGACTACTGAGGAGGGTCTCTCAATAGGAAAAGGGAAAACACATGCCAAGGAACTTGCAGGGACAGTGTCCATCTCCATCTGCTATTTTTCTCAGCAATGGCCAAGGTGGGACCTCCCCAGACTCGCGACATGCCCAACAAACATTGCTCCGGTACTTGGGAAGCTCTTCCATTTCTGTCTCCTTAGCATTAAAGTGCCTGTCCCATCCCCCAGCCTTGCCTCCCAGCAGTTAAAACCCACACCAGCTCTCCTCTCCTACCTGTGCTAGCTCTCTGACTTAGCAGCACCCATCCATTGCTTCATCTCCTTGTCCCACTCTCCCTCCTGCTCCTCATCCTCTTCTTTGCCTCTCCAAGCTCATTTCCTCTGCCAGTTTTCTGTAGCCAGTATCATTCTCTAGCCCCCTGAACATCCCTGCAATGTCTGCCTTCTCAACATTCTCATGGTCTGGTCTCTCCACTCTGCAGCCACAAGAGAGAAATCAGGGGCACCAAGGGTGACAGTCATGGCTGGGGACAGATTCAGCAACTGAGAGCAGGTGAGTGGGAGAGGAGAGGGCAGGGATGATTTATTTGGGAATAAAATATCTGGAATCAGCAGCAGCCACAGAAGTTGCTATTGAGGAGGAAACTGCCAACCTCCCACACCTACACCTTGTGCTGCTATGTTGAGGCAAAGCCTAAGGGACCACAGCCCTGGACTCACCAATGAAGCAAGGCAGGTGAAAGGCATGCAGATGGTGACACTGATGTGCCTTGTACATGTTTTGAATTAGGAAATGTATTCTCTTGCTTCTCCCGTTGTGCCTCTCTCCCTTGCCAACAGCAGTCAGCACCTAAAACCTCCTCACAGGGACTGGATAAGTGCCCACACTTCACATCATTCCTCACGCTGCTGCGTGGATGGTGTTCACATATGGCTGCGGATTTCCATTCATTACAACAACAAGGAAAGCTAGAGATGGATTTCACACTGGGGAGGGGTAGGAAAAGGCACATAATAGGTTCACGAAGCATGTGCTGCAGTGCCACATGAAGTCACAAGCCCAGTACCAGATGTCTAGAGAAAATGCAGGCACTGAAATCACGAAGCAGTATAGCTTGGAGGACAAGCTTCCACCCACTCACAGCAGTCTGTGTTAGGAATGAGTGCTTGGATTTCTGCCACCTTTACCCTTACTTTTCATTTTAATTTTGACCTTTCGCAATTCATTCTTCAAATAAATTCGTTTGTGCAATTCGTTTGGGGATTGTGCAATATGATGTCATGGTTTACCTGTGGCTAGGGACACACAGTCTGGGTGGCAGAAGACATGCCAGAACACACTGGCTCACCCACTGAGCAGTTCTCATTCATGTAGTACACAAGGTTTTCCTGCTCCAGGGCAAGCTGTTTTCCCCTTGGCTGGGAAAAGCCAGCCAGCCAAAGGACATTGGTATCACAGCCTTCACCTTTCAGGCAACACACCCAATAAATATGAAGCAGCACTGCAACATTTCTTATTACACCTTTTGACTGTGCTTTGGACATATCACAACAGAAAATCAGGAAAAGCGGTGGTGCACTGGAATGAAACCTGTGACCACACAGGGCTTTAAAAACAAAAGTACCTGGGCTTATACACACACAGAATTTCTCACTTAACACCCAGCCTTCTACAGCTGTGCCTTTGTGCCTCCTATGTTGTGCCTTTGGCACAATGAGTTTGTGCAGGGCCCACAGTGAAGTCTGGCCCATCTTCACCATCTATGCTCTGGGATGGGAAAGGCAAGGAATTACTGCCCAGCGCAACAAGTGACATGTTGCAGTTTGTTTTTCTGTCTGCTGGCAGAGAGGAAACATGCAACAAGCACCCTCTTCCTTCCACTCTAGCCAGGGATCTGGGACTAACCTGCCCTTGAGCATGAGGATAAAGCCAATGGTCAAAGGGAAGCGTTTAGTCTTTCTACAGAAACCAGCCCTTTTGGGGCCACTCCTGACTCCCAGAATCACTGATGCTGCCAGGCACCTCTGGAGATCTAAACTCCATCCCTCTGCTCAAGCAAAGTCCATGTTGCATGTTGCTCAGGACCATGTCAAGCTGGGTTTTGTTTTTTCTAGGGATGGAGACTCCACAACCTCCCTGGGCAGCCTGTGCCAGTGCTTGATCACCCTCACAGCCAAAATCCCCCACTAGCTTGTCTGTACCTCCCAAGTGTGAGGTGTAGGAACAAATGGTTCCTCTAGAAGCCCACTGATGTGATGGTTTATCCAATTCATAAAATGTCAATTCTTTAATCAATCAGAACTAAAAATTTCCACATTTCCTTCAAATCAGGAATTCTGAGAAAGACCTCACAAGCTATCTGGGAGGCAGCCTGTGCAGCAAGCAGCTGTGGTGTGACAGCCTGAGCAGAGGAGTTGCCCGAGACATGCAGGTGTTGGAAGCATACCCTAGCACGTTCAGTCTCAAAGAAAACCCATGTTAGGAAGCCTGGAAGTCCTGTAAGAGAGGCTCAGTAGCTCTCAAGTGTTTAGGAGACCATCCAAAGAGGCAGAGGCCATGCCTAGCTAGAGACAGGACTCCAGGTTTCCTCTCCCAGAGCTGCAGATCACAGAAGCAATGATGTTTATCACCTTAGGGCAGGCTATATGCCCTAGTGCCTCAGGAGCCTGCTTGAGGACTGCCGGACCTCATTGCAAGGAACCTGGAAGCCCTGGGAGGGGCATGTAGGTGTGAGTGCATGCCCATCGTTCTCATTCCTGGGCATGGAGCCTGGAAACATGGCTGACTGCCAGGGGAGGCAGACCAGGAAGGATGCACTGACTTCCCAAGCTGCTTATCCTGATTTAGGTGAAGGTCTCTCAGACCTTGTCTGAATGTTATCTGATGTTTATCAAATCAAAGGTGTTGTGAATGAAAGAATTCACATTCAGACAGCCAGCAGTTTCCAAACATCTGATACCTGAGGTAGGGTCCATTCACCTGAGCTGGCACAAAAGGCCTGTCATAGCTCTGCAGAGAAAAAGCACTTGTTTCCATATGAGATATATATATATATATGTATGTATTAGTCCAAAATCACATTGGATTTTTGTCAGCATTACTTTGCAGACTCCTGTTGCCCCTGCAAGGAGGTGTTTGGTAGATGACTCATTTCTAAGTTTCCTCCCTCTCCCAGAATAAGCATTTCAAACTGCTTTGCCCAGGTGTCAGTTTACTGTTTTCAGGCATAAATCCTATTTAAATTTTGGCCCACCTTTTCATCTTTTTATTATTCTATCAGTAGGGGAATGTAATATCTACTGATTATAATGTGGAAATTTGACTTTATAATCCTTTAAATGTTTGGTTTTAATTATGATTAAAGATGCAGAGAAAGATGAAACTCCAGTCCCTTTGGCCATTGCTTGTGGCTTGATTCATTGCTGTTAATCACTACACATTGTTTACAAATTCTCAGCCAATTTTCAATCAACAACAAACTGAAAATTGCTCATATAAAAGTCAGTCTTAAATACTTCTGCAAGTAGTAATTCAGAGATTTCCTCGGATGCCCAGCCAAGCTCAGCTCTTACATAACCCAGCTGAAGCTGGTGGATTTGTCCTAAGGATGAATTTGAACAAGTGAGTCAAATTCCAGAGACTCTGACAAATCCCCACATCTGGCATTGCTGGGCACAGGATGGGCTGCCAAGCCTTGGCAGCATGCACACATGTGCGGGCAGCTGCTTGTGCTGCCTGTGGCTAGTTAGAGAGGCTGCTGCCACTGCTTGCTGCACCAGACTGAACACTCTTCTTCTTTTGGTCATTCTCCATCCATTTGTGATGCTGCAGGTGCTGCTGCCCTGTGACCTTGCAGAGCCCGTGAAATGGTTGTGCTGCTCACAGCACGGGAGAGGAGGACAACACATGCTTCCCTGTATGCCCAGAGTACTGGCTGTCTTTGCTACTCTGTCAAAAAAAACCCCAAACCAGGTTATCTGTCTCTGGTAAAATCTGCTCTGATAAACTAGTCTGGACTTTGTTGCTGCTCACAATGTTTCTCCCTGCTCTCCACATTGCCCATCCCAATGTTTGACTTGCAATGGAGGGTAGAGCTACCATATCAACAAGACTTTTCAAAATCATTCTTAAAATGATCTTTGCTTAAAAGATCAACGTATTGCAGACTAGTTAGAGCACATAGAAATATTTCAGCTGTAAATAGAATTAAAGGTAGGAGAGAAAAAAGTAAAGAATCACTCACCCCAAAAGATTGAGTGTCAGAATATTTCATTTCTAGGACGCAATGTCTCATTTTATTAATTTCAAAGCCAACTTGACTTAGTTCAGAATGGTGATTTCCACTTAAAAATTTACTTCTATATTATTGCAAGGGAGTAAGTTATTTGAAGTGGAAACACTTTAATTTTGGATTGAGTTCTGTAGTTCATATCAGCCCAAAGTGGTCTCTTTCATCTGCTGTAAAATAGGGAGAGGAAAAAAAAATCTTGAAATTGGAAAGGAACTACATTTTCCAAGTGGTGTTTTTTGGGTTTTGTTGGGCTGGGGGGGAAGGCAGCATGTCCAAAGCAATAAATCCATTATTCACCAAAATGCTCCAGTCCTGAAACACCTTGTGCTTCTTTTTTTTCAAGGAGAGCCTTCATGCTGCCTGAAGACAGACTGTTTATTTTTCTCTCACCCTTTTGCAAAGACTGATCCTCTCAGCCCAGTTGCATCAATAACTCCAGTTGCAGCAGCTATACCAGCACCTGACAACACAACCACTGAACAGGCAGCCCAGCATGGCAACCAGGCTTGTGGTTCATCTCCTCCAGAATCATGTGTACGGGGTCAGACTGTCACACTGGTCTTGGATCCAACCACGAATTACTCACTGCTTCTGCTTGAGGAATACACAGGTGGGGACAGATCAGACCCACCTGGACCTGCCCTCCAAGTGCAGTCCCTCACCACCTCGGTGGTCTGGGAGCTTCAGGCAAATCCTCCAAGAAGTCACTGCCTTCTTCCTTGACAGTTTATTTCCACTTTCCTGCTCATGATTTTCCCTCCTTTCCTTCTCCCTCTCAATCCAGATCGCTCCCTCCTACAAAATCCATCCACCTCCAGACCCATACCTGATCCCTTCCTTCCAACAGGGCACACACCAGCTGACTCTCCCCCAAGCTCAGATTTTATTTTAGTTTCAGTTTTTTTCAGTTAGACAACTGTTCTCCCAGAGGGGAGAGGGAGAAGGAAAGGATGGCCAGCTTTCACCCAAGCGGAACGTGAGAGGTTTTTTTAATGGGTGCAAGAGTGTGGTGCAGGTTTCAGCTTTTGCATAAGCAAACCCAGCAACATGTCAGGGCTCTGTGGCCACATCCAGTCCCCAGATGGGGTTTGGCTGCCCATACTCAGGGGGACCTCTGATGTGGTGCAGCTGTGACCTGGGATCAGCCTTGGAGCTGCATGAGAAGGGGCTGTGATGAGCCCTCTGGGGGCCTTCACCCACTCACCTGGGAGCTGCTTTTCAGCTCATGCACTCAGCCTTGGTCCCTGCCTGAGCCATGCCACTGCCCGTCCAGGTCCCTTGCTGACCCAGGTCTGTAGGCTCAGCATATCATCTGCTTTAGGCCCAACCAAGCCCTCAGCCCTGTCTGTGCCCAGGCAAACCTCTACAAAATCCTAGAATTCCTACACCAGTCAAACCAAATTAAGACTCATATAAAAGTCTCCATGGTAACTATATATAAAACAATTAAAATCATAAAATCATTTAGGTTGGAAAGTGCCTGTGAAATCACCAGTTCAAACACTGCCAAGTCCACCACTATACCACGTCCCTAAGTACCACATCGACATGTCTTTTAAACACCTCCAGGGATGGTGACTCAGTCACTTCTCTGGGCAGCCTGTTCCAGTGATTGATAGCCCCTTCAGTGAAGAAATTTCTCCTAATATCCAGTCTAAACCTCCCCTGGGACAACTTGAGGATGTTTCCTCTTGTCCTATCACTTGTTAATTGGGAAAAGAGGCCCAGACCCACCTCACGACATCCTCCTTTCCTGTAGCGGTAGAGAGTGATAAGGTCTCCCCTGGGCCTCCTTTTCTCAGACTGAACACCCCCAGTTCCCTCAGCCACTCCTCATAAGACATTCTCCAGACCCTGCACCAGCTTCGTTGCCCTTCTCTGGACACGCTTGAGTCATTCAATGTCCTTTTTGTAGTGAGGGGCCCAAAACTGAACACAGGAATCGAGGTGCAGCCTCACCAGTGCCGAGTACAGGGGTCAGATATCTTCCCTAGTCCTCCTGGCCACACTGTTTCTGATACAAGACAGGATGCCATTGACCTTCTTGGCCACCTGGGCACACTGCTGGCTCCTGTTCAGCTGGCTGTCAGCCACACCCTCAGGTCCTTTTCTGCCAGGCAGATTTCCAGCCACTCTTCCCCAAGCTTGTAGCATTGCATGGCCTAACTATTAGAGATACCTCTAGCTATGCAGAGATACCTCTTCTATATCTAGAAGCAGCAGCTTGCTTCACCCAGGTTTGTTTAATCCAATCACTAGCATATTAATAATAAATGAAAGAAAATATTCACTGGAAAGGTGGTAGATACAAACATCCTTCAGGAAAAAATAGCATGTGGGGAGAAATCACAGCACTGGCATGTGTTCTTTTATAAAAATATACAAGCTTGGAGCAAGCCTTAGCCCTAGGTATTTTCTGAAAATGATGGACTCATTACATATCATTACACAACTCACAATGAGAAGAAAAGTACTTCCAAAGTCTAATTCCTTCCTTGCATAAGTGACCCATTTCAATCAGTTTATTTACTTGTTGAAAAAGTACCTGTCATCTTAGCACATTTCCTATTGCCCTTTTCTTAGAGGAAGCTAAGGATCATGCATGTTTTTTCTAAATTAACATGCCGTAATCTGCTAGGTTTTTAAAAATGCATATGCTACATTAGGCCTTATTAGATAAGAAATCTGTCTTCCTCCCACCATGTTCATCCTGCCAATGAACATCAAGGGACTGCAGCATCCCTGACACTCCATGGTAAATCAGGGTTAGACGTAAGGAATGCAGTATTCCACTGAAACTGCACTGGGAAGTTTACTCCAGGAGCATCACATCGCTTAGATCAGACACAGCCTAGGATACCAGGATATAATGTCCTGGTTAAAGGCAATTTGAGACCTCAGTATTGATTTCTGTTTAATAGCATCCAATAATAAAGCTCATGAGAGAGAAACTATATGTAAGAAGAGATAAATAACTTTTCTGTAGACCACAGGAATTGGTTTGACTAGACAAAGAAATTACTTCCTATGTTTTGTTTGGCAGAATATTTTACAATACTTGCAATGAACAGCAAATAACTCCATTGTTACCACTCTCGTTGTTTATAAGACACTTTCCTAAATATTTGGAGGCAGAGAACAAACTTTAATGAATAGAACTCCACTAGAAACCTGAAGCAGATTGTGGTACTGGGGAGGCATATGAAGTGTGAAGAAGTTAAGATTATTTCTGGTGAGTTTGGTGCTTTGGTGGTGGTTTGGTGTTTTTTTTAATCAACTGGCTGCAATTCTGGGAATAAATCTTAAAAGATTGATATTAACCTTCAGGGCTGTGAAACCCATCCACAGTCACTGACTTCAGCTAGATTTCAGTTCAACATTTGCTCCAGATTTCATGGCTATTCTTGATACTACAAATCACAGGCACGGAGGATCAGCATTTCTGAAAAGTTAGATCATGTCATCTGACATCTAGCAACTGGAATTCAGGGATAATTTTGAAAAGCCAACCCTAGTCAACCTGCAAGAGGTTTTGCAAAAATGCAGCAGGAGGAGCTGGGGGGCCCTGGTTGGCAGGCAATGCTCACAGGCCCTTCTCCATGGCCCAGAGTAGGAAAATACACAAGTACTTGATGGGAATGTGACTGCATGGGATCTCCCACACGAATGTGTGCTTCCGCTTACCCACGAAGGCCTTTTAAAAATCATTCTTCTGACCATAGCAAAGAAATGGGAGCATGCACTAAAGTTGTTACTAATGCCTATTGGTACATTTGTACTTGAAAAATACCTTGTTTACATTATAAAGACCATTCCCTTAATGAAGTACTTTCTTAATATATCTCCTTTTACTGACATTTTACTTTAAGCTCTGTCATGTCCTACTTTAATTACTTTCTCTTAAGGAGCTTTGCTTGCACAAATTATATTGGAGTCCTTGACTGCAATATTGGTGAACTCAAAGTCTGGTTCATACCTACACTTTCTTTGGGTATTGAAGCAGCATGTTAACATCATTGCAGTTTGCAGCAACAGACATATGCCATCACCTCTACAATGCTAGAACTATTTTTCTATCCCTTCTTATCTCAGCATCTCCCATTCCGTTCACCCCTGCCCTCCCCTATGCCCAACTGCTCAGCTGCTCTTCTGCTAAAGCACCTCTCTACAGATCTCTTTTCATGGAAGTAATTATTCCTGGCAGCATCTTAAAGGTCTATTTCTAAGTCAGGAACCTTCATGGGGTGTGGTGTAAGGTGTAGGGAGAAAAAGCTGGGCAGAAAGCAGCAAGATAAATAATCTTTAATTACTTCACTGCTGTCTTAACTATGAGCTGTCTGCTGCAGTGGTATGCACTCTCATTTCTGAAAACTCAGTTAAGTGTGTGCCTGTGGAACCTAATCTGTGTCTGTTCTCTATCAGATCCCTCAGTGTGGGAATTAATGACAGATCATATGAGAGGAACCACACAAAACTGAGACTCTGTGGGGATATGATACTAAACTGTATCAAAACTGTGAGGCACTGCTACTCCTGCAGTATCAGTGCCTTCAGCCCAATGCCTGCTAGTCTGCAGCACCATCTCCCCACATTTTTTTATGCTGCCCCAATGAGCACAGTCTCATTTGGGGGGGCACTGGGGAAGGAGAACACCTGAAGAGGACCCCTTGCTCTCCTGGCTCTGTAATAGAAAATCATGTGCCCCCCAACAGTGTGCTGGGGCAAAGCAAAAACTGCTTGGCAGGAAGGACCAGTGGGTTGGAAGGTCCTGGGAGAACAGCAATGAGGTATGCTGTAGCCGGTGGTCCTGCAGCCTGTGAATAAGGGTTGATGGAGAGAGGCAGTCCCAGCATCTCCAAAACCATCTTGGCATTGCATCTTCCATCAAAGGTAGGCAGAAGCATGTAATAATAAGAAACAGACTGACAGGGTGGAGAGAGGGGAGAAAAGAAAAATCCCTGACACTTTTCCACACACACCTACTACCCTATTGAACCTCCTTATCTTTAGATTAGCTTTCATCTAATTGAGGAACTTGTTGGTATGAGTACCTTTCTCTTTCCCTTCCATTCCTTTTTTCTCTTTCTCCTCACACCACTAAGGGCCTGAACCTTTCTAACTCTTGTGTGTACAAATCCCACAACTGAGCACAACCAGTGGACTCCCCACAGCTGAGGAACTCTAGCTGTTGCATCTTTTCACAAAGGTGTCCTTCCTGGCATGCATTTCATGTACATGACATCTCACTGTTGTGTAACTACCACTTCAATAGCTATTTAAAAAGAAAAAGGGAAAAGGCTGCAATTACCAAGGGAGGTACTATCAACAAAGGATCACTGATAACAGAGAAGAGTGGGTGTATCAGACTCAAATTATGACCTCCAATACACTGGAGATATTATTTTTTTTTCTGTTTGATCTAGTTCAACAAGTTAAATTGTTTCAATGCAGAACAAACTATTCTTCTGAACTATATGATCCTCTCTGTAAAAAAAAAAGATCATAATCAAAGTGTTCACTGATCTGGCAAAAGCATTTTTAAAAAATAAATAAAACTAGCAGTTCAGCAGAGAATTGTTTATTATCACTAGCATTCACCCTTCTAGTGGTGTTACCACCAAGTGCAAATACAAGTAGGTATATAAGAGGAAACTGGCTCTCATTTTATGATGGTGAAGTTTTTTTGGTGATGCACAAAATGCTCAGGCTTCTGTTTCACCAGTTATAATGCCACAAAGCTGTAATTAATATATTCCAGCTGTATATCTCTAAAGGCAAAACTAAGGCAGAGAAATGTATTTAACACACAGAATCTGGACAGAGCACTTTTGTTCTTATCAGTAGTTAACTACTTGTAAATTAAACCCTTAAAAGAACTGCCAGTCCATTCTACAATGGCCATGTTCTGTTTCTTTTTAAATAATTGAAAGGCAACATTCTCCTTAAAAGACATTTTTTTTAGAATTAAAAAGCAAAAATCTAATTTCTTAGCTGTCTTGACACGGTGATGACAGCTCCATAAACCTGTGTAATTATAGAAAATTGAGTTCTGGTGTTTGATCCTGAACATACCATTGCGAAGAAATACTAGTGAACAATTTTTAAAAGCTTACTTGCATCTACCATGTATGAATGGCTGGTGGACATATATTTATCATGCTGTTACTTCACAAGCCACCAAAGATCAAATCCAAGGATATTCCCTGGGGCTGTCGTTCAGACGGGTAGTCCAGACCACCCCCTTGTTGAACGAGCATTCGGACTGCACACACACGCATATGCCATTGCACGTGAAAACCCTCCCTGGCAAATCTGTTTATAGTCCATGTTCTTCCATGGACACCAGCAAACAGGTCTGTGCTGCAGTACCTAGTATAATGGCTGGAGAAGTACCGATCTGTTTGGGTACATAATGCAGTCTGATGCATCCCAGTAAATACTGTGAGTTGCTCTCCAATCTGGGCAAACCTCTGTTTTGATCAAAATGAAATTCATATGAATAATTTTTCTGCTTTAGCGATGTATAAAATGATAGCCTTTTTTCCCCATAGTGTTTAAGAAAATCTAATTTCTTCTTACACAAGAAATCAGGGAGTTAATTGAACCCATTCTTCACTCTAGAGCGAAAGCTATAACAGACCTTAATGTTAAATAAATGTACTGAGAATTGCCAATCTTTGATTTTGGACAGCTTTCCTCTTGTAATTGAATTGTGTCCTAACGTAATCAGGTTACTTTTTGCCTCTTACTGAGATTTTAAGGGCAACACCCTACAGTAGAAGGGTTGCAGTGCTGGATCCATTTCACTCACAAAATTAGGCAAAATCCTGTTTTGGCTGACAGTGATGGGGTGCCTAACCTTCCTCCTCCTTCTCCGCATTACAAGAGCAGTGCCAGAGCCATGCCAGCACTGCCTGCAGCTGCCTGGTGCCAGCGGGCAGCACCGCTGAGGTCAGTGTTATTTCTGGGGTCCATCCTCAGAGGCTGGAGAAACATCAGTTCCACCCACTTCCCCTTCAGATGCGTCTTCCGAAGAGTAAGTGCACAGCCTGCAGAGTTGAGATGGAGTAAAGGAGAGCCACTGCAGTACCAAAATATTACAGACTGATCTGCTAAGTGGACGTGAAAGATCCCTCCCAGGACATTTAGATCTTCAGAGACTGCCCTAAAATGAACTTGAGAGCACTTTCCACAGTACTTTAATACTAAAAGGATTTATACATATTTTTTAAAATATCCTCCCACATGAAAAATCCCCAGTGCTCTAGCAATTGCATGTCAAGGAACCATCCTCCAGCTCCTAGGTCTTAGCCTAATCACTGGGAAAGGAGTTTTGTAATAATCCAGAGTCAATAATCCCAGCACAAAATGGGATTGTTTTGCTTTTTTCCATAGGAACAACAAGGAGAGAAAGAAGAAGTATTTGAGGAGTAGAGGAGGAATAGTAGAAAGCAAAAACAGATGCCATTTTAAGCAGAATTCAAAGGAATGAACAACAATAAACACTAAGTAGATTACCTGAGTTGGTGGAGGTAGATGAAGTATGTTCATTGGAACACAGAAAATGGAATATGCCATCGTACGAACGCTTTTTCCTCAGGTGCTAAAAATAGCAAATGTAAATACAGTCTCTTCGTGGCAACAGAAACTGTATACACTCAGCATTTCTGACAATTCAACAGACATACAGAATCCTGAACCAGCACAGATCTTTTTCATTATACTTTTTCATTCCATCTGCACTTTCTTCCCCCACCTCAGATATTTGGTGAGATATTGTGTGGCACAGAAAATAGCCTAAACTTCCCCCTAGCAGAGACCAGGCTTTCTGAATGAACCACTCCTTTGGCCCCATCTCACGGTCCCCATCCCCAGTGCTGACAGTTCCTGCACTGCTACCATGGTTTGCAAATGCAGGTGGGGGCTTCCAGGGGGCTATAGCCATTTCATATTAAATCCTGAAGGTGCCTACAGAGCATCCCTCAAGCCCTACAAATATAACCACACTTCTACAGATCGCAATGGCTTCTAAATTATTCAGTGGGCTCCCAGGGTAAATGCCTCCACTCTGAGTTGCGAGCACTGCCACACACCATGCTGTGTTTATAGCCGTGCTGGGGCGAGAGAGGAGGCCCCTCATCAACAGTGCCCTGACACACACCTTTCCTCCAAAACACCACTGATCAAGCAAGGATATACTCATATTTTAGCTAAAAGATACATGAATCCTTTGCTGCACTGGTTATGGTTATTCCTGTTTCTCAGTGTTCTGGTTCTGGCTGGGATAGAGCTCATTTTTCTTCTTAGTAGCTAGAATAGTGCCATGTTTTGGCTTCACCATGAGTTTCACCACATTCAGCTTCCTTGTGTCAGCCACTGCCTACTACTGCAAACTACTGCCTACTACTGCAAACACTGTCCTTGTGTCTGTCACAGCCAGTCCAGGCTTGGGACTGAACGTACCACTTGTCTACAGAGACAGTTCACATGAATCCTGTTTTTAAAAGGCAGCGGGGATTCCAGAGAAACCAACAAGAGCTCTGCTTCAACACAGAATTCCTGTTTTAATAGAGATTGAACAAAACTTTCAGGGGCCAGTAGCAGATGCAACAGTAAAAAAATCTACCTTTGTCAAGAAAGAAAAGGTCACCATCCCAGACCTGCACCTCTGGAAGAAGTGCCAGACAGAGACTGACTGCCATACCATTGTGATAAGCCCCAGTGTCTCCTTCAAAACTCTGTTTTACGTGAATAGGTAAAAGAAATACAGTATACTTAAGCAGGAAGAGGTAGGGCAAAGAAAAGCAAACTGGTAAAATAAGATTTTAAAGAAGGTGGCAGTTTCTGCTGTCAGTTTAAAGCTTTCCTGTAAGACTGTTCACCCACCTTATGTAAAAGGCATCTGTAAAGAGTTCAAAAGTTTCCACAAAGATGCCTACAAATCTAATTCTTGCCTAGATGCAGAAGCAGTTTAAAGCTTCTTTCAGCCTGTTCATTTCCCTGAACTAGATCCAGATTAAAAGCAATCCCTCCAAAGAAAAAGAAAACCCAAGCACCCCTTAAATCTATTCCCTCTGATAAATCTCCATATCTGTACCAGGTGTCCTCAGTTTCTATAATCCCAGTACTTCAGCCTGCCATTCAATATTTTTTTTTAATGGTAACTTCCTAAGAGATTAAATGAAGATTTATCCTTTGGCCTGTATTCCTCTGCAGAAATTATAAATTTTCTGATGCTCTCTTGAGGGTGAACAGAGGTCAAAGCAATCGTAACTGATCTGGTGCACATTTAATTCATACAAAGACTCTTCTCTAATATTTGCTAACTGTACACACTGATACCCTGTGTAAGTCACCAGAAGAAAAGCTACCTAATACTTTAAATCTGTTGAACCAGGCAGGCTTGTCTCCCTGCACAAGATGGTTTCCAGTGCTATGTAGTGCAGCAGTTGCCAGTGACCAGAAGCACACCACACCTCACCTGCCCAGGGACCATCCAGGCAGAGCTGCTGCCTTTGCTCTTGCTTAGCACCTACAAGTAATCTATCTCGCTGTAAAAGCTCCTCAGCTCATTCTACAGAAGCATTGTTACCTAGTCTGTTGTCTAATCTTCAAAAAAAAATAGCCATTATGGTAAATAACTTGGAACAGATTTTTAACTGCAAACAACATTGTAGAAATTAAACAATTTACACCTCTTTAAAAATTCCTGATTCTCCCATGGTAAATATCCTTATATTTATTATTCTTATATTTGAATGTGATACTTGATTCTTCAAAATTGCCTGGACAAAACCGATGTCAGAACAATTCAGCTCAATGCTCTTTTCTCACAAATAAATAATATTTAGATATTTGCCACTTCATTTACCCAGTGGATCCAGGGGACTGTAAACAACAAATTGTTTTAGAACACTGCACAATTGCAATTATTTTGTCTCATCAGTCCTCATACCAATTAAATTGTCCTTATCCCGAGCAGCATGCTTTAAAAACTTGCTGTATACTCAAAAATATAGAGATTTTTTTAATTAGCCATGACATACCCAGCGGTGTCTGTCTGCTGGCGTGGAGGAAGCTGCCTAGCAACAATGCAAAAAAATCCTCCAATAACCCCCAGTGGATCACAAAGTCTGTTAAGAATGTTAATCTCTCTCATAGAAATGTGGAGATGGTTTCAATTAAGGACAGCAATTCTCAACTTGTTATTTATACACAGTGAACTAAAATAACATTCATAAAGTATAAATACAGTGTGAAAAGGCCATGAATAATTACTTAAAGCTTAAATTTGCACTTTAAAGCTTAATTTTATTAAGCTTTAATTTTAATTTTATATTTTATATTAATATAAAGCTTAATTAAATTTGCACTTAAAGCTTAAATTTGCCATTCACATCCGTAAGCCTTTTGTTTTGCTTAATGGCAAAAACATTTCAGGTAGGTCAGACCTACACTGGAGTTTATACAAGGTGGAAATCTCAGCAAATAGGGCTGTAACAGACTCACAGAGTCATTTACTCCATCCCTAAGCACAAGTCAGTATAAATTATATATAAACCATTCCTGATCAATAACACATTATCTGTTTCCCCAAACCTCCAAACCCGAAGAGACAACCTCCCTTGGCACTCTGCCCTGTTGCCCGGCTCTGCCAAACATTAGAAAATGTTGGGGAATCTCTATCCTAAATCTGCCTTGCTCCGATCCTGCTTGCTGGAGCAGACATGAAGAACAATACACACCTTTTTAGCAATTTCTGACATACTTGAAAATGGCTATCATGTGTCAGACTTCTGTTGAGTAAATAACTCCAAATTTTCTCAGTCTTTCCTTATATAGCTCATACTTCTTTACTGAATTGCTTCCTATTTATTTCAGATTATTTCTTCAACTTCTTACACTCCGTCTTGCCTTGCACCCTTCCAAGTCAGCAGTGACAGCTCTAGGTCTGTGGCAGTCACCTCTCCAGGCATTGCATGACCCAGATGACCTTTCTCTTTCCTTTTCTTTCCTCTCCTCCTCTGGGTTTACCTCCCTTTTGTTGCTGATGCTGTTCATGTCACTGACGAACTCTGACCTCTGGCCTTTCTACAGAAAACTTCATCAGAAGAAATCCAGGAGCTAGCAAAGGCCAGAGGTGCACATGTGGAGTTGACCCTCTCCTTGTGCCAAGACCCCATTTCACCCCAACAAAGGGCAAATGTGGGTCTGGACACAACAAGCCCCTGGGCAGGCTCTCGCCGCCAGCCCTGAAGCCCTACCTCATCAGGCAATGAAATGTGCCAAAAGCAAGAGCATTATGGCTGGCTTTACATCTGCTCCAGCCAGTTTATCCTCCAGATAACAGGCCCTGCTTCTTTGCAGTTGGACCCCTGGGGTCCGGATGGGACACATCTCTCCCACCTCAGCCCAACTCAAAGCACCAGGAGACCACGATGGCTCTCAGCTGCCCGCAGCAGTGATGGCTGCAGGCCAGAGCACCCAGATGTCCTACAACTTGGACAATGTTGATCATAAGGCAAAATGCACCATCTCTCAAATTACTTTTGTTTTCCCCAAAGCACCAACTCATTAAAGAATCACAACTGAATGCCTTTAGGGATTGCATCCTGACAAAACGAAGTCTCTAGTCCCTTCTCAGGAACAATGAATGACCTTTTTTTGATGAAACAATAAAAGGACTCAAAGTCAACCAGTAGATTAGCATAAATGTTTATCCTGACCTGACAGAGCTGCAAGCAATGAGGAAAAGAGTCCAAGAAAGGAATAAATAATAGATAACCTCAGTACCTGGGGTCAAAACACTGGAAAAATATTCCCTGCACTACACAAGCTGTGAAACCCAGCCTTTTAAAATACACACTTCCAAATTCAGAATGAAATGCCAAAGGAGAAATTTTAATGCTGTTGACCAGATGTTTGCATTTTGTTGATATTTTAAATAATTACCTGACAACAGTCAATTCAGTGCTTTGAAGAGGGGCAAAATCTTGATTTTGTTATAAATCACTATGTAAAATCTTGCTATTGGTATAATTATGAATGAACTTCACTTTAGGTTTGGTAAATCAGGGTCCTTCTAGCTCCTACACAGCATGTGCATAGCTACTCTGCAGCTGCAAAGTTTACATTATCACATGAGAAATGAACTTTCTTATATATATCCTAGTTTATTAGGGGTTCTTCCAAAACATGCAGAATACATTAATATATATTGTTTTGGTCACATCCGTTTTCACCAAAAGTCCACTAGAATTTTTATTTTTCATCAGTTCTCCTTTTGATTATTAATGTGACTGATTTCTTACCTTATTAGTTTTTATTCCTCTGTTCTTCTTGATGGGAGTGGAGTTTTGACTGTGACACACTCTAGAAACAACAAGAAAATGCTCTTCAACTCATACTAATCAATCAAGTCCGAACCTTTAAATTTGACTACGAGAGGCAAAACTTTCCTACCTGTCCCTCTCATCTGTCCTCTTCATGTGACTATGTCTTGGTGTGTTAACTTTCAGCCTGCTCCTGCTGGCTTCTTTCTATTAACAAAAGTTAAAGTGGATATTTTGTTTTTTTGAGACATCTTAAGCAATGGGCTGCAGACACAGTTCTTGTGTCTGCATATTTATTAGAGCAAGGGGAAGCTGTATACTCAGGGGCATTCCTTTTGTTGCTGGCAACATAATAACATTTGCTTAATTGTGTTTTATTAATGTTAATATACCCAGAGGCTCAGACTCTGCCTGCACATTTTTGTAAATTCAATTAAAGGAAAGATGAATCAGAGTTAAAAGACAGCTGATTAATTTTATTCGCTTGCTTAAGGGGGTTTAAGCCAAATGGTCTCCACATCTATTTTTCTTCAGAGAACAGACTTTATAGCCATAGGGCTAAGAGAAACTTGTCAGTAAGCCATTTTCATTGCCATGTGTCAAGGAGAGCTATTTAAAGCATTAAAAGGAGAGGACCTTAGGGAGAGGTGCTCACCTCCTGCTCTGTACAAATGGCAAGGTTACACAGACACGGTCTCTCCTGCCTGCTGCTGAGATCAGAGGGTTTTCATAAAGCATTTTTAATGAAGCTTTCAGAACACCCCCCAGAGCCTGATGCTTGAGACAGGCAAGGAACAAACCCACTAAAAAGGGACACTTCAATCCACAGAAAATCCACCTTATTAGCAGGTATGCTTCAACACATACTGTAATTTAAAGGTCATTATTGCACTATTTAATAGGCTTTCCAGCTAGTCACAGTAGAAATCAGTTCTTGAGACAGGTTTCTCATTTGGAAATAAACATAATTTGTTAGAAAAGCCTCTGCTGGATGTATATTTATACAAAGTCTGGGCTGAAATATCAGTGTGAATGCAGGGCTGTTCAATAGGAAACCCACTCTACCAGCTATTCAGAAGATTCTGGTCTGAAGATACTCTGCATACGAATGTGTCAGGCATTTCTGGCAATGCTCCTTTGAATGATTTCTTCACCTCTTCTTATCCAAAACTGGAAAGACAGAAAAGATAGCAATGCAAACATCTCAAAGAAAGAAGGATGCTTAAAACGTCTGCAAAAGTGGATGACTCAATCCCCTCCATGTAAGCAGAAGGCACAGCAAAAGTCACATCATTTTAGGATCAGGATCTGAACATTTTTCCATCTGTTTTGTGAGGGAATTGGGAAGCAAGAAGTCTAATCCATAAGGGAAGGATTTCCACTCTGTCAGGTCCCCTCACTGTGGGATGGGCTGGAGAAGGCTCCCAGTCAGCATAGACCATCTCCACCCACATGGCCATGGCCCACACTCTGTACCACTCAGGTCACCTTGCACTTCCCCTCCTGGTTAATCCTGGCACCTCAAATGGCTCCCACCCCTCTTCATCCAGCTAATGATGTATGGATAATGAAAATGACCCAGAAGGAGGAAATGTAGAATTTCTGAGAGCAAAAGAAATTATTAGGTTTCTAAAAAACCTGTGAGCCTTTTTGCCAGCTTTTTCATGTCATGTGTTCCATACAAACAAGACATATCTATCACCAGATGTTGCATGCACTTGGCAAATACTGGGTTGCATCCCAGCCTGCAAAATACTCATGTGCCACAGGCATAATGAGCAAAGCTGTCCACCAAGCCAACAGCCACATCGAAATGTGGGAAATTTGTAGCACTGCTCTACAGCTAAGGGTGGCAAGATCCTCCCTTTTGGTCTCCTTTGTGCATGTGTCACCAACACAACATCCTGAGGTTTTTGACACAGCTTGGAGATTCATGGTGTCTACCAAGCCCCCAAATAAGGTTTCTGAACGCTAGGAGAACATGGCATCTCACACCATCCTGGGCATCTCACACAACCAGAAGCATATGATGTTAGCCCAGGGCACTTCATTTTGCGACAGCACCCCCACCCCCACCACCCCCACCCCGACTCCCTTTGCCTCCTATCTTTCACTGTTCTATCTCTATTGCAAAGACAGTGTTGCTAAGTGAGAGTGACCTCCACCAGCACAAGCAGGATTGGTGTTATTTGACAAAACTGGGGTTTTTTGCAGGGGTACTTTGACATTTCATCAGAGCTTTGTTTTCCCTTTGTTGTGAAGAAAACAAATTAAAATGTGAGAATGACAGGCTCTGAACAAAATGTTGCTCTCCTTGCTCCTCAGACCCTTTGCTGCCGGACAGGGAGCAGGCCTTCCCCCACCTGCCTCTCAGCCTGCTGCACGCAGCAGCGTGGGGACGTCTCAGTGGCCAGCCTGTATTTACAGGATGTGCAGGGCTCTGAATGCCCACAGAAATGTGTGGGATTTTGGGGTTGCTCGTGCATCCATGTGCTTCTCCTAGGAGGCACAATTGTTTTTCAATATTATTCCATGCTCCAGGCTGGGGGAGGTAGGGATAGAAGGGAAGAAGGAGCACTCTGAAGAGGTCTCCTCCTTTTAGCAATTTATTTTATGCTCACTGTCACTAATGCAGTTGTTTTCCTCCATAATATACAATGTAGAATAAACACTTATGAGGATAAAAATCCCATTTTCAGAACTGCATCAGAGACAATCATTTTTTAGAGAGCTCTCTGCACTGTAAATGAGACAGCTCTAGGCAAGCCAGGCTACCCTCCAGGGCTCCTAGCTGGTGGGCCACATTGAGCCAGGCTGTAAGTAGACACTCCTCCTTTGATCTCAGTGAGGGATGCTCTTCCTTTCACTCCAGCTGAGCTTGGCCCACGATGCCCAAAGCCCCATAGGAGCCCACCAGTGGCCTAAGAGAACTTCCCAGGCCCTGCTGGAGACCCCTGAGGATGCGTTCATGGGGGAAAGGGGGGCTCAATTCTGAACTTGCCCTCAGAAAGAGAGAAATAGCTGTCATTTAAAAATAGAAGTAAAGTTTCTGTGACGCCTGGGCACACATCTCCTGTTTGCTTGTTTAAATTACTTCCAGCTGAAGAGGCAGTCCCCCTGACAGTTCTTGAGTGATAGGAACTTCATGCTGAGAAGGCCATGTAAGCTTTGGCAGTGTTCAAAAAGATGCTTTAAAACTAACACAGATTTGCTGTCTCATAGAAATGGCCTGAGGTGCTCCCTTTGTAAAGGGAAAAATGTGTCATGACAGGGCTACTGTGCACACTTACAATACTAATGCTGCTCAAAGAAAGCGCAAAGCATATGTACGTGTACAAGGAATCCAATTCGTCCACCAAGCACTGTCAAAGTCTTCATCAGATCACACCAGAGCAGCCAGTCACAATCTTCAGAAGGGGCTGTCCCATACATCAGAGACAATGCTTACCTCAAAGGCTGACAAAATCAGAATAATCAATACAATAACTGCCTCCCTGAATTTATATTGACTGAAATACAATCTTGACAGTGAGTTTTCCAGTTTCAAAAGACTGTACTGTTTGCAGTTGAGTGCTGTGAAGCTCTGATCCAGATTTAACTTAATTGTCCAGTACGTTCAGTCCAACTCATTGTTGCACCATTAGAAGAACACGAGAAATAGTGCAGGATCCAGCTTCATCTATGAATGTCTGTGTAACATACTAGCAGTGTCTCTATGTTTAATAAAACTTCAAGAATGGGTCCTTGAGTCCCACAAGAACTACAAAAGGAGTACAAGTTTCCTTCAGCTAATGTACCAAGGTGTACATGTGATCTGGGAGATTATCTATACTGTAACCTTTTTTTGCACATCACATTAATAACCCACTGTGACATGTGATCTCATAAATTCCCTGGGAAAAACATGCAGTCTGCCCTGGAAAGCACCTCATCTTTTGATAGTGTAAGACAATAATATTCTGAAAATATATTTTACACAGTTAATTTTAAGATTAAGTATCAAAAATTAGATTTTACTTATATCAACAAACCTAGGCTCTAGTAAAATATTATCACCCTTACTAAGTAACTGTTTATGTACATATTTTAACAGGTCAATTATGCCCGTTACTAAAATGAAATATGACTAAAATGAAATATGACTATAATTACTGACAAAACGTATTTAGATTTTCAACATTTTGCAGGCTCAAGAGAACTTAAGAATGTTGCTATGAATAAGTCATTGAGTTTACTGACTGCAACATGTTTCGATGGCTTTCATCCACAAACCGGTAAGAAGGAATTTCAGAGGTGAGGAACAGTGGTCACTGTTTTGCTAAATGTCAGAGAGAGTCTAGTTCATGTTTGTCACTGGAAAACATCTCTTCAGAAGAGACGCTACACATGAGCTTCCACACTGACTTGTGCTGGTTGTTAGAGGAAAATTTTCTCACTCTGAAGGACCCTTGATCTTGTACAAGAGTGGTGGGCAACATGAAACTAGACTAGTTCTACCTATGTTTCACCACTCTCTTGGATACAAAATCCTATGTTGTCACCTTCCCTGAAAATAACTCTTAGTAATATATTAATGTTATGGGAAAGTAAAGAATTAATTTACCTTCTTTAGTCTGAAGACTGAGAAAGTATTTTCTAGTGTTAGAGACACATGTATTCAGCTCCAGGATTTCCTCCTTGTTTTCCCCAAAGCCTCCACAGCTTTCAGTCTTTAGGCAAGACCCTCATTTTAGAGTAATCATGGCTTCAGGACACATCCTGACATACCAGTTTTCTCCCTAGGTTTCTGGCCAGGTTCAAGCCTTTCCCACTCCCCTGAGAATTTCTTGTGATGCAACAACAACTCAACACACCATCAGAATTACCTAGTTTAAATTCTTCTTTCCAGTGATACTGGCAGTCTCCACATATCTTCAAATATTACTCTCTTGGGCATGCCAAGATGGAGCCACTCCCTGATCAGAAAATAAAAATTTCTAATAGCTGTTCCAGCACTTCACTTTACACAAGTTGTCCATCTATTGTGAAGAAACACTCTCTGACCTCTGTCATTGTTAAGTTCAAAATTGTATGTGTGCTGTTTTGGTCCCATATTCATCTACCATTGGCAACCACAGTTCACACAAAAACATACAGAAGAATGAGGCAAAGGATTCTTTACCAGTAAGAGAAAGAGCCCAGGCAGGCTGCTGGCCAAAGAGCATGGAGCAGGGAGCACAGGCAGGAGAGGCAGCCCCTACTCCTGCTGCTGGGGGCTGTACAAGTGAACTTCATCATCTGCCTCATGTCAGCAGACACAAAGAAAGACTGCTATTCAAAATGACACAGTGAAGGTGGGGTACGGCTGGAAACAGAGACTAGACCTCTCAGCAATGCCTGATCTATGCTGCCAACCTGTTTCACATCACAGACTGGCCAAATGCTTGTTGGTCTCTGCCCTTACTGCCCAGCCGTATGCTTTGGCACTCAAAAAGAGAACAGCATATCAACTATGTGAAGACAAAACTGCATTGTATATCTGTCAGTCATAAAGATCAATCTTGTGAAATGTTGAGTATCTGTAATTTGCACTATATTAATCTGGATTCATGGAAGTTCAACATCTCTCTTTAAGGATGTAATAAACCATGAAATAAATACTTAAATAGACAAACTTGATGTGTTAGATGTAACCTGCTCCATGGGAAAGTGGGAATTTGGGCCTTTAATCTAATCAGAGTGCTTTTTCCAAACACTGTCTGAAAAAAATCTGATTCTATTGTAAGGACAGGAACCACAGGAAGAAAGCACTTTTATCAACTGTTTACAAATAGGATTTTCTCCACTAGCTGTGTTCAGGTAAAAAAAATCTGTGCTCCATGTAGTAACTATTGTGTAAAAAATAGGGTTTCTGGAATGGATTCTTAAAGCTAGGTATAAAAGTACATTGGAGATAACTAACACCACAACTCTGTGACATGAAGCCATTCACCCCAGCAGGGCACTGAGTACTGCCAAGAGTAATCACTGTTAACTATTTCATTAACTGTCACCAGATGAAACACAAAGGGAGTGAGGTATCATTTTGTTGTCAAAAATAGGTGATGTTTGAGAGACAGGACACAGTGTGTTATCAGATGCTTGGAACTGAAAATCCAGAAAGAAGACACTGACGTGGGGAGCGCCTGAGTCAAGGGAAGGGTAATGTTTTCCACCACATCCCCACCTGTGTCCCACAGTAGTTGTCAGTGGAGGCTTGCCCTGTCCCACTAGCAGATCGCTACCCAAGATGGGGTTCTCAAACATTATATCAGAGAAAAGCAAAACCCCAGACTGTGAAGAGGTTTGAGGTCCACAAGAACAAACAACTGCTGCTACGCACATGCACACCAACACGAAATTGTAGATGTTGTGGCGTATCATCACTTATGTAGACAAGGCCATCATAGACAGGCAGCCTGTCACACCAAGGGTTTAATCTAGCCTGGTCGATGAAAAGGGAACACACAGGGGACAGACCCTGAGAAGTCCAGCAGCATTGATGTTCTGATGTCTTGAACTGTAATCAGGGTCCTGAGTGTGGGGAATTTGAGAAGGTGTTTATGGTCCTTTTCACAGCTTAAATCACCTCTGTATATACCACTGCACAGTACAGGTGTGTCACCAAGTGCCACTTCAGCTAGGGTTAAAACCTGGACCATGAAAGAGAGTTTATTTCTCACTACACACTAAATTTCTGCAGTAAAAGCTTATGAGACAATTTATAGGTCTTTGGCTCCAAGAACAGCTGCAGATTTGATATATACAAACCCTTCCTGTTTGCAGCACTTTGATTTCTATGAACTCCTGCCTGTCATCAAGGAACAAAAAACCCCAGATTACAGTTTTCACAAGTCTTTATTGATTTAATAGGAGAAATAAATGGTTTTGGTAGGTGCCTTAGGAGGCAGAGCTGAATGATGGAGTGACACTTACGTGGGTTAACAAGAAAGTCCCCGAAAGGAGAAATGCAATAAGCTATTGAATGCATTGCCATTCACTCCTTCCCATTATGTTTCTGTTCTGATCCAGTGTCACACAGAAGAGAGCATCCCTAACGTTCATAATCTAAATCAGATTGTTCAACCCATGTGTTACATTGATTCCGTTGTACAGAAGAGAAAGGGTTGGCTGCTGGCCAGACTTCCCACTGGGGTATAAATGGAGCTCGGCTCCAGCTTGGTTTGTGTTGGTGTCACAGGGCAAGCAGAGAGTCAGCACATTGCTTCTCCACACAGACTCCCCCCGTCCCTGCTCTGAGGAAGCTACCCTGAGAGTCAGGCAAGATGCTCTGCTCTTCCCAAAGCCACTTTTCACATTTCCTCCCAGCTGAACAACACACCATATGAAGTTGCCATAGAGAGTGAACTACAACAGTTAGTACCTGTAGAGTCTTCTGCTGCTTAAAAATAACACTACCCAGGGAGATGTACTCTGCTGTTTAGTTTCCTGGGATGTAATTTTCTTCTGCCTGTCTGTATATCCAGACAGGTGTAATTCTGATCAGATTCTCAATTTTAAGTACAATATTCATCAGGCTCCTTCTCTAATTTCTTTTCTTAAGTGAGAGACTGTGATTTGAGGTTTTTCCCATGTTATGTCTATTAGTAATATTTTCCTTTCAACCTCTCTACCCCATGATCACATACATAAGCTTTGCAAAAGCCTGGTAACAGGGCATCGTTATCCTTTGTCATGGGGGCACACTACCAAACAGCAAAAGGAAGCTTTCTCATGTATTTCCTCTTTTGCACTAAAATCCTTCTAAAGCATGCAGAAAAAATAATTTTCCTTTTTTTCCTTTGTGTTCAGCAGTGTCGAAACAACTGTACATGTGGGGCAGTGGAGCTCTGTGACAGGAAATAGGCAGAAAATAGTATTTTGGGCGCTTTAAATTGAAAGCCCCAATCCCCATCAGTACTGAAGCTTAAACTGTTTTGAGAGTCACTTGACAGCTACTGTAGCTGAAAATACTCTGTATAGGAAGATGTTAATTAACTGTTCAAAAAAGATACTACCTTGCAGGCACTGCTCTGTCATTGTCAGCCAAGGACGGCTCCCTGCCTGGCCCTGGGGGACCGCAGGCAAGGAAGCAAGCTGCCTGCGAGTGCACAGGAGTGGCGGTGCAAGGGCGAGGAGCCAGGCGCTGCGGTTTCCCGCAGCCAGAGCGCATCTCACCCCGCTGCTCCATCCCGCTGTGTGACCCTGGGAGGCACCAAGGGCAGAGATCAAGCCAGTGGATGCTTCTCAATCCACTGGTCATGTAATGGGGGAAAAGCAGGAGGGAGGGGGAGGTAGGAGAGAGACAGGAAGGGGGAGAGAGGCGCTGATGACTTAATTTCTCCAAATATGTTCTTTACAAAGAGGAGTGGGGAAGCAGAAGCATTAACGGGAGCAAACGCCTTGCCTTGGAGACCTCAGTGCTGGGTGAAGTTAAATTGTCAAGGAAAATGGAAATGAGGAAAACTAGATGAGTGGGAAGGTGTAGCTGGGGAGCAGAAGAAGAGGGAGATGTTTGATGTGAAGACAGAAGGGTTTGTGGCACTAAGCACTGCCTGTCCCACAGCTGCCTGGACTCTGGCTTCTGTTACAGCCAGGGATATACATGTGCATGCTGCCAGACTGGAGCCTACAAGATTAACAGATTTTGTTAATTTAGTATTTAGCAGGGGGGAGCTGGTCCTTTTATCTTTTTAAATTTTTTTTTTAGAAATATATTCCTCCAACACAGAAAACTAAAGCATTTTTCAGAGCTCTGGGTCAGCAAGTAAGAAGTTATGCTTTGCTGTCAGCTCTGGTTTTTGCATTCCTGCCTACCACCGTTAATACTATGCTGCTTTTGCATTATTCATACATTGGCAGGTGCAGAGGCTGAACATGGAAATATATAAGCTAGGAAAGAAAAATTGTCAAAGTAGTTTCAAAAATATTTTTATTTATCATTTTTGTACAGAAGCTTTCTCATCAAAGGAAAGAAAGAAAGAATACTTTAGAAAACAGTAGGTTACAGTTCAGAGATCTATATACACAGACTTAGATAATATGCAACATAACTTATTTCAGAATCCAGCCGGTATCCACTCCAGGAAAAAAAACAGCTGAATACAAAAGTCATGTGTGACTGGATACAATCACTACCTATAGGCAGCCATTGATATTTTTAGTAGTAACTAATGAAAGTCTACCCTTGATGCTATTGCACAGAACAGTCTTCTTACCTAGCCTCAGAGGCACAAGGACCACAGCTGCCAGGATGCTGCCAAGGCAATTTGCTTGATGTAGAGCGAATGTTACACCCTGCATGCACCAGCACACATGAACCCAGAAGAGCTCATTGGAAACGCAGGCTTAGCTGCAATTAGGAACAGGAGTGAGTTTGCTTGAAATATATTTATTTTGATGAAAGGCTTTCAGTTTTAACATATCTCCACTTCTTTTTTTATCATATCATCACACGGATCCTGCTACTGGCCCATCTAGTCGACTAGCCTTTCTCCAGCAAGAGGTCAACATCAGATACAATCTCTCAGACAGGTGGTTAGGGATACCCTGCCAAAAGGAGCACTGCCAGTGCTGCAGCAGCCCATACAAGGACAAGACATGCAAGAGCTTAAAATGAATTACATACAGGTACGCTCATGCACAAGTGTCAAAATAGGCAGCATTGGCATACATTTCATAACAGCTATTCAAGAAAATAATCCAGGCTTCATTTAAGAAGAAAACAAGAGAGCAAAAGGATACCCTGTGCCTTTGCTCCTCCTTCTGTTACGGAGTCTCTTAAATAAACAACCAACCACCAAAAATTAAAAATTTATTATTAACACAATTAACTTTCTCTCCATAAATTACAGGTTCAAATGTCTGTGAGAGGAGAACAGAACAACTTCCCAGGGTTTGACAACAACCCAAGATGCAGAACAAAGCACCACTCCTTGGGGTTTAACGACAACCCAAAATGCTTTAGCACTCACCTAACAAGTGAGGGCTCTCAGCCTCGAGGACCTGCTCAGGGCAGTGTCTGGACCCGAGGCCCCTGGAGGAGTTTCCTTGGGCAGCGTCCTGACCCAGGGTGAGAGTCCTGGACCACAGCTGCTGCTCCAGGGGACGAGCTCCCAGTGGCTCCCAGGGGCCTCCATCGGTACCCAGGCCCAGTCTGACCTGGAGTCAGTAGCGGCTCCCTTTGGCCAAAGGCCTCAACTATAATACCACAAAGCCCTGAGTACAAAGGCAGCCCCGAGCTGCTACCCTTCAGCAGCCAAGAGCTCTGCTTTCATTAGGAGGGCGCACCTGCCACACCTTCTTACCTCCCTCCTGCTCTATCGTCCGTATGTTGTGAACACTGTATTTCTCATCATTTTTTGGATATATGATGCATTATCACTTTCTTTTTCAGGAAGGTTGGATGCAATTTGCCTCTCTTTGTGACCTGTACTTCCATGCACCCTTATTGCATCCTTCTTGTGCAACCCACATTCAAAAACTTCCATTTGTTTCCACAGAAGTTTTTCCAGTCTTTTAAATAATTTTCACCATCTCCATTGCAAACACCTGAAAGTTTTTGATATGTTTTTTTCTTTAGGACTACCAGAACTGAAAGAAGTATTCCAGATGAAGGTCTCCCATGAATTTATGAGTTGCTATGATGATCTGGAGATTTTTTTCACTCTTTAGCACCAATTTTTACTTACTTTTTAAACTCTTTTATTTTTTTTTCTCATTAAGAGCTAGATCAGGTCCAGTCCTATTAGTGGATGCATTTATAAACTAACTACAGAAGTGACTTGATAATTTTTACTGTTGTGCAGTCCTACATATATGCACGACCACCTCACAGTTGGTAATTCCTGGGACAGCCATATTTCACCTATACAAAGCCTAAGCTGGTGCACTGTTGTCTCCCACTTATTATTATTATTGAGATGGAGTGGAGATAAGAAGCCGCAATAATCCTTTTGGGACAGTCAGACTGTCAGATAATCCTTCCGCCCAGGAGAGATCATATATGCCTACATGTATTGGCCCTACCTTTTCCTTTCAGCAGAACACTATGATCAGCCATGGCCACCCAAAATCTGAATACAGAAACTGTAAACTCAGCAGCACAAATGATTGATCAATAGTCAGTTTCTGCTACCTTCGAAATACAAGACAAGTCACATTTGGTGTGCAGCCTTTCTCGCTGCCTCCTGCAGCTGCTTCTGCTTAAGAAATGATGTGAGGAAACACACACCTTGTATGGACTTTAGCGTCCCATGCTCTTTTTTTATGGCGTTTGATGGGGGCCTCACATGCAAAACCAAAATTATTATTATTTCAGAATAAAAAAACTATAGAAAGACCCTTAAACCAACTGTTGAATGTACAGCATGACAAAAACACTTCTACTAAGACTGTTTTTTTCTACACTGCCGTTCATGTGCATGCTGGAGAGAGAAGTTTCATGTTGAAAGACATGGCAAATTCATCAAGTTAAGAGCACTGAAATTAAATTGATTTCAAAGTTACATTTTTTTTAAAACCTACCTATATTAACGAAGACTTTTGAGCAGTAGGGAAGATACATGCAAAGTGCATTATAACCCTGCTTTATAACCATTCAGAAAGTATATTTTTTCTTTACTTCTGTTAAAATATTGCTAGAAACTGAAAATAAAAATAACCTTCAAATAGTTTATTTTTCAATTTGCCAGATTTTAGAATACAAGATATCACCATCACATTATGATCTTTGCAGATACAGCAAATTTACACTAAACCATCAATTTTAACAGATATTTCTCTTTAATAACTTTTTTTGCTTAACTGATGTTTTGATGGGACTTTCAGACAATTTTTGGTGCTATAAAATGGCCAGCAATTACCAAGGGCCTAAGCATGCTCCACAGTAATCAGTGAGATTCAGAGGTCAGCAAGAAGAAGATGTGGTGTTCCATTTGTGTAAGTCAGAAACTAATTCCATGTGTCTGGGAGTTTAGTAATCTGTGCAACTGGCTCTCTGCAACTACTCCTGGAAGGTGGGGGTGGACAGAGATATAAGCCTTGTAGAAACCCTAAAGAATTTCACCTTTCTTGAGAGACTGTACTTGGAAGATCCAAGCTGTCAAGGTAAAATTTGAAAATGTTCCTACATTCAAATTGGGGCAGACAGGACTTGCAGCATCAGGAATACTGAAATCTCAGGATTCGAGCACAAATGAATGAGCTCCAGGGTATTTTTGTTAGGAAATCACCCAGAAGGAATTATTGCAGTTTCATGAAATTTTGGAGTAAAACTGTAAATATTTCTTATGTTATTGAATAATCTTGGTAAAGTGATTAATGCCTTGAAATCTTATTAAAATTATGGCAGTTTAGACTTCTTAACATGACTCAGGATCATTTCATACTTTGGACTAGAAAGACAAAGCACTTTTCATAAAAAACAGCTGGAGCAATACTGAAGATGGTTCCTATATTGACTGTAACAAGAGTTCAATCAAAGATTTAATGAAAACCAGTGGGAACAGATAAAATCTCACATTCAAATCTACCATTATTTTTTTCAGAACAAACAGACCTAAAAACTCTATATCAAGTAGCAGATAGTTATAATCAGTAAAAAAAAATAAATAAATCTAAATCCACCTGCCTCTGCTAAAATGTTAAAAAATCAGATGAATACATCAGTCTGGATTAGCTGCATGCTATTAGGGACTGGGTTGAAATACTAATGAAAACAACATCTTCTGGTTTTGATTTAGGTGACAACTTCATGTTTAACTCCAGTCTATCCACAGTTTTTAATAAGACCTGCTACTACACATCAAAAGTACTGGCTTCCCTGTATTCACCATTATGAGTTCACCTTCACGGCGGTGCAGAAACAAGAATTCCCATTTCAGTGGCAGGCCAGATCCATGAGCAGATTGAAATCTTCCAGTAGATCCTGCATCTAGATTTTCCCAGAAGCCAATAAGCATTGTCTGGTGAACTCTGCAGTTTTCTATCAGCACCTCAATTCTACTGAAATTCTCACTGGCATCTTCATGTCTACTCCATCTGAAACAACAACCAGAAGGGAAAAGACTACAGGGCACATGCATGGGATTATAGGAAACAGCATTTCATCTTTAACAGTCAAACTAAGGTATAAGGAAGAGCTACAAAGGGTAGAGGTCAAGACAGATAGGGGAAAAGTCAAGAAAACCAGGAACAGGAGGACAAAGTTACCCTGCAGAGCAGGCAGAACAGTTTACAGGTGTCTTCCTCAGGGGAACACATATCTCCAAGGCAAACTTTGTGAACCCCTAACTATGCTGCACATCTCCAGTAGAAATATCTTACTGTTTGACTCCCCACTTCAAATGTATCTAACAGGTTGTCCAGTAAAACTTCACCTTACTGGTTTTTTTTACATAAATGTCAGAGTTACGCTTTTCTTCTTATGTTTGTCTGAAGTAAGAGTCCAGAGCGGTGTATTCTTTCCTGCAGGCAGAACCCCCTGGAGCTGTCCTCCACCATCCTTCCCCACTGCATCCTCTGTTGGCCTCCCACAGCATCTTCTCTCCCCTCAGTCTGTCTCTTGGCAATAAATCATTCACTGTGTCAACCTGTGAAACCGCCTTGGAAAGGGTGAGCAGAGCTGGCAATACCATCATACAGGAAAGTGCTAAATGCTGCCATCACCTCCTGCAGACAGCAACAGAGATGCTGGAAGAAGTGGTGTTGCCATGCACTGGCATGGGGCATGGGACACTTTGCTCCCCCCATTTCTGCCTTTCTGATGTGGTGCCCCGAGCAGCCCCTGCAGTGGGGGAAATGTCTGACCACTCACAAGCTACCACTCTGCACAGAGACAGCCAGAGCTTTCATTATGTTGAGTAGAAGGTTTTTATGAAACCAGTGCTCAATGGCCAGTTCTGTAAAAAACACCAGAGGAGGTGCACATGGGAACTGATAAGCAAGCATGGCAGGGGCAGCCAGCAACAGATCACTCAATGTGTGAAAAACAGGACAACAATAACCAAAAAAAAAGAACAAGCAGATGAAGGAAAGAGCAGGAGACCGAGAAATTGTGTGAAATTAAAGACACAAAGGCAAACGAAACTAATATTAATTTACTAGAGGAAGGTAAGGAGAAAAAGAGGACAGAATACACAACTGGAAAAGGATGTTGACAGCACAAATTGTCAGGGACAAACAAAAAAGAGTGGAAGCATTGAAATGAAGTGAGAAGCATTGCCAAGCAAAAATCGTGTGGAGTGTAGGAGAGGAATAACTAACATTTACAAAATCATGACACATGCTGTGAGCCAGACAGTACAATAAGCAGCTTATCTGAGTAGACATCAGCCTGTTTAACATCTGCACTGTTCTGGTACTTTAGATCCCAGTGAAAATGAGGACTGAGACCTACTGGCCAGTGTAGTGGAAAACACTCTAACTTCGTTAACTGTTGATTTTTCAGTTACCCAGCAGCGCTGAGCCTCCAGCAAGCATAATCTTTTCCATAGATACCCATATAAGTATCTATAGGTTTCCATAGAGGAAATGCACCAGCAGAACAGAAATTACAGCCCAGGTCCTCCAAATCTGGGGACTAATACAGCAGTTAAGTTGCAGTGTTCAGCATCTCCTCAAAACAGCTGGTGTTTAGCATCTCTTCCATGACATGAAAATCTCTTACAGTAGAATGGTTTTGTGGGCACAACCGAGACAACAGGCTGTGGGGCAGTGGTGAGCATCTGGCCATGGCACTGCATCTTCAGAGCGTCATATGCTAGTAGGGCTTTCCAAAAACATGTGTCCATGGCAGAAGATGTTTTGGTCTCACTTGATCTTTGCAGCTCTCCCTTTGGATCAGGGCACAGTAGGTCACTGTACAAGAGCAGATGCTAATAATGCTGACAGGAGTTTTGGCATTTGCAGTGGTGTCAGTGGGAAACGAGTGTGCGTATTGCTCTGTGACAGATCTCTGCTACAGCAGTTACTGGCCTAGGAAGGTTACCTCTCATTGCCGACTCCCACAGAGGAAGATAGGCTGGAGTCACCCTGTGTTAGGAGCTATATTTTCAGAGCTCTGGGTCTTCAAGACAGACAAGACAGGCCTGCACATTTTGTTTGCTTATCAACTGCATTACCAAAGGGTTGCTCATCAGGGTGTGGATTTCAGATAATTTCTTTGCAAGATCCTATGGCTTCAAGATATTTATGTGAAGTTCTGCTTGTGACAGCTGTACTGGGCTTTTTTTCTTCTTTTCCCTATTCAATCCCCAAGATAGATGTATCTGCCTCAAAGCAGTGAGTAGGGCTGGTTTTTCCCACAGCATTCTTGCTGTTACATGCACAACAGAGTCCGAAGTGAATAGCTCCAGCAGGCATATCTTAAATCAAGCTCTCCTCCATCTGCAGCAGCTCAGATGGTAAACTGCTGCTGATCAGTCCAATCAGCCATATCCAAGAAGAAGAGTTCAAATGGGAAGAGGTGCAAGAAAAGGGCTACCAGAATTGTTGGGGGAGATTAAGACAGATGTCCTTGCTCAGCCTGAGCAAAAGCTGAGAGGTGTTAGGATAGCTTTTTATAAATATCCCTGGAGGAAGGGGAATACCAGGGAATAAAAAGAGCCATTCAAACCGGAAGAGAGCTTTGGCAGAAGGACAAATGGTTATAAATTGGCCACAAATAGATCTAGGATGGAAACTGTCATTTTAACCACTGGAGCAATGAGGATCTGGGACCAGCAAGACAGTGAGCTGCGGACTGAGGCAAAGCACCTAATCTCACAGCCTGCATGCTTAGGAATATCCCTTCTTTAATTCATCCCAACAATTTAAATTCAAGAAAATCAGGAGGGGCAAGATGAGGCTCTCCCTCTAAGTCAATTGGGGCAAAAAACCAACAATCCTCAAGCAATATGAATGAAACTAACTCTGACAAATGGCATGCACTGACAACTCCTCTGTCACAAGGCAGAACTGAAGGAGGACATGACCATCTGCTCTTCATGTCCATGGGAGCATAAAGAGGCATGAGATACGGACGTTTCCCCAGTGGGCACTGTCACACAAAAAAAAAACCCAGCCTGAGACATGTGAGATGGTCAGGCACCTTCCACTCACATTCAAAGCAAACCAGAAACAGCTCTGAAAAATATGCACATGAAGTGAAAGGCGAGTAACTCTCACTCCCTTTAGTCATGGTGCAAAATCTCTGAAAGAGAAAAGAGCTGTGAGACACACACAATAAGACTGGCGGACACAGCCATGGTTTGCCAAGTTGTGCACAGAAGATCAATGCCACATCACTGAGAAGAGCCCTTGAGTCGGCCAGAGCTTCAGGACAGACCTGCCTCACATGTGCTTTAAAACAGGCACACCAAAATGCCTCTGACATCTGGGAGGATGACTCACCACAAGGCAAAATAATAAACTAGAACCAGACAAACAGTTGCTGTCTGTAAACAAACAAACAAAAAAACCCACCAACAAACAAAACCAGAATTGCTGGAAGCAAAATCTTGAATACAACCAGAAAACAAATCTCCTCCAGCCCATTCTGGCCTCGTGGAGAAAGGATCCTGTTTTCTGCCCATCAGTTTTTTCATCTGCATGGTCCCCTAAGAAGGTTCCCTCCTTTCCATCATCTCAGATGCCGAACTGTGGATCTGCTCTTCCCCAAAGTCCCCTGGTCCATCCACATGCTGCAGGTTCCCTGTTCGCTGGCTTTCAGCCCTAGCCTAAACTCCCCATGCCTCTCCCAGCTCAGCCACCTCTTCCCATCCCCAGGCATGGAAACTTGACCTGCTCAGCCAGGCTGAAGCAAATAGACACTCATCTCTGCTGCCCTGCCATGATTTTTAAATAAAATGTGTAGTAGATGGTGTCCACAGATAGATGTGAACATTCCTAACCTGTTCATCACTCAGTTACTAACACAAGGACTTCTCCCTCAGGCACATACTCTTCCTAAATCAAAGAAACTGAAGGGGTAATATCGAATAATATGACTGCAGATCCAGAACTTGTTTGGCATCTGTTGTGTTTAAAGATGGGGGGTTTTTTTCCCTTCATGGTTACATTCATAATTTCAGAATCAACTATTCTTGCAAAATCTTTTTCACCTTAAGAATAATAAGCTTACATGAAGATACTCATTACTGCTTCCAGTCCTTCTGCCAACTCCTCTTGAATTTGCCTTCATTCTTTGTAAATATTTGAAGGGCAGCTATCCCTTTGCAAGCAAAACACTAGGATTTCCCTCTTTGCCTTGGCTAAGATAACTGTGTTTATGAATATAGCTAAACTTCTGGTTTATGACTATAAAATACCCTCAATATTCATCTTTCTGCTGATAAACACATTTTTTTTGTACTGGGAAGGACAAGAGAAAGACACTAAAAAACCACCCCACCTCCAAGTAACAACTTTCGCAATATCCCTCAAGTTTCTTATCACTTTTACATTATTTCCATTCAATCCTATGCCAAAAAGCAACTCCATATAGTTCTGATGTTTGCAGGGATTGTGCTTGAAAAGTCACAGTATGCCTTACCAAACTCAGATTATGACCCTTGATTTATAACCCCCCATCCACATTCCAGAGAGACTTGCACAACAGGGCATCTGTCTTAAAAGCAGAGTTTGAAAGCTTACGTGTGTTCTTCCTTCATTCCCCCCACCCTGACAATACCCTGGATGTTCCAACAGCTACTGTGGTCAATCAGAAATTTTAATGTTACTTGCAACATTGCTATGCAGTGACCACTGTCTGCAGACAACTAACAAAATCATGAAACCTACATCAGGCTTGATCTGCTTCAACAAACCAGCCTAAATCCAACCGTGAGTGCAAACCATAGCTTTGCCCCAGCTACCCCGTCGCATGGCACGAAGGGCTGAGTTTCACAGACTGTCTCAGAGCAAAGTCCCCATGTGGACCAGGCTGTTAGTTTTGCTGTCCTCACTGGGAGAAGCACAGCATCTGCCTGTGATGGGGAGGAGCATGAGGGACCCAGATTGTGTACCCATGTTTGGGTTTTCAGGAGAGGAATGTTCCTGGTTTCAGGCTGGTGCATCCCAAACCATGGAGCCCCACAGCTCCCTGCCCATGCAGTCATCCTGTGCTCCTCCAGCTGTGGTCACTTGGGCTGTGTAGACAAGCTGCTGTCTGAAAAGGATCAGAAGTTGTCCTTGAATACTGTAGGCTGTCTGCTGTGAGCTACAAAATTTAGTTGATTCAACTGCTCAGTTTCCACATCTACCACATTGCAGAGTCCTTCAGAAAAACATCCCATGCTGGCACATCTCTCCTCTGCAGGGAACCTGTGGGACACATCTCTACTGCTCTTTGTAGTAAAGATACTAAAAGTTAAAAGCTTGATTGTATTAATCCTGGATGTTTGTATGATCTTGAAAAACAAAGTTCAGTGGACATTAGCTGGAAAAAATACCATTAAAATACATGAAATTACAAGAGTTCAATATTACTAGAATTGCAGAGACAGGCACATCACATTTTTTAAAGATGCCTCCCTGTGCACCTCCTTATGTATCCATGGACAAGACCATAACAAGCGCGTCAGTGACAGATCCATGTTTGTTCATGTGAACTCCTGCCAGTCTCCAAAGTACGATAACTACTGCAGCTACATACTCAGTCCTCCTAAAATATCATCAAAACCTGGCTGACTGTTATGATGAACAGTGTACCTACAGAGAGGGGAACCCAGTTTATCGCCAGATGTTTTACTCAGTAAGATGTAGTGCATCTGCATCTTATTTACATCTTCAACAGCTGAATATTCCAGGGCTGGTGTGTGGATATGTGATAACCTTAAGAAGACCCTCAAGCTGACTAACCAAAGCATGAGGAGTCATTGAAATGTGCAATTTGGTATCTGTGCTCCTCTTGGTAGGAGCTCAGTTTCCACACACCTCTGAGAGCAATCTTTTTCCCTCAGAGTCCCTGGACTGGGGACAACACCTCTGAATTTCTCCCCAGGGCAGAACACCTCTGTTTCATTCCTGAATGGAGCTGTGTTTTTATGATGCTCTTTCTGATAGTGTATTTTACTGTGAGACAAAATAGGCTTCCTTGGAAACCAACATCAGATTATTAACACAGTCAGCTGGGTAATTTGTTAAGGGCATTTCTGTCACCTTTAATGGTGTTCTGCTGCTCCAGACTTGGATTGTCTTATCAGAGGCTGCAAAATGTTGGTGTTTCAAATGGACCTGCTATTTTCAGCCTGTAATGCACCTATCAGTCGTCTTTGCATTTACCCCGCCTTCCACCTTCATCAAATTCAGTAGCACCTGCAGTCAACACCCACTGTGTTCTGCCACCACTTCTTGAGCAGCATTCCACTGAAAATGTTCAACAGAAAATGTCCTTGTAAATATTTTAAAAGGGAAAATATAGTCTGTGAAGAGATGTGAAGCAATAAAGTCTTTCTTTTTTCTGAAACACTACAATTATAATTATTTTGTAAGTGTACAGAATGGTCAACATTAGGAGCTAGCTTTGTATGGAGCTAGTTTCATCAACAGTTCTGTTTTTTCAAGTTCCACTCCATCTTTTCTAGCAACCAAATGCATATGAGCTAAAGAAAAAAACCTCACAAACAGTACAGCTGTCATTAAATTTTATTATAGTTGCTTTGAGTCATTACCATCTAGGGAAGGGGAGATGCTTAATCTAAGAACTGAAATTAATTTGTTTTATATTATCCTTCAAACTGTAAAACTAGTTTGGAGTACCAAGATTATTATCATATTCCCAGAGTGCATATAAATGTCACTCTGAAAGTCAAAGTTGGAACTGTAAACCACAAGAATCCAATACTACTACCACAACTTTTATTACAGCCACATATCTTTATATTCTAGCTATTACTGTTACACTATTAGTCTGTTACTTCCTAAACATGTGCTCTGTGTTCAAGATACAAAAGAGGATGAGGTGTCTGCCTTGCGGG